>NC_071392.1:36822260-37132052 GCF_022682495.2 Desmodus rotundus
TTTCTATAGCATGGATTTTAATATAAAAGCACAAAAAAAGGAAGCCCCATAGCATTTGGTTTATGTTGAACATTCAACACTTGACACAGTTATACAAGTAGCCACTTAAAGGGTGGAAATGATATACAGTGGTACCCCGTACTTGTCGTTAATTCATTCTGGCACTCATGGTGAGGGCCAAAACTGACAAATACCTAACAATGAAGCATTTTCTCTTGTGCGGCGATGTCACGATTTATACAAGTTCTAGCAAGGGTAACGAGTCCTGAGCAAGCACCAAGAGTTGAAACATTTTTTTTCACATCAAAATGCATTGAGGGCAGAGTTTGAAGAGTTCTGAAGCTGACAAGTACTGAAGTATGGCTGTATTTAAAGGCTTCCTAAAAATGTAGTCTAATTATACCATGAGGATTATAAAAATAATAATGAATTATGCATCTGAAATTATCTCCAAACAAGATAGCAATGAGAAAAGTTTCAAAAGAACTGTGCATTGAGATGACATATCATAAACTCAAGATATACTAGCATCATCTTGAAGCAGTTTCCTCCCCCAAAACAAAAGACAAAATGTACATTTAAATATTCTGGGGTAAGGAGCCAACTAAAAATAACAAGTAGCAGTGATGAAACAACTTCTCATAAGTACCATGTAAATTAGTATTGTTCAAATAATGTGTGTGCTCTCAGCGCTAATCCTCTGCATTCTAATTGATGCTGTCACAACTTTGTCAAATAATTCCTGTTTGAAATAATATTACTCTCACCCTGGTGTTACTCTCACCATTATACTCTCACCCTAATTCTAATTCCAAAATTGTCACTTAATTTTACTATGTTTTATATATACTGGCACTAAAAATATAATTGTGAAACAATACAGAAAAACTTCCCATGAAGCTTATGTTTCCATAGGGAAAAACAATAAAAAAAGCAAGACTGTGACTGTTCTTATGTAGACAATGAAAATAGGTTTCAGTGTTGAGAAAAGATGATAAATAAACTAAAATTTGAATACCACAGAGCTGGCAATGAAGAAAAAATTAAGTGTGAGAACATAACAGACGTAAGAAGCAACAGCTAGTGTGAAGGACTAACTAAGGAGCCCATTGACAGGATCAAGGCACAGAAAGATTCCCTCGTGGCTGGAGAGGAGACAAGTGGGAAAGAGGGAGGGACTGAAGTTAGAGATGCAGACACTGCCCTGTCATCTAGAGCTTAGAATTTTATTGTAGTAAAATTCGAGATGTTAACATTGTCTAATAAATGATATAATTGTTCAATGAGTGATTTAATTTGATTAAGACTTAGAAAAAAGAGACCACTGAAGATTGAGGGATGAATTCTAGAAGTTCAATAGCAGAATTGACTATTCAAAAAAGGAAACCAGTGAAATAGACCTGACAATAAAATGTAGTGGTCCCAGCTGAGGTGATTATAGTAGAACTGGAGAGAAGTGGGTAGATTTCAGATCGATTTTTGCCTCTTGGATACGGGTTCTGAGAAATATGGAATAACACAGGAAAACTTCTATATATTTATTTGATGCTGTTACTATTTTCTTGAAATGAAAAATATAGTGACAAGCAGGTTGAGAGATGGTGGTAAAAATGATCAGTTATAAGTTTATCCATTTTTAAGTTTGTGCTGCCTATTAGAAATACACATAGAAAGGCCAAGCTGTTATATATAAACACATAAAGAAGTTATTTTGGGCATCATTATATTAAGACAACATTTAAAATGATCAATATGGGATGAATGGAGAAGGTAATCTATTAAGTATAAAATCTTAAAAATTTGGACAGCTGACAACACCATTGTAATCTTCCATATTTAGAAATATTATGAAGTTTTGAATACTTAAACATATTGTTGAAAAAATCAGAAAAATTTTAGGGTATATGGATCAAGGGAAAAAGAATAAAATTTTATTGAAGTTCCACCATGAAAATTTGTCAGGATGGTTATCATCAATAAATCAACCAACCTGGGTGTTGGCAAGGATGTGGAGAAAAGGGGATGCTCGTGACAATATTTTAACTACTACTAATGAAATATATATTTATTACATATACCAGCTAAGCATTCCTTGATCTTCCATTTGTTTTATATTCCTTAAAGTGGAAGAGCACTTTTAAAATAAAATTTGGTCAACTGTAGTTAAGCAATCTTTTCAAAGATTTTAAAACAAGGTTTGTTTTTTTTTAATGGATATATTCATTAAATAGATTAGATAAATTGGTCTTTTTATTTTTGGCAAATTGGCTTTTAGTAAATTGACCTTCTGCAATTTCAACTATAAAAATGTCTATTTCTCGTGGAGAATCCCTTCTCATCTAGGGCATTGGGTACCATGATTTTCTTTGGTAAGAAAAAATATATATATTTGAGGGCTAAAAGATCTAGTATTAAAAGTCACTAAGCTTGTATAAGAACATATAATTTTTGAATAGTGAAAAATCATAACGACTGCTAAATCTACCAAGCCTATACTAAACTGTGTTGCCTACCTTGATAATTGAAGGAATGGTTAATTTCATTAGACATTAGTGAGAATAAACACAATTTCACCCATACAATTTCAAGGACACTCTGAAACCTACTCACAGGCCTGAGGTTACGGTGTCCTGGAACCTTACACTAGAATTCTGGACCCCCTTGGTTCCCATATCCTGGTCTCCATGAGAATCCACGTGGTGAAGAGGAACCCATGTTGGAACTCCACCCTTCATCACTTTCAGCAGGCCACCATTCCACAAATACTGGCTGATTTCTGTGGAACAGGGTCTTCGTCGGCACAGCACAGTTCTTGGAAATAGGGTGTCCCCGCCTATCGCAAACATGGCGATATAAGAAACCGTGGCTTAAAACTGCATCTCTTTAAGACAGATATTATAGAAATCAACCTTTGTGGATAAATCTAATTTCCTGAGTAGCCTTGGTAAAGAATATCTACAGAATATTTGTGAAAAGAGGACCAAGAGCTCATGTAACATCCTGGCAATCTTGTTAGGTCGGGGATCAGTCATTATTGTCCGAACACTAAGTTAAAACTCTCCTTCCTCCTACTGACATTTGCTCCAATGAAGCATGCCAGTTATACCTGTGTGATTGACCTTACTCATTTTATATAGTCTAGTAATTTTAATCTTTATCAAAGCTTCATACATACTTTAAACACCAAACTAACTCCAAAAATAGTTCAAGAGAACTCCTAAGACTTGGCGGAGTGAAGTTTGAAAACCACTATTTGGTGGCCACCAGACATGTTACCATGTGCCTTGGTAACTCTAATAATAAACTGCAATGCAAAGAAAGACTAATTTCCTCAGTAAATACTTATGAGTGCTTAACATTTATTAGTTTTTCTGGGAGTGTAAAGTTAAAATAAACAAAAAGGCAAATAAAAATAACTGAACATTCCAACAACAAATTAGTCCATTCTTTTTTGTGGCGTATAGGATGGAACAGGAGGCAGGTATGACTTAATTACTACAGAGCCATGAGTTTAGTGTAACCACAGAGATATGATGCAAAGAGCTCCACGATGGCAAGGGGGAGATTCCCATAAACTAGAAGAAGCTTGAGGACTTCTCCCCAAAATGATGAGGAGACTTGACGTGAGTTTTAAAGGACAAGCTAATGTGGCAGGCATTAATGAACCTCAATCGGCATGTCCAATGTGTCCATACATTAAACTGTTTGGAATGCTTAGAGTAAATAAAATAATTTAATAGAAATTAAGAGTATTATGTATAGAACGGTTGGAGAGTCAGATCATGAAAAGCAGTTTGTGTTACATGGAACAGTTAAAACATTTTCCTTAAAGTTTTAAGAAAGACTTTGAGGTCTTTTAAAACATAAATGGCATAATTGTATTTTTATTCTATAAGTTTTCCTGAAAGGATGATAGAGTGAGTGGAAGATAGATTGGTTAAAGAGAGACCAGTGAAGAGGCTGTCATATTAATCTGGAACTGAAGTAGTGATGGACAGAAGTCAGTCAGTGAATCCTGAAAAGGAGGGAGAAAGGCAGTTCTAGAGATATTAGGAAGGTAAAATCTATAGGATTAAATAGTTGATGGAATGACAAAGTAAGGATGGACAGAGCAATGAATGCAATTGCTATTTTTCCATATGTTAGAAGGTGCTGAGACAGGAAATTAACAAATAAGTAGGTTTTAGGGGAAGCATATGAATTCATCTTTGAATATGTTGTACATGAGATTTGGAGGATATCCAAAAGTGTTGTGTGATTGTCAGAAATATATACGATGTAAAATTTAGCAGTATCATCAGCACTAGAAGTATAGTGTTTCTTTAGAATGAAATGTATGTTACATAAATAAATATAGATATCTAGTTGGATACTTGAAAGAATATGGAATATAATAAAACTGATAACACCTTAGCATTTTATATAAAAGAAATTTTTTAAGTCATCAATGCTTGCTACATATCAGAAATTGCTTCATGTTGAAGGGTCTTCAAGGAAGGGTGGGCTAGGTTGGGCAGACAAGTTGTATCCTCCTTGAAACAATAAAAACAAATAGAAACAAAGACAAGAAAAGACCCAGCTAGAGGAAAAGGTAATTGATTATGGTGTCCCCAATGCTAACTTAATAAAAGCTTTCATAAGGCCATCTCTTTCCAATGTAATTTAAGCAAATGAATATTTAAAATTCTGCCAGAGGTGAAAATGGCAGTAGGATGCTATTGTATTGAGATATTTAATTTCACTTTTAAATGGCATATTTTCACATTTTAGCATTTCTAAAACATAGGTCCATCTTTACACCAATAATATTTTATAATTTCTTTCCACTAAGAGCTAGTTATTCCACAACCTGCTCATGTTTTAAAAATGCAACCATCCAAATTTGGGAAAAGTGTACTAGCTGTTTGGATAACAGCTCTTAATCCATAAGAAACAAATAGTTAAAAATTAGTTGATTGAATGAAGTTCAAATCTTCCCAAAACACAAGAGCCCAAAGACGCTTGTTTGAAATGGAGTAATTGTCAGAGAGCCCAGCATTAGTAGCTTAAAATACAATTTTAAAATTTTCTTTCATCCATGTTTTTGATTATATGGAGGAAAAAAAAGTTAACAATACTGAATTGAAAAACTGACTCTAAATTCGTGCTCTGAATGTGAGAAGTTTAGAACTGTAACACCCATTTTAACTGACGTAGTTTTTACTCTACGTATAAAAATGGTGGTTTATATTATTTAGAAAACTGTATAATTAAAACCAAAAGAGCTCTCTCAATTACTATAAATAAAAATTTCAAAAGTTAAGAAAACATTGCATCATGGTTTTAATTGGTATCATTTTTTTCTTTAAAAAAAACCCATGTGCTTGCAATTTATAGTTTTTTCGATTAGATGAAAAACAGTCCTTAATGCAAACATACACACAGACACACAAGAAGTGTCTGCAGCCTTCACTCTCTTGTCTACCCTCAGGGATGGGCATTTCTTTTTTCCTACCCTGAAGCAGAGAAAAGCAAGGGACAAATTAACTGGAGGGTCAGCCACAGGACAATTTAGCTCAACTAGTCCTCAGCAGGCCCCAGTTAGACTCTGAAACTCAGAATTATCCATTGTGACTCTTGAAAAGTAAATTGATGACTCCAACTTTGAGCTTCCCTCTGTCTAATCATCCAGCATAAGAAGGAGAGAAAAGTGAAGGATGAGCACAATGCTATGGACACCTGAGCACTGAGACAAAAATTCAGGAGCGGTTCTACTAACTGTTGGCAGGAGATTTACATTTTATATCCAAGCTCTTTGAGATCTCTTCTGCCTTTGTGACACACCGGATGTTCCACTGTAATTTTAACTACTAGTACAGTTATCCAGGTAGAAGAGTAAAACTTAGAAGATAGAAAAACTCTAAAATGCAATGACTATAATAGCACTGCATTTAAAGTGGGACCAACTTGTGTATTAGATTTGTATTGCTGTATAAGAAATCATGACAAATTTTGTGCCTTAACATCATACCTACTTATTAGCTCACAGACGGTAGGTCAGAAGTCTGGGCACAGTATGACTGGATCTCTGCTCTCAGATGCTGAAATCAAGGTGTGACCGGATCCCAGGTCTCACAGGCTGAAATCCAGGTGTCAGGCTGCCCCTTCTCATCTGAAGTTTTCAGTTCAATTTTAGTCTGATGGCCCAGTTTTGTTCATTGTGGTTGTCACCCTTGGGTCCCCATTTCCTTGCTGGCTCTCAGATGGAGGCCACTTTCATTTCCAAGAAGCCGCGCAGGCCTTTCCATCTCCAAAACCAGCAGCAGAGACTCTCCTTCACTCAGAATTCCTTTCACACTTCAAATGTCTCACTGGAAACCTCAGTCCCTTTTAAGGGCTCACATGGTTGGGTCAGTCTCAAGCAGAATGTTCTTCCTTTTTAAAGTCAACTGATTTGGGACCTTATTTACAGCTGATAAGTCCACACACAAAAGCACCCCATTAGAGTTTGGGAGAAGATGCATGTGCACCAGGGACTGGGAATCTTAGAATATGCCTTCCACAAACAGATACAGTAATAATTAGGCACATGGGAGTACTATAGATTATCTAAAAAGGATAGAGTTTGGCAAATTCGAAGATCTCCCCCTTTAGTAGAAATGTCTCGGCAGAAATTACCAGCCTTCAGTGTGGTTGCTTCACATTTTTAACTTGAGTCAGGTTTTGATGAACCTTTTACCTTTCCCAACAATAATACATATCTGACAAGCACATCTTGTTCACATGTGCCACCATAGTTGAGACACCTAGAGATCATTGAAAATGGAACTTAGACTTGGCCTGACTCAGAACGTCACTGGTCTTGTCTGTGGTCACATCGCTATAATGAAAGTTAAGGTTCTGCTATGTCTTAAGACTCAATGTGCACAGTCAACTAGTGGTTACGCAACAAAGGAGAAATTCTATTTTTTTCAGTTTTAGGTCTCCAGGTCTGGAGCCCAAGAAGCTGAGCTTCTAGAATTTTAATTTCAGCAATGCCCCATCACCAGGGGAATTGAAGGTATTAATGGGTAAGACGTACAATAGCATTAAGGTACATTATCTGCATAAGTGGTATTTTTACTTACAAAAATCAGTACCAGAATGAGGTAGTTCCTAAAATGTCAGAGATTACTCAAGAAGGATGGTATGTCTTAGGTAATTGTTACAAGCCCTGTAGTAAGTGATTTGCAGTTATCTCACTTAAATCTCAAAAATGGGTAGCATTGTAATCAACATTTGACAAATAAGAACATTGAGCTGTGTGGCTTTCTACAAGTTATATAACATGTTTAAGCCTCAGTCTTCACCTTTGTTAAATGATTATAATAATATTACTTGTCACAAATAGTGTGTTATTGGACTAACATTTGTTTTCTCCTCTAGCCTGATAGATTGTGGCGCTGCATAACTACATATATTACAAACTTTTAGGTAATAACTCATTTAACCCTCACAATCTGTAATGTGGTTGTTTCAATTGCACCATTTTACTAATAAGGAAATTAAAGCATGTGGACATTAGCTTTAAGTAATCTGATCGATGTAAGACAGTCAATTAGTCAAGACTGTGTACCTGGAAAGTTTGATTTCATCCACTGTTATGATTTACTCTGGTCCCCAAAGAATGCCATTCAGTAAGTGCACCTAGGTGCATGGTTAAAACAACAAGCCTGTCTCCCACCTTGAAGAACGGAGTTCCGTTTGTCAGGTGCTACCACCGTCATCAGTGGCTCGCCCCCCTCCAGAGATAGCCTACGCACTCGAACATGCATAAAAGTAAAATGCTGGCATATGCATCCACATTCTTTATGTAAAAAAATCCTGTGGAATCTGAATATATTAATTTGGTGTCTTGGGATCCATTGTACTGTATAAAATACGTACTAAAATATGAAACTAAAGAAATCTCTGGCTCTTTTGCTTCACACTTTATTTCCCAGAACTATGATGAGTCTGAGATTTTACCATACTTGCAGACTAACAAGCCAGCCAAGTTCATGGGTACTGCAAAAGGCATGAAACTTCTGGATCAGACAGAATCATACCTTTGGTTTCGGGTCAGTTCTCCTTGATCCCAATGCCCAAGGGGCCAATGTGAAAAGGCCCAGGTGGATATGGGAACACAGCAGGTTTGCATCACAGCTGAGAAATAGCAAGCTGAAGAAACCCAAAGTTTTTATAACGGGCTGCAAGCAAACTTGCCTGACCTTTGCTTTGAAGGAGACACTCTCTCAGTCTTGCAAGATTATTCTATATACAAATGTCCTTGAAATGAAATGTCTAGAGCCAAAGAACAGTTAGTGCCTTTGCTTGCAAGAAAAACACAAACGTGACAGAATTATGAAAGAACCTTTACCCAAACCTACTATTTGCATAACTTTGCATACCTCTTAGGATGCCTGAGCCTGTTTTTCTAATCTGTAAAATAATAGTATTTGTCATTTGTTTGTCCAAAATGATATGTAAAATATACTTTAAATTGCATTGTGAACTGCAACGTGCCCCAAACAAATATTACTGCTTTTATTCCTATCATCCTTGAAATCACATATATAAACACTTTTCTCTGGTCAGCAAGTATGTGACCAATTAGACAGATATTAACTTTGGCAATATGCTAAGACATGTTCGCCTGGGGCAGGGTGCAAATTAAGTTTGAATGATAGATTTAGGATTGTTTGGGGCCCAACCCAGGGAGAATTACAATAAAATTCGATGAATTACAAGGCAAGATGTTAATTCATGATTAGAAAAAGAAATATGACTCCTAAAGAAGAATAAGACATATTTGTCTCCTGATAAATGCCTGCGCATTTTCAGTATTTGGTTATGTGGTTCATGCTAGTTACAGTGCTGTGAAAAACAGTTCAACTAATGTATGGGGACATAAAGATGACATAGAAATAAAACTACCCAGCTGATTTTATTCATGCATAAAAGAAGGGTCCTTACTAATAATAACTTAGGTCTCATTCTATGTAAATAATACTGCTTAATTATTCTAATTAAGTAATTAAACTAAAAATATAATGTTTGTTATTTAATATATTGTTTCACATGTTGGGTTAACATTCATATCTGTTTCTTCGTTTAACAGATTTGTTATTTTTAGTGCCCATATTTATACATTTAAATTATTTCTTAAAGAAACTTTTAAATAAAACAAGGTATAAATTATGTCTTTAGTTACATGTCTCTCTGAATTTATTTCCCCGTGGAAGCATTACAAAATAAAATTTGCTTTGTTCATTTATCAAATTAATGAGGAACATATTCACTTTGCTCTATTAATATGTCAAGCAGTTAAATTTCTTCCTCTTTCAATACTAACTATTTGATCCTTCTAAGAAGGAGAGTAAAAAGCCTTCTTCAATTATAATAAATTCCTGATTTTATAAAATTCCCAAAAGCTTTATAGAAAGAAAAATGAGTTCAGAGATTTAGTTTGTTTATTCTTCTTCCATCCCCACAGAAAGGTCTGAAAATATTTCAGAATAATAATCATATTTAGAATAAAAGAAATAAAGTACATCAATATTGAAAGAACTGTACAGAGAAAGAAACACATTACTTTCTTTATTCATTTTAAAAGTTGATCATACACAAGGTTAAGTTGTAAAGAAAATGAAGCAAAAAGGAAAAGTTGCAGGTTTGTGTGTGTGTGTTTTATCCAAGTCAGGGAGAAAAGACTAATTAATTAAAGTAAAATAAAATGGAGTAATAACATTTTTTGTATTTTAATTGTATTTCACTGGGAGATACGGTATATGTAAAATATAGCATGTACTGTAGTTTTTGGACTATAAGATGCACTGGACCTTGAGATGTACCCAGGTTTTAGAGGAGGAAAATAGGAAAAGAACACTTACTCCATCCACCATTGCGCAACCGCCCCCCCCCCCCCCCGCCGCAGCGAGCCAGGTAAGCTACATTTGGACTATAAGATGCACCCTCATTTTCCTCCCAAATTTGGGGGGTGCATCTTATAGTCTGAAAAATATGGTAATACAAGGAATTTCAAAATCCCTAAAGAGTTTTTATACATATGAGCAAGTTTACTCTAAAATTTATGTGAAAAATTAAAGAAACTAGAATACCGAAAACAAGTTTTAGGAAGAAGAAGAAATGGAAGAAATCACTCTACCTAGTGTTAAAACCTACTATATGATAACAGTAAATCAGACAGTGTGGTATTAGCAGAGGAATAGACGTGTAGATCAATGAAACTGAATAGAGAACTTGATTCAAAATGAATCATGTACTTAAATATAAAACAATAAAAATTTTAGAAGTAAAAGAATTCCCAAGATTAGATGCAGAGTTCTCAAACATGATACCAAAATTATAATTGATAAAGAAAAAATTAACAAATTAGACTTCATCAAAATTAAAAACTTTTACAGTGTAAAACACCCCTTAAAGTAGATTAAAATCAAGCCACAGACTAGGTAAAATATATGCAAATCACATATCTGACTAAAAGGCTATTACGTCCAGAATTATAAACAACTCTCTAAATTCAACAGAAGAAACCAAACTACCCAATTAAAAAGCAAGCCAATGACGTGAACATAATATAAGAACATGAAATAGAGGAAAAAATCTTCATCATTATTAGCCATTAGACAAGTACAAATAAAGCACAATGATATATCATTATATATCTATAAGAAAATGGAAAATAAAATATAATGATACTATTAAATGCAGGAGAGGATGTTAGAAGCCAGGTCTTTTCCCATTGCTGATGGGAACGTAAAATGGCCCAGCCACACATGAGAGGTGACAGCACTACCTTGCAAATGTAAACATGCATGTACTGTGTAAATCAGCAATCACACTCTTAGGCTTTTATCACAGAGAAATGAAAACTTATGCTCACACAGTACATATATACATATGTACATGCCTGTACATAACTGTGTCAGCTTTATTTACAACAGGAAGTGTCTAAGAACAAACCAAACAGCCTTCCTTTGGTGAACTCTGATACATCTATATAAGGAAATACCACTCACCAGTAAAAAAGGAATGAACTATTAAGTACATCTAACAACCTGAAGGGACATCAAGAGCATTATTCTTAGTAAAAAAGTCAGTCTCAAAATGTTTCATATTGTATTGCTCCTTTTACATAACATTCTTGAAATTAGAAAAATTTAAAGAAAGAGAACACAGCAGTAGTTCCCAGGGGACTGTTAGAGTGTGTGTGTGCGCGCACTAGAGTTGGTTTACGGGGATGGGACTGCTCTGTGTCTTAATTTTGGTTTTAGTGACACAAATGCACACATGTGATAAAATTGTACAGACCTGTAAATTCCCAGAAATAAGCGCAGATTGTGAAATGGTGAGGAATTAGTGTAGTAAGCAGCACTGTGTCCTTTCCTATTTTTGATATTCTACAGCGGTTATATAAGACGCCACCGTTCGGGAAAGGAGGGTGAAGAGTTTACAGAACTCCGTACTGTTTCTGAAACTTCCTTTGTGTCTACACTTCATACCTTAAAAATATTAACAACGTTTATTCTGGCATGCTTTTTAATTATGTAAATGTATCTTTGTATGTGTGTTTCTCAAGGATAGTGTCCCAAATATAATCTCTACTAAATATTTTTATCCTTTTTTAGCCTATTCAGACTGTTGATAGGGTGTATGTTCCTCCCTGTCTGCACATGTGTTCCTGTGTGAACATTTATATATACACATATTCCAACATCTGATCTCCACCAGAGATATATGAAAACTAGCACCCATGTTTTTAGGTTTGGAAATTAAATTAGTACATTAATTTAAATTATTCTGTATTCACTAAATTAATTTCTGTAAAACTCCCAATTTGTATTCTGATTCCAAAAAAAATAAAACCAAATTCCAAGTTTCTCTGTAGGTGATGTGCCTACACTAAGATGTTCTGTATCACTTACAAAATCTGTTTGTTCATTTGTCTTTTGATTTTTACAGTATATCTGAAATGAAACAAAGGTTTTTATGCACTTAGAATATCTGAACAGGAATAGTGCTTGAGAAGAAATTACCTAGTCACTCACTTCAACGGGTGCAAATGACTGACATGAGCTCTTATCTGAGAACAGAATTCAGAGAGGAATGGGAAGAGGACACGAGTCTCCTGAAGAAGATAAAGAGAAAATTGGTGAAGACAGATGGAGCTGAAGTGAGGAATTTTTGTTTGTTTGTTTGTTTTATTTTTCACAACGGAAGCTCAAGTGTTGCTTCCATTTCACCTTTGGCTGGGTCAGGTTGCACAGCTTTGTGACTGGTTTAAGTGTAGGGTCACTTAGGAAATTGCTCAGGACCAAAATCCAGAAAGGCATCTAAAAATCACTAAAACGTAAACACAGACAGATTTCGCTTACCAGAATAACCAGATCCTTTTTAGGTAGAAGAATTATATTAGGTTGGGGGAATCCTTTGATAATTTATTTAAGCAGATGTGTAAAAATACGGAAAGTCATTAGGCATCAACAGAGAAACACTAGGCTGTCCTCTGAGGAATGAACTACAGGATTATTTGCCTTGCCAAGTAGAATGGGCCCAGGGGCAAATCTTTTGAGAAAAACAGGAAGAGACTGGCCATTCCCTCCAGTGAACGGTCCTCCCTCTTTTTCTGCCACAAAGAAGTCAACCTTCTTCTAAGTGAATGTAGACTCGAATAAATATTGAAGGCACACTGATGTGGAGGGATTTGAAGGAATGCCAATTCGTAGCTTGCCTCGGGTGTCCACAGGCGTCTGTCTCTTCCTGGTGGTATACATTATGTATTTATGTGTAAGTACACCCACAACGATACACAAATATGCAGAGAGCAGGTTTTCCAATGCAAGAGAATATTGCTGATAGTGCAATAACTCCCTTGAAAATGGTCATTTGGGATTTTACACCCTCTCTTTTGGCCTTCCTCCTTCATGTCTAAGTGTACTTCTGGTGTTGGCACAGAAATACGCTGCATGTATATACAAAACATTTATATCAGCTTCAGATTTGGTATTTTTCTTTATCACGCTGGAGACGTGCCACATGGCAAATAGACTCAGTGCTTACACAACAAAATTCTTTCCGACCTTCCTTCTTCCCTGAGTGTAAGATTACGTTCATTTGTTTGCTTTTAAAAACCCATGTAACTCTGTCCACTGTAAGTTGGCAAGACATTTCAATGGAGCAGAGCATAGATAAGTACAAGTTTCAGGCCAATTGTTGAGGGTTAAGTCCATTTTTTTCATTACAGCAAAGAGAATCCATGTTTTATTTTTTTTTTAAGGAAAGAATACATATTTCTCTATGGTAAAAATTCTGTATGGTAAGAAATTTCTGTACTGTAAGAAGATTGTTGTGAACAAGCATTCAAGAAATATTTGTATTCTCAGTGCCTGGATTTTTAATTTTCCTTATTGCAAGTTATTCTTGAGAAATTATATATACTTTTATATATCCATAATTATATATTTATATGTATATATATATTCTCAACCACAAGTGCAACCAGAATCAATCTTAAGAGAAAGAGATGATATACACTTACTTTATTTCAGAGTAAAGAGAGTCTGAGAATAATATTTGTTTTTACAACTAACTTGAAAATACTCTTGAATTTACTTTCTTTCGGTGGTTACAGTTTTAATTACTATTTCAAAAAGCCTCTGAGAGCAAAGCTACATATTATTAGCCAGTCATTTCTTTATTCATATACGCCATAAATATTTATTGCTTACATATTGAACACTGTCCTAAATTCTGAATAGAAACACAGACATGGTCTTTGTGAAATGTATGAACAGCAAATAAAAAGGCAATAGACAAACACACATGTATATGTAGTTATAGTGTAATAACCACTACGACGGAGAATCATAAGCAGTTGTGTCAACTTTGTAATAGCTGCCCCTTCTCTTATTTCAAACTCTACAAATTCCATTATGATTAGAATTTGGCTTCTCATGTAGATTTGTCTATGGGGAAATAACATGTTTCTTTATAAACTGAAAATTCAGCCCTCTTGATAGTTTTATTATGGATTATAAAATCAAAAATTTATGTTTTGTGTTTATGACAAAGTATGAATTCTTAGTATAATGCATATAATCACAAGTGCTATTGACTTTGTGCACTGATGGGAGTTAAGCCCCGCTCCCCTCTCCTGCTCTTTCTGCCAACACGGTCCAGTGAAAGGTAGTAATAAAGAATCAAATGTACTTGTTTGTACATTCTGGAAGTAGACACATTAAAAAACAAATAAAATGCCATCAAGATAGGTTATTATTTGTTAGACTTTAATAAATAAAGCCAGTAATGTGTCATACAAATACTTGAGCTTCAAAAGTTGTGATCACATTTTCTAGTTCAATGCATTGTAAGTCCCGGATTCATTAAGCACATACTACTTAATTTTCCCTGAAGTAAATTAATCTACTGATATCATATGAACTATATGTAATCCACAGATTTTAAGTGGTAGTTCTGAAAAGTTGTTTAGTCTTAGTCACATTTTTTCTATGTGTAATAAAATATTTAAAATATTACTTCATTATTTCTAAATCCTTCTGCCTAAGGCATGTATATATACTTTTGGCAAATTTAACTGAAAGGTTAGCTTAATTTTAGGAATAATTTTGAAATAATGGTGCCAAAACTGTAATATTGACATTCCTGGGTGAACATCATTCTGAATTCCTATAGCAAATATTTCTATAAAACTTTGATTAAATCTAATTCTAGTACATTTACTTAGAACCCTATATCTGTATTTCCACTAAATAGATGTATTTTAAAAATACAAATATGATCCAATTGAATAATGCACTTCCCTTTTCAACACTATGAATAAGAATTGTTAATTACTTGGTAGCTGCTTTCAATGTCTTAATAATATTATATATATTTATTTATGGCTGAATAATGTATGAAAAACCGAGGTCTAGAAATATTAACAGATTGATCCACTTGTACTTAGTAGCTAACTAGTTGTGTAGTCGGAACCATAATCAAACACTCCTGGATCTTGTCTTGATGTAGTTCTTGAAACTATGTGGTAAAACATTATTAGGAGTAGTTATTCCTAATAATTGTACTTCTATAGGGGTATAAAAGGGGGCAGACAGAGACTTGACTTGTATGGTGAGCACACAATACAGTGTACAGATGATGTGATGGAGAATTTTGTATGTGAAACCTGTATAATTTTGTTAAACAGTGTCACCCCAATAAATCCAATAAAAGGAAAAAAGAGAATTATATCTTTTATGGTCTACAATACTTTTCTTTCTTTATATTTCAACCAAAAATCCCATGTATAATATAGAAATATAAAAAGTTGATCTGATTTTTAAAGTAATTTTTATAAAAGATTGCAGATATTTTTAAGGAAATTATTCTATTTATAGTTTCTTCCAGAAGGAATGGATGCAATTGTGTTTTTGCAGCCAAAGTGACCCATCAAAACACTTTTGTTCCAAATAGAACAAATTGTATATTCAAAAATTCAAATAAAAGTCTCAAATAAAGGTTAATTATTTTTGTGCCATCCCCTATGGGAGGAGGAATTATTTTGCTTAGAACACTTTTGATTTTCTATGACTAATTTAGACATGTAAGTCCTGCCGGAGTTGGAAAGCTAACGTATTTGTTCATTGTTTAAGTATAAAATATTCAAAGTGTTCCAAAAAATTAGAATTAATTCAGTTTTTTTTTTCTAGTAATTGAGTTTGAGATTTTAGATTCTATGTTTATTCTTTTCTTTCTGAAAAGAAGTATGGTCACTGTTGATTTAGTATGGATTTTTTTTACATTACAAGCATATGGAAGTTTATATTTTAAAATTCAGTTTGATTAATAGTAACTCTTAAAATGTCTTTGCATGATAAATCTGATTTTTAAACATTTCAAAAAAATAAAGAAAAGAAAATCTTTACAGGAAACTTGTCTCAGATACACTGTGGATCTGTCTAATGGAGAAAGAAGTCATAAAAAAATATAGCAAAAGGACATCAGAAAGGAAAAGTAAATATTTTCTATACAAAACCTAAAAGAATATTTATTATCCTAAGATACTTTAGTTGTTTTGCCAAGATCAGAAGTATGAGTAAAATAGTATTCATGTGTATATCTCAGATTGTTAGAGTTAGATCATTCTTTCATTTTTTGTTTATTGTTGTTATGTAGCTAATTAACTTTGAAAAAGAAAGTATCTTATGGTCTACAATGTTCTGTTAAATTATATACCATTAGGTTATTTATTAAATTATATACTTATACATTTATTAACTTATATATTTTTCTCTGCCCTTTCAGTTGAATCAAATTACTTTTGAATGGAATTTGTCTTATTCATTCATATCCTTTCAGCACTTGTGAGAGTGACAAGTACAAAGTAGATATTTAACTCATTACTTTCTTTAATGTCTTTTAGACTTTCTTTTCTTAGAGAAGTTTCAGATTTGTAACAGAATTGGGAAGCAGGTACAGAGATGATCCTTATACACCTTGCCCCCACACGTGCAGAGCCTTCCCCATTGTTAACATCCCTCGCCAAAATGGTGCTTTTTTCCCAAAACCAAGGATTAACCCCTATTGACATATCAAAATCACCTAAACCCATCATTTACTTAAAGGCTGACTTTTGATACTGTACACTCTGTGAGTTTGGACGAAGGTATCATGACTTATATCCATTATCACATCAAAGCTATTTTCAGTGCCCGTAAGATCCTCCGCTCTGCCTATACATCTCCTGACCCCCTTCCAACTCTAGCCACCAGTGTTCTTTTTACTGTTCCCGTGATTTTACCTTTTCCAAAATGTCACATAATTAGAATCATAGTATGTGGACTTTGTAGATTGGCCTCTTTCACTTAGTAATATGCATTTCAAGGTCTTCCATGTCCCCACGGCTTGATAGCCCATCTCTTTTTAGGACTGTATAATATTCTATTATCTAAATATGCCACAGCTTATTTACCTGTTCATCTACTGAGGGATATCATGGTTGCTTCAAAATTTTAGCAAATATGAATAAAGCTACTATAAGCACCCATGTATGGGTTTTTGTGTGGACATAAGTTTTTAACTCCTCTGGAAGTTCCAAAAAATATGATTAATGGATCTTATAGTAATGGGATGTTTTGATTTACAAGAAATTGTCTTCCAGAGTGGCTGTACCATTTTCATTCCTATCAATAACATAGGAGGGTGCCTGAGTTGGGTGTTGTCAGTATTCCAGATAGCAGCCATTCTAATAGGTATGTAATGATATATAATAGTTGTTTTAACTTGCATTTCCATCATGACAGGTCATGTGGAGTATCCTTTCATTTGCTTGTTTGCCATTTATAGATCTGCTTTGGTGAGGTGTCGGTTCAGGTCTTTGGTCCACTTTTGATCAGGTTGTTGGTTTTCTTATTGTTGAGTTTTGTAAGTTCTTTGTATATTTTGAATAACAGTCCTTTATCAAATCTATCTTTTGCAAATATTTCTCCCGATCTGTGGCTTGTCTTCTAATTATCTTGATATTATTTTTTACAGAGCAGAACTTTGTAATTTTAATAAAGTCTAACTTATCAATTATTCCTTTCATGGATCATATATCTGATGATGTATATAAAAGACATCACCATAGGTTTTCTCCTATGTTATATTCTAGAAGTTTTATAACTTTGTATTTTATGTTAAGGTCTATGATCCATTTTGTTAATTTTTGTGAATGGTGTAAGGTCTGTATCATAGTTCACTTACTGTTTGTGAACTATGTTTGTGAACTATGTTGGTTGTTCCAGCACCATTTGCTGAAAAAACTCTCTTTACACCATATTGTGACCTTTTCTCCTTTGTCCAAGAGCAGTTGACAGTATTTACGGGAATCTATTTCTGGGCTCTCTATTCTGTTCCGTTGATCAGTTTGTTATTTTGCCAGTACTGCACTTTCTTGATTACTGTAGTATCAAGTAATCAAAATTTAGTAAGTCCTGATGTAAGATAGTGGCAGTCCTCTAACTTAGTTCTTCCTTCAATATTGTGTGGCTATTCTGTCTGTTGCCTCTCTGTATAAAGTTAAGAATCAGTTTATCAATACCCATAAAATGATTAGATGGGATTTAGATTAAGATAGCATTGAATCTAAGTATTAATTTGGTGACTTCCTTAATTTCTTTCTTCAGTGTTGTGTAGTTTTCTGAGTACAGGTCTTTTACCTCCTTGGTTAGGTTTATTCCTAGGTACTTTATTTTTCTTGTTGCTATATCAAATGGGATTTTTTCTTGATTTTTGTTTCTGATATTTCATTGTTGGTGTACAAAAATGCTTTTGATTTCTGAGTATTGATTTTGTATCCTGCTGTTTCACCAAATTCATTTATTAGGTCAAGTAGTTTTTTCGTGGAGTCTGTAGGATTTTCTATGTACACTATCATGTCATCTGCAAACAATTACAGTTTTACTTCTTCCTTTCCAATTTGGATGCCATTTATTTCTTTTTCTTGTCTGATTGCTGAGGCTAGGGCTTCCAGTACTATGTTGAATAGGAGTTGTGAAAGTGGGCATGCTTGTCTTGTTCCTGATCTTAGTGGGGATGCTCTAAGTTTTTGTCCATTGAGTATGATGTTGGCTGTAGGTTTCTCATATATGGCCTTTATTATGTTGAGGAATGCTCCTTCTATTCCCACTTTGCTGAGTGTTTTTATCATAAATGGGTGCTGTACCTTATCAAATTTTTTTTCCACATCTATTGATATAATCATATGATTTTTGTCTTTTGTGTTATGTGGTGTATTATGTTTATTGATTTGAAAATATTGTACCATCCTTGCATCCCAGTGGGTGAGAACTGATAATATTGACAATATTGAGACTTTCTCCTAGAACACAAAATATCTATCCATTTATTTAGTCCTTCTTTGATTTTGTTCATCAGAGTTTTGTAGTGTTCCTAATAGAGCTTTTGTACAATATTTTTAAGATTTTTTTTTATTTTGGTGCTAACATGAATGGTATTGTGTTTTAATTTCAGCATCCACTTATTTTTAGTATATAAGGAAACAATGGACTTTTGTATGCTGAAATTGTTTTGTGAACATTTATTAGTTCCAGAAGGTTTTTTGATTATTCATTTGGTTTTGTACATGGATAATCATGTCATCTGTGAACAGTGTTATATCTTTGTTCTCAGAATGTGTACCTTTTATTGCCTATTCTTGCTTTCTTATTTTAGCAAGGACTTGCAGTGTGATGTTCAAAAGTGGCAGGAGGAGACATCCTTGACTTGTGTCTCATCTTAGTGGCAAAGTTTTAAATTTCTCACCATTAAGTGTGATGCTCACTGTAGGTATTTACAGATCATCTTTACCAAGTTTTAAAAGTTCTCCTCTATTTGCAACATACTATGAGTTTTTATTATGAATGGGTATTGGATTTTGTCAAACATTTGTTTATATCTATTGATATTATCATGTGATTTTATTTTTAGTCTGATGTAATAAATTATATTACTTGCTTTTTAATGTTAAATGCATGAAGAGTTTATCTCTAAAGTATGAACATGTTTTATTAAAACTTTGAGCATCCCAGTACAAAGAATAGAATCTTTATAAAGTTCTCATCTAGATAGAACCAATGATCTACAGAAATCTTCCAGAATGTTTTTATAGTGATACAAGATAATAGTACTGTATAGGGGTTATAGCACATAATTCAAGACAGTATCTAAAGGATTGAATATTCTGAAAAATTTAAAAAAGGTATAGTACTTGAAATCAGCTCCCAAAATGCATAGCTTACATTTATGTGTATTTTTAGCTCAGGATTTGGAATGAGGAAAAATAGAGGGGTAAGGCAAGACAACAGCATCTCTAAGTACATACTTTTGTTGACAAATAAAAGCAAATAATGAGCTTCAGAAAACATCACATTAACAAAATTAAAGGATTGTGCCAAAGTGCAGCTACTGCCACAGTGGATTGCCTGAAACTTAGGGAGGAATTTCTTTAGGTACAGAATTAATAGGTGGTGTAAATGAATAATATTAGAAAATTGAGAGGGTGTTCTAAGTTCAGAGTTTTCAGATGCTAGATGTCAAGTGAAAAGGGCAAACTAGAGACTACTGTTTATAATTTATGCCAAAGCTCCAGAAGAGAACAATGGGCTGGGGGTTAGGTGTTAGCAGTCAGAGAGTGTGCAGAAGATCAAGGAAAAGACGGGATATTTCAAACTTGGGAGAAGATGACAGTCACACTGTCTTTACTCCTTTAGATAAGATCACTTGGGGACTTTCAATTTCACCCTTACTGTGTAAAGTTCTTGGAAGTTGTCACTTCCATCCTTACAATAGGGAAAAGTTGAGGAAACAGAATCAATTACTTTTCCTGGACCTGTCAAAAAACTGAGGTTTAAGAAAAAAACAGCACCCCCAAATCTGGACACATCCAGATACATACAGCACCCAAAATCTACCTTACCTGGAGCAGAGCCCCTGGAACCGTAACTGATAAGAACATTTAAAAGGTAATTTTAAATAATTATTGGAGGCTGAGTATGGTCAGCAGGAGAATGAGACACTTTTGGGGCCAGAGTCTTAGAGGGACTTCCATATTTTCATCTTTCTGTCCAGAAACTCCCCCAGATACTCCCAGGGAGGGCGTGTGACAAATTCCCTCATGGCTGCAGGGAGAAGGAGATGGCAATGCTACGAGCATTGGGAAACACACTGTTTCCTGAAAAGATGTATCTACTCTCCCGGGGAAAGGACTGTGCCAAAGTATAGTTCTGAATTCCAGTCTCCCTGGTCCCTTGTGTCTCACCAAAGTGGAAGAAAGCAAAATAAAACAAAACACATAGTAAACAGTGGAATTAAGGATGTTTATAAAAATACAATCTTCTATACCAGGAAAGAGAATAGGGAGCAATGGGGGGAAATGTTGTCACAGTCCTGAGACACAGGTACTAAAAACTGAATTTTAATCATAAGATTATAGAGTATTCACCTTCCCCTACATATTCCCATCAGGACTCCAGTATAGCAACTATAGACACAGGTAAAGAGATGTAAGACACACACTCTGTCTGAAGAAGAGAACTTAGGGAAGCCTTAGTCCAAGACAGGAGACAAAAATGAGGGCACTGGAAGAATGTTAAGCCTATGGTGCCTACAGCGAACATTAAATACATCCCAGCTCCCAGCCAGATTAACACAAGTCAGGATGTTAAAAGCCTATTTACCTCACTTCCTATTACCTGACAAATCACGCCTGGCTTTCAACAAATAAAAACAAAGCGTGCCAAAAGCCAAGAAAAAAAAGCAGTCTTCAGAGCAAGACTCAAATGTGAGGCAGATGTTGGATTTATCAGAGAGTTTAAAATAACTATGATTAATATATTATGGATTCTGATGAAATGCATAGATACAATGAAAGTACACATGTGTAATGTAAGCAAAGGGATGGAAACTATGAAAGAATCCAAAGGAACTTCTAGAAGTAAAACACAGTAACAGAAATGAAGAATATCTTTCATAAGTGCATCAGTAATTGTGACACCGCTGAGGTGAGTGAATTTGAAGAAAGGTCAATAGAAATTTCTTAAACCAAAATTCAAAGAGAAAAAATAATATGAAATAAAAAGGAACACAATAAGGAGATCTCCAGGGAAATTTTAAAAGGTGTTACACGTACAGAACTGGAATACCAGGAGAAGAAAGTGAGAAAAGAGCAAAGAAACATTTAAAGAAAGACTGACCAAGAATTTTTCTAAATTATAACAGATAAGAAAACACAGATCCACAAACCAGTGTGGAACACAGGAAGTAATGACAAATATTAAATTTTAAAGAAACACTACAACCATTACTTGTTATTGTTAAACTAAAGAAAGCAACAACAGAAAAAATGTTAAAAGAAGCCTGGGGAATAAAAACATTTTACTTTTGAGGAACAGTGATATTAATTGCATTGCAATTAATTAGAAACCAAGCAATCAAGAAGAAAGTGGAAAAATATTTATATTTTTGAAATAACTTTATCTAGAATTGAATATTCAGAAAAATTGTCCTTCAAAATTAAAAGAAAAACACTTTCTTAGTCCAATTAAAATTGAAGAATTCATCTACAGCAGACCTGCACCTGTAAGACATATTTAAAGAAATTCTTAAAAAAAAAAAATGAAAGAAATTCTTCAGGCAGAATAAAGATGATATGGGTCAGAAACTTAGATCTATACAAAGAAAGAAAGTGTTGAAGGAAAAATAAATAAAATGAAATAATATTTATTTATTTCATTTTTTACCTTATTACATTAAATTTATTGCAGTGACATTGGCTGATACGACCACGTAGGTTTCAGGTGCACAGAGCTATATATAACACACCACGTCAATACTGCATCACCCACTCACCACCCAAAGCCGGGTCTCTTTCCACCACCCTTTTTCTCCTCTTTGTCCTCTTCCACCTCCCCGAACCCTTCTTTCCCTCTGAAAACAAGAGAGGGCAGAAAAAGAAGAAAAAAGAGACACAAGTGCAATGAACTGAAACAGTCACAAACATGTCATATATTAATCTAGGGTACCAATAGTTAATTTAAATGTGAATGGTTTAATTAACACCAATTAAAACATAGAGATTGTCAGATTAAAAAAAAAAAACAGGACCCAACCCTATGGTCTATAAGAAATTAATTTTAGCTCTGGCTGGTGGGGTTCAGTTGGTGGAGCATCATCCTGAACACCAAAATGTCTCAAGTTCGATTCGCCATCCGGGCACAGGCCCAGGTTGCACGGTGGGTCACTGGTCAGGGCATGGATGAGAGGGCAGCCGATGGCTGTTTCTCTCTCACTTTGATGTGTCTCTATCTGTGTCTGTCTGTCTACCTCTGTCTCTCTCTTCCTCTATAAAAGCAATGAAAAAAATGTCCTCGGGCAAGGATAAAAAATAATCGTAAGATAAATTTTAAAATAAACGATTTTTAAATATAAAGATAAAATTATGTTAAAAGCAAAGGAGGAAGGTATAACTTACTAACACAATTTTTTTAAAAAGCTGTTATAGAACAGAGACAGTTATCAAAAGGGAGGAAGTTGAGGTCATGGGTGGAAAAGGTAAAGGGATTAAGCAAAGAAAACCTCATAGACAATCTGGTGATTATTAGAGAGAAAGGGGTGTGGGGGAGGCAGAAGAAAGTAAAGGAGGGATAGATGGTGATGGAAGGAGATTTGACTTGGGGTGGTGCGCACACAATACGATATACAGATGATGCATTATGGAATTGTACCCCTGAAAGCTATATAATTTTATTAACCAATCTCACTCACAATACATTCAATTTTAGAAAGTTGGACTATTTGCATTAATTTCAGACAAAATATAGTGAAGGATGAAGATTATTGGGTATAAAAAAGGAGCATTGTGTAATGATAAAATGATCAATTATCCAAAAAGTTATAACAAATCCAGACACTTCTACACTCCAAAAGGACTGTCAAAATAGCTGGAGCAAAAAGTGATAAGTCTACATTATCCTAGAACCTAAAAATCCAAAACAGCAAATAACACAAAAAGACGCAAAATATTCTGAGAACTAGCTGACTTGAAAGGCTGAATAATTTAGGCTATAAAACTCAAAACATTAATAAAAGGGAAATTTTATATGTTATAAGGAAAAGACAACCTGCCACACATGTATGCTTGCTGTTCTCTTAAAATATCATCTGATTTTGCAGTCTCAGCCTAGAAATTAGCACAATGAAATAGAGCTAAAAAAGTAACAAAGAACTGTTAATTTTCCCACACTCTTCTGGATAATTAAAAATTAATGCAAAATAAGTATCATTTGTTGTGAACAAATTTAATAAATTAACAAAACCACACAACTTCAATTTTTAAAAAAAATATTTTTAAAGGCCTATTGCTTTTAATAGCATAGTAATTTTGTTCATTTAAATTAACATCAGCCAATGCGTTAGAGGTAATCATACATAATGTCAAACTATGCAAGTCAATATTCTCTTTTTGTGGTACTAAATGTGAAGTTTATTTGTACCAGGGAAAAGGCTATACAAATTTCCAATAATTATAGGGAAAAAAATTCACACATACACATGCACATTGCTGCCTGTGTGTTTGTAGTATTTGCCGTGAGCATATTATGAGCTAACTGCTAAGCAGGCACTGTTAAGCAATGAGCGAAAGTATCAGACAAACTAGCTTGTAGCCACATGCCCGTAACGCCAGTATCACCAAAACATTAACATTTGGATACGTTAAACCATGAGAATGGTGCTTGAAATTTTCTTTGTGTTTAAAAACCACAACATACCTGATATGTTTAAGAAATAAAATGTGCATACTTTTTTTAAATAATGAGAGAATATCAAAAATGACCATATTTTTCAAGGGTCTGGGATAAAGGTGGGGAGAAGATGGTGAAAAAACTCAAGGTTCTAGAGCTCAAGGTCTAGAAAAAGAAGAGTAAGTTTTAAAATTTAAAAATTCAGTGGAACAACAGAACTGACCCAGAGATACGAACAGAACTGAACTGTAGCTTAGATACTATGTTGCAACTCAGAAACCTACAGAGAGGGAAGGAGTTACAACAGATGAAAGAGATGAGATATATATGGAGGACAGATGAGAATTTCTAATATATATCAAAATAAGAAGAGAATAGAGCAAAATGCAGGTGAAGCAATATTTGAGAAAAAATAATAGATTTTTCAAGAACTGAAAACAACTCCACAAATTATAAAGAAAACATGACATATGAGAGGGGACCCTGCAAAAAACAGAATTATCTTCTGGGGGGCAGGCCCCTAGTAGTACAGGCTTCCCCTGCTGGGTGAGTGTTCTGGAAAACCAACGGTATCAATGTACCAGCTGGTTGCATTTAGCCTCAGTGAATTTTTTAAAGACTTTTTCAATATGTTTGCCCATTTCTTGATGGGTGATTTACGAGTACACCTTTCCACACCACACTGAGTGTTCAGTAGTTTTTGACCAAAAACGGCATGACCCCCATGCCCCACACTCCTTATTTACCTGATCTTGTCCCAAGTGACTTTTGCTCTACCTTTTTTTGTTTCCCTGGATGAAAAAAGACCTCAAATGGAAACATTTTGCTGATATGGAAGGTGAAATAAAAACCAGCAGAAGCATTGAAAGGCATCAAATTCAGTGTGTTCAAAACTGTTTTGAATAGTGAAAAAAAAAAGCCTTGATGGGTGTATTGAATCAAATGAAGAGTTCCTTGAAGGTGACTGGAGTTTAAACATGTAAGAATAAATACACAATTTTTTATAAATAAATTACATTTTTGGGCCCCCCCCCACCGTATACCAAGTTGCATGAGTAAAAAGATATTCAGTGACATAGTGTGGTTAATCAGTAAGTAACCGAAGATATTGGGAGGATCTTAATAGGCCAAGATAAAATGGGGATCACTTAACAGGAAACTATAAAAAATTGATACCACATCTCAAAGGGAAAGGAAGTGAAAAAGAAGTAAAATAATACCTTCAAAAGTTGTGTGTGTGTGTTTTAATTAATGATGACTATCAGCCTGGCTGGTTTGGCTCAGTGGATTGAGCACAGGCCTATGAACCAAAGGGTCACTGGTTCAATTCCTAGTCAGGGCACATGCCTGGGTGGTGCACCAGGTCCCCAGCTGGGTGTGTCTAAGAGGTAACCAATGGATATTTCTCTTGTACATCCATGTTTCTCCCCCTCTCTTTCTCCCTGCCTCCCCTCTCTCTAAAAATAAATAAATAAAAATAAATAAAAAATTAATGATGACAATCAAACTAGAATTATATTCCCAGCTTAAATACCATGAATGAGGGAGAAAAAAAAGACTGGAAGAGGAAAAACAAGTTTACCACTAAGTCTTTCTTAAAAGAAATTTCCAAAAGATGCTGCAAGAAAAAGGAAATAATTCCACTACAAAGCAAGTAAGCATTGCAGAATGAAATGATGAGCAAAGAAATTATTAAACAAGTAAACAAAATTCAAAAAATATTGTTGTGTAAAACAATACATTATAATAAAACAAAAATAATATTTATAATAATAATATTTTAATTTGGATTTATTTATGTAAAAAGTAAAAGCTAGAGCCCTGGACAATATTAAAGGGATTAAGTGGAATTTCCTAAGATCCTATGTTTTCTGGTGGAAACTAAATTATGAATTAATTTAATACCTATGAATTAATTTAGTATGCATACTAGATTTTCAAGTCTTACTTTAAACATTGATATTATATTTATAATTCTCAAATTGGTACATATAATATATAAAGCTGAAAATAAAAAATGAACGTATAAAATTAAAAAGATCATGAAAGGTCATAAAATATAGAAGATAGAGAAAGCACAACATCTACAGATGTAAAAAGAAAATGATGGGGCAGCATAAAGACAGAGGTTATCCAATTGGATTGTGAAAGGAATAAAGAGAGCAATCAAACAGCAAAAAATCAACATCCAGCCGTATGCTTTTTCTAAGAGATGCACCCATAAATAGAAAGAAGTTGAAAGTACTACTTCTTACTTCAAAAAAAAGAACACTGGGAAAATAGCAGCCTAAAGAAACTGGAGTAGTTATATATTATTCTCAGACCAAATAGATTTAGAACACAAAACATCTTTATTAGAAATAGCTCTAGATAATAATTTGTAAATGTTGAATTCACCAGAGAAATATGGCAGGTCTTAACTTGCCTAATAAAACATTTAAAGCAAAGCATAATACTACAGGGAAAACAGGCAAATCTTCCCTTCTCTTTATTATTAACAGGGAAAGTGAAGACAGAGGCTAGTAAATATATGGAATATCTGAACAGAACCCTGCCTTGGATCCTATTTCAGTCAAAATGAAAACAAATATTTGTAAATGGCCCAGACCTTGGTAGAACTCAACCCCTCTCTCTCTTTCTGACCTCACCTTCTCAGTGACCACCCTCTTTAAAACACAATGGGTACTTGAATTATCAGGGGACCATTTTGTAAAGTATATGATTGTTTAACCACTATGCTGTACACCTGAAACTAATATAGTATAATATTGGATGTAAACCATAATTACAAACAAACAAATAAATAAATATAAAAGCCCAATGCAAAACCCACCTTATTCTTCCTTATTTATATATTTTTATCCTACCTAATTTTTTTATTTATGACTTATCTTCTTCTAGCATATTATATAATGTACCCATTTTATTTTTGCATTTACTGTTAATAGTCTGCCTTGAAACCCTACACTTAAATGTAAATTGTATAAGGGAAGTAGAACAATACACCAAGTGCATAGAACAGCGTGTGGCATGTGAAATGTGCTCAGTAAATATGTGTTGATTGAATGAAAGGATTGGAACTTGAGTTGTGATGGGCAAAGTTAAACCAAATATACAGAATAAAAAATAGAGGCAAAAATTTTTTCCCATAGGAATTCAATTTTGAGAAATAACAAACAAGGAAAATTGGTGGAAATCAGAAAGAAATAAACTGGAATAATGCCAGTGTAAGACACTCGATGTGTTGTAATTTGATACTCAGTTGCCAGACTGGCTTCCTTAAATGCTCCCTACTTGGGAATAATACTGATAACAGAGAACGGAGGATTCTGAGCACTTCCAGGTGGGGCTAATTACGGTTTGAATTCATACTCCTGCCTTACAGAGATGAACACATCACCGGATCTCTAGGAACTTACAATCTGGTGTAAGAGAAGTGTTTACCAGAAAAATATTTATGTAAATCAAAACAAAGAAGTAGTAACATATCTAAATGTATTAATTAAAAACTATTTTCTTAATAAAAGCATAACTTTATAGTAGAAAACAATACAATAATAAAATGTTGTACAATACCCAGGTGTATATCTCTCCCAAATTAAGAAAATTATTTCTCAGATTCTACAAGTACAAAAGGATTAAAATATCTCTTTTAAAAGAAAATGTTCTACAAAAACATGAGATACCAAGTTAGAATTTATTTATTTATTATTTTGCAGTGCTGATAATTCCCTGTTACCCGACTCTATTTTTTATTGGTTATCGATGCATAAGCTTCTTTACTAATTGTTAATTTTTAATCTCATGTATTTCTTTCTTTTCCCTAAGCCTTGTTTGTAGCCCCATCTATTCTTATGAAAGCATTTCAATACCTCAGCCTCCTCCTCTACTATATAACTGGAAAATGTAAATAAATAAGTTAACTCCTTAGGATTTGTAGCATGCAGTATAAATATCCTCCCAATGTTAAAACTGCAATGAGCAAACCAAGTGAAGAAAATGTGACTAGAGAATGTTTGAACTTTCTTTGGCCACCATACAAAACTTAATATAAGATTGTCTCCCAGGATCCAAGGATCATGGTCTTTATAGAAGATTTCGTAATTCTGGTGATTTTGTTCAAGTTCATTTGACAGTCTTGGCTTTAAAAGATATTTGTGGAATTAGACAATAATCACAACTGGCCATATGCCTAGTTTTAAAAACACATTTCTTCTATTTAGAATATGAAGCTTTTTGCTTTGTCATTAATTTTTACAGCTGAAAGTTTCTATATTAGACAGGAAAAATGGTGATTTTTATCCCTTACTTTAGAAACTGCATGAAAATTATACCCTTTTGGGGAGGGGGTTTACTCCCTAATGTGTTGAGAATAGTCTGTTATAGTGTTTTGTTAACTTTTGTCATTATAGAAAATGCTATTTTACTACTTACTGTTTATCGTTCTCTTTCATCACACAGAGACAAACTCATGATGGACTATGGGAAAAAATTAACATTTTTAATCTGCCATTTTCATTAGTTAACATTTTAATAAGGTTTCATAAGATGATTGAAATAAATGTAGAAAAATTGATCCATCATTATTAAAGTATATATTTAAGCCTAAAAGAACCGAGTTTGTAATTCCTTCAATATCAAATGAATATAAGAAAATATATGAGACATTATTTCTTCAAATCAAAGACACCATTATTGTATGTGCCACCAAGGTTATCCCAAAATGCTGCCAATTATTATCACAAAAAGCATGAATTCTAAGACGAATGATACACTTTCAAGTTAAAATAAATCATACAGTCTTTCAAGTGACTTTTAAATGTTAATATATTATTCACATTTTGATATGTTTTTAGACTTTAGTGTTAACATGGTTAAGATCTGTCCTGTTTTATGTGGATGGAATTCAGCATATATTAATAGCAACTGCACACTTTTGTAGGATACATACATATTTTAATAGTAATTATAATTAATATAATATGTTTATTCTTCATAGTATTAGGCACTAAATTGAAGATATTTTGAACAGAACCCTTCTGGAAAGAGAAACATGTGGGCCATGAAAATTAATAGAACAACTATTCTGAGCTAGAGATAAATTGGTTGAAGAATTAGTGATAGACATGAAAATTTATGGAGGAAGT
The DNA here is from genome assembly GCF_022682495.2 of Desmodus rotundus. Classification (NCBI taxonomy): domain Eukaryota; kingdom Metazoa; phylum Chordata; class Mammalia; order Chiroptera; family Phyllostomidae; genus Desmodus; species Desmodus rotundus. The sequence continues at coordinate 36,851,707 of NC_071392.1, forward strand.
TCTGCTTCCAGTAATGACAGAGCATCTCCTACCAGACCTTTCCTCTAACTGACAACAGTTATAATCTCTGGGGGATGAATAAATAAATAAAATAAGCAATTATCTGGCGGCACTGGAGAATCACCAAAGCAGAAGATGCTGAGGAGTCAACATTTGGAAGACAGCAATGACACTGGACTAGGTTCCCACTTTTTTAGCTTTTCCCCAAAAGCAGGCCCCAGTCCCTGACATTAAAGTGGAGAGAATTGATAGAAACTTGCAACCTTAATGGCTTGAAGAAGTGTAGGAAACAGTTTGTGGCTATCACAGCAACTGGAAAGAAAAAAGGAAATGCAACAAAGAAGAGATCCATGTTTTAAAAGCCTCAGATTCTGTACATGAACTCTGTCCAAATCTGGCTAACACTTGAATGCATGTGGTAGAATCCAAACAGCCCGGGCAAGACTAAAAAGAACTAAAATGAGATCCCAGTTCCTGTCTACCTCAGGAGAGGTTGTACTGCATTTGTGTTCAGCCTAGTTAACTGTGTAATAACACAAATGAAATCCAATAATAATCAAAACTGGAATCTCTATAATACCCTCGTTCACAATGCCAGGAAAACATGAATATTTGACATGTATTCAAGAGAAATTGCAACCAATCTGACATAACCCAGATGCTGGAATTAGACAAGGATTGTAAAGCAGCTGTTGTAATTATGTTCATGGACATAAAGAAAAATAAGCTTGTAATTAAAAAAAAATAAATCTTAAAAGAAAAATGAAAACAGAAAATACCAAATGGAAATTTTAGAACTGAAAAATACAAATCTGAGCTAATTTATGTAATGTACAGGATCAGAACTAAGGGAAAGAGAGGAAAGGAAGGAGGGAGGGAAGGAGCAAAGGAGGGAGAGAGAGAGAGGGAGAACTATAGCCAGAGAACTGCTAAATATGAAAAAATAAAATTATCCTTAATCTTCATGTTGTTACTCAACGGCAAGAATAAAGGCAAAATGATGACAAGTTTGTGTTCATTAAGTAAATAACAGTGAAAGAATAGACAAGACAATTCACCATATTGTCTTTTTAACAACCAAAGAAGGTGCATAATTGTTCTTTTACAATATTTTAATTAAACAGCTTTGGGAGAGTACACATGTGTTATGCTAAAACACAGTTAAAGGATGAGCAAAGGGCATAGGTTGTTTCATAATTTTTAGTTTGATACTTGGTAATAGAGTCGCGGAATTTGATACCTGGTTACCAGAAGATGCTACCACAAAGAAAAAGTAAACCATCTTTCTATCCTGACTGAGCACTTACTTCTTTTTACGTTTTATTCGCCTAGAAACACCAAAAAACTATAATGGCTATAATTACAATCTGTAATCTAAAAGAGGGAAAAGCCATGGATTTTGTTGGAATAGCCTTCTATCAATTACTTTGATAAAAAAAAAAACAGCTTTAATATGTGGTTTACCAAATCTTGTGTGAGGACACATCTAAAGGGATTCAAAATTAAGTGATCGTGATAGATCACTTTCTAAAAGAAATTATTGTTTTAGGACAAAGCTCAAAGTATACAGTTACCTAATACATTGAATATGTATATATATATATTTTCCTTTTGTGAATATCTCTACTAATGATCATAATTCTAATCTTTATAATGTAAAATATTTAATAGAAAATTAGGTAAATGAACTCAAGCTTTATCCATCAGCAGTGTGAAGTGTCCACACATTGAAAGGCGAAAATAAAAACTGAAGCATGCAGTCTTTTATTTGATTATTTCAATTTAGTTACTATCCAGGCTTTAGAGGTGAATTTTCTTCCTGTTACTGCAAAATACTTAGGTGTTGCAAAATTGAATCTGCACAAAAATTTAGAACAAAATATTTTAAAATAATAAATTTTTACATTTTATATAATTAAAATATTAATTTAATTTGATAGTGCTAGTGAAAATTATGATAAAAATAGATAACTAAGAGTAGAAAATTACTTTTTATGCCCATAAACATTTTTTATGTCTATGAACATTTGCTCAAGGAAAAATAGCCATTCCATTCTTGAAGTAATACACTTTTTCTCCCTCAAAGTTAAGTAGGCATTTCCAAGACAAAACCAATGATCTTATTCACGTTTGTCTTCCACAAACCTATGAATGAATTTAACATATTAGATGTCAAGTATTCTAGTTAAAAAATATTTCCTATTCAAAATCATAAATGTATCAAGGAGAAAAATAGGTAGTTTCTGGAAGATTTTACTATTTTGCTTTTATAAATAATTAACAATTTTCAACTCATAACCCATACTTAATTTTAAAAAGACTATATAGATGGTATTTTAAATGTAGCATTTTAAATTTATCGCATTCCAGAAGAAGGTTATAAAGTACTTATTTCAATGGAAACTGATTTTATAAAATATAAATGCTGTTTTTATGTTTATCCCATTACATAGACTTTTGTAAATAAATATTTGAAACTTTAATCAAAAACTTTATGACCATTTTCCTTTATACATTTTGAACCTTTATTACATATAAGCAGTTTTGTATTGAATGAATAATTATCAAAGTTTAATTTTCAATTTTGAGAAAAATATTTGATTAAATTAAAATTTTATATTACAGCAAATTGCTGACTTTGAAAGACACAGTCTTTTGTAGACTTAAAATAACAATGTTTAAAAGAAAATTCAAAGCAGAGAAATGCTTTAATGACAAATCATAGAAATGTTACTGGAGCATTTGATGTTCACATTCAGTGTTTTCCTTGGCTGAATAAAGAAACCCAAAGATCTAAAGGTGTTTTTATTTCTTTTTAAATAACTTTGGAGAGTGTATCCCCAATGGGCAAAGTGGGAAAACAGGAGGATAAAAGTAAGTGCAGTAGAAAGAAACCATTATATTTTCAAAAACTTTGATCTTTGCATAAGGAAGTAGTTAGAGCACAGAATTACATAATACTGTTTGTACATAAAGTACTTGAAGGTAATTATATATTTTACTCCAGAAATTTACAGAGAAATGATATTCTGTACCTATTCTGAATTACTCCAAATAATCATTGTTAATGGTTATTTTCTCCGTACTTCAGTTTCTGTGATGTGATGCCTTAGAGGTCCTTGTTTTAAGACTATAACTAATAAAAATGCTACCAATTTAGTGATGGTATCTCATTAGTGGTGACTAGAAGGGAGAGGGAGATGTACTGATAAGCCCTGACCCCCTGGATAAGCCCTTCTTACAGTCATGTAACGGCAGGAGCTGTATATTTTTTACTTTATTTCTCTTGTTAGTAGTGCCCTTTGGGTTTAAAAATTTCAAAGTTTTGTTATATGTATACAATCATAGGTAATTAAGAAAGGTGAAGATGACTAAGTAGAAAATAAAAACTTAATGTCATATCTTATGCCTAATATATATTTTGCGGGTAAAGTGGCATGCTGAAAAAATAACTTATTATTATTATTGCTAATTATTTTCCTTAACTGTAATAAACAGAAAATTAAATTTTAACAATAACAAAGACATACTCTCTTGGTTTTTATAATTAACAATTTTTAACTTCTAACTAAATTTTAAAATAGAATATACCGGTACTATTTCATTTTATTTTTAATTAAATTTATTGGGGTTATATTTTGTTTCCTTTTTTCTTCTCTTGATTATGTTCCAGTTAAAGGTGATATCATATGGTATTCGTCCCTCACTGTCTGGCTTATTTCAGTTAGCATAATGCTCTCCAGTTCCATTCATGCTGTTGCAAAGGGTAGAAGCTCCTTCTTTCTCTCTGCTGCGTAGAATTCCATTGTGTAAATATACCATAACCAGAGACATTGAAGTTAAGAACAATCTAACAATGGGCAGGGGGGAGTGGGGAGGGGACAGTGAGGAGAGGGGATTACAGGAACTACTATAAAGGACACATGGACAAAATCAAGGGGGATGGAGGTGGGTTCAGCTGGGGTGGGGTGGAGAGATGGAGAGAAAAGGCACACAATTGTAATTGAATAACAATAAAAAATTAAAATTAAAAAAATTATTGGGGTAAATTAGTAGGATCATATAGGTTTAAAGTGTACATTTCTATGATACATGATCTTTATATTGCTTTCTGTGTCCACCATCCAATGTTAAATCATCTTTCATCACCATATACATGGCCCCTTTTACCCCATATACCTTCCTACCCCCTTCCCTTTGGTAACCACCATACTGTTGTCTTGGTCTGTGAGTTTCAGTTTTGTATCCCACATATGAGTGAAATCTTATGGTGTTTAGCTTTTTCTGGTTGACTTATTTCACTTGGCATAATATTTGCAATACTATTACAGAAGTATTCTAAATTTAGCATTTTAAACAGATATGCATTGTATAAGTTGAAATGAAATTCTGTAATTAAAAATTAAAAATTTTTGCACATAGTTTATAACATTTTCTTAAAATCCTTTGTCTATCTGTGATGTCAGTTGTTACTTCTCCTCTATTATTTCTGACTTTATTTGGGCCCTCTCTCTTTTTTCCTTCATGAGTCTGATTAAAGGTTTATTACACTTGTTGATCTTTTCAAAGAACCATTCTTGGTTTCATTGATCTTTTGTATTGTTTTGTTTTTCTTAGACTCTCTTTTGTGTATTTCTGCTCTGATTTTCATTATTTCCTTTATTTTACTCACTTTGGGGTTTTTTCATTGTTCTTTTTTTCTAGTCCCTTTAAGTGTAAAGTTAGAGTGCTTGTTTGAGAGTTTTCTTGTTTCTTGAGGTTGGCCTGTAATGCTATGAATTAATTTCCTTCTTAGGACTGCTTTTGCTGTGTCCCATAGATTTTGGGTTGCTGTGTTCTCATTTTCACTTGTTTCCAGGGATCTTTTGATTCCTTCCTTGACCTTGTTGTTAACACAGTCATTGTTTAGTAACATGTTATGTAGCCTTCATGTCTTAGAGTGCTTTCAGTTTTTTTCTTGTGATTAATTTCTATCATCATACCATTATTATCAGAGAAGATGTTTGATATGATTTCAATCTTCTTAAACTTATTGAGACTTGTTTTGTGTCCTAACATGTCATCTATCCCAGAAAACGTTCCATGAGCACTTTAAAGGGATGCATATTCTACTTCTTTGGGGTGAAATGCTCTGAAAATATTAATTAAATTCATCTGATCTAGTGAGTCATTTAAGGCTGCTGTCTCCTTGTTGAGTTTCTGTCTGGAAGATCTATCCATTGATGTAAATAGGGTGTTAAAATTCCCAACTATGGCTGCATTACTGTCAGTCTCTCCCTTTATGTCCATCAAGATTTGCTTTATATATTTAGGTGCTCCCATGTTGGATGCATAAATGTTTATAAGACTTATATCCTCTTGTTAGATTGCTCTGTTTAGATTATGTAGTGTCCTTCTTTGTCTCTTACTATTGCCTATGTTTTAAAGTTTATTTTGTCAGATATAAAAATTGGCACCCCACTATATTTACTTTCCATTTGCATGAAATACCTTTTTCTATCCCTTTAATTATAGTCAGTGTGTGTCTTTCATTCTGAGGTGAATCGCTTGTAGACAGCATATGTATGGGTCTTATATTCTTATCCATTCAGCTACCCCATATCTGTTGATTGGAGTATTTAAACTATTTGCATGTAAAGTGTTTATTTAGAGGTATGTATCTATTGTGATTTTATTCTTTATAACTATGTTTCTCTCTTCTGTTTGTTTTTTCTGCTTCTCAAAGAAGGCTTTTAACATTTATTTATTGTAATACTGATTTAGTAGTAAGGAATTCCTTTAACATTTTCTTATCTGGGAAGCTCTTTATTTCTTCATTTTAAATAATAGCTTTGCTGGGTAACTTAGTCTTGGCTGTAGGTCATTGCTTTTCATCACTTTGAATATTTCATGCCAATCCCTTCTGGCTGAAATGTTTCAGTTCAGAAATCAACTGACAGTCTAATGGGAACTCCTTGTAGATAATTGCCTTTATCTTGCTGCTTTTAAGATTCTCTGTCTTTAACCTTTGACATTTTAATTATGATGTGTCTTAGTGTGGGCCTCTTTGTGTTCATCTTGTTTGGGACTCTCTGTGCTTTCAGGACTGTGTGTCTTTTTCCTTCACCAAGTTAGGGAAGTTTTCATCATTATTTCTTCAAATAGGTTCTTGATCTCTTGCTTTCTCCCTTCTCTTTCTGTTACCCCAATGATGCAGATGTTGTTATCTTTCATGTTAGGCAGATATGCTATGTCCCCCAGTCTTGGTTGGGTGGCCTTATGTAGTAGGTTTCTTGTGAGATCTGATGGTGTAGTCTCCTAGATTGCCTGAATTTGGTAATACAGAAATATCCCTTGTGTGGGGTATATGAACCTTCCTGTTGTAATTAACTCTTAATCGCTATTGGCCCATTCATGCATGGGTTTGACAAGGCTTAATATCTACCATGGCATATGAGCTGATGTGCAGGTGATGACCACACGATGCAGAATTTGCCTCAGCTGGTTCGGCTCTTGCTGAGATCTCCCTTTGTATGTGCTGTTTGTGAAGATTTTTGGATCTTGTTCTGTTGTGTGAAGTTGGTCACTGGGTTTTGTGGTTCTGGGCCTCTTGGGAAGTATTCTGATGCAGACCAATGTCAGACAACACCTGTGATTGGCCCTGGGCAACCTGTTTGGAGCTATAAAATGATCCACAGTTTGTGGCTGCCTCCGCTAGGTCTGGTTGTGCACAAGAAGAAACAAGCTGTGCACCAAGGCCAGCTTTTACCAGCACTAGTTCTGAGGCAGGTCAGCAAAAGGCCCAAGGCACCCTTAGATCCACCTCTGCCTGCCTCTGCCTGCTGGCTGCCTCTGGAGGTACTCTAGTTGCACAGGGAAGGTTCTCAGTAAGTCACCAGGTAGGGGCAAATGATATTCACCAGATTGGTACAGGTTCAATCTCAGTGCCAGTGCTTGGTCTGAGGCCACTCCAGAAAAGTTCCAGTGTATACCATTCTAGTTGCCACCCACTGGGTGCCCACAGACCTTTGTTGTGGGGTAGGGTCTCAGAAATCATCAGGGTGAGGTCCACAGAGTATATCAGGCCCCAGCAGACCTGTATTTGGCCATGTGAAAAGAGGGCTCTGTGCTGTTTGGTATGAGGAAAAAATGGCCCCCACCTTAAAATCACAGAACTCAGTATATCTCAGATTTTGCCAGGAGTTCAATCTAAGAAGGGAGGTGCTGTTGAGACTTGGGATGATGGAGTTACTGGTCTTCCATGATGGAGAGGTGTTAGTCAGGCTTGGGGGGAGGGGAAAAGGGTTGCCAGCACCCCAGAGTGATACAACTCAGTCACTGACATGCCCTGAGTCTGCCCGGACCTCTACAACCATTCCCAGGCAGTTACCCTCTGTAGGGTGAGAGCTCCACAGTGAGACAACAGGGAATCCAGGGAGTGGGGTTTTTGCATTTCCCCAGGCTGATGTCCTAAGAAGAAGAGTGCTCCACCAAAGAAAGATGTCATCTGTGGTGTGGGAGGGGGACTCAGCAAAGGTATCCTCATGGTTGTCCCTTCAGCTCTACCCCCAGAGTCATAAACCTCAGTCTCTGCTCACATGACTCTAGTCCAGCCTGCCCTCCTTTACCTAAGCCCAGGGTGAGTGGCTGTGAACAAAATTTTACATAATGGCCCTTTAAGAGAGTACCTGTGTCTCTAGCAGACTGCTGTCTTTTACTTGCAGACAGAATCTTCACTGATTTTAAAAGCCAGATGTTGTGTAGGTACCTCTTCCTGGTTCTGGTGTTCTGAGCTGGGGAACCAGGCATGGGATTGAGACCCCACTTTCCTCAGGAGAAATCTTTGTAGTTGAGGTATCCCAGGGGAGCAGAGCCAGCCCTTTTCACCTCTCCTCCTTTCCTACCATTTTTGATGTGCCTTCTTCTGTAAATCCTTGGTTATAAGACTTTTCTTTAGCTAGTCTTCAGTTGGTTATTCAGGTTGATTCTTCTATATTTTAGTTGTAATTCTAGTTTGGTCCTGAAAGGAAGTGGCTGTAGCTTCCACCTACTTTGCCACCATCTTGGATTTAGGGTTCAGAGCATTCAAAGGGTTTTGACAAATCGTATATTTTCATGTAACTGCTAATACAATATCATATCAAGTAGTTTCACTGTCCTAAAGTTCCTCTGTGTTCTTCCTATTAATCCCGCCCTCCCCTGCCCCTATTCCATAGCAACCATTGATCTTTTTACTGTCTCTATGCTTTTGCCTGTTCCAGAATGTCATAGAGTTGTAATCATAATATGTAGTCTTTTCAGATTGGCTTCCTTCACTTTGCAATATGCATTTAAGGTTCTTCCACATCTTTCATGGCTCGATTGCTCATTTCATGCTAAGACTGAATAATATTCCAGTGTCAAATGTACAATAGCTTATTCACCCATTCACCTACTGAAAGATTATCTTGGTTGCTAACAAATGTTGCTGTTCAAAGGTATTATAAATATTCTTGTGCAGAGTTTTATGTGGACAAAAGTTATCAACTTCTTTGCATAAATACCAAGAAGCACAATTGCTAGATCATCTAGCAAAAGAATGTTTAATTTTATAAGAAGCCACCAAACTATCTTCCAAAATGGCTGTACAAGTTTGCATTTATATCAGAAATGAATAAATGTTCATGTTGCTCCACATTGTCCCCAACATCTGGTGTTGTCAGTGTTTTGAATCCTGGCCATTCTAACAGGTGTGTAGCAACTTTCCTATAAACACTCATTAGTTACAAGAGTTTTTTGTTGTTGTTGATTCTTTTGAATTTTCTACAAAGACAATAATGTTATCTACAAATACAGTTTTATTTTCTCCTTCCTAATCTGTATATCTTTTATTTCCTTTTCTTGTCTGATTCCATTACTAGAATTTCCTGTACTATATTGAAATAAAGTATTAGGAGAAGACATCCTTGCCTTGTTCTTTTCTTAGCAGAAAATATTCTAATTTTTCACCTTTAAGTATGTTAGTATAATGATGGTCTCATAGAATGAGTTAGGATACATATTCTCTCCTTCTATTCTCTGAAAGAGGTTGTAGTTGTAGAGAATTGGTATAATTTCTTGCTTAAATGGTAGAATTCACCAATGAACACATCTGGGCCTAGTGTTTTTTGTTTTGAAATGTTATTAATAATTAATTTGATTTATTTAATAAATGTAGGATTATTCACATTGTTTATTATTATTTGTATGAGTTTTCAAAGATTATGTCTTTCAAAAAATTATCCCTTTTTTCTAGGTTCTTAATTTTATGAGCATAGAATTGCTCATAGTATTTCTTTTTTTTTCCTAGAAGTGCCATTTATTTTCCTTTCTAGTGGCATATTTATCCTTATTTAGACTGTGTCCATGGAATCCAGAGCAAGGGAATTAAGTACCATGTCATATTACAATAGAAAGTCAATTTAACATCTTGATATTCAGAAAAAATATGCATGCAATGAGTAAATTTTACAATAGTTGTTTGCCTATATAATTTAAATTTAAGGTAAATTAGGGAAAATCTACAAAATTATATATAATCTGTGAACTTTTATCACACATAACATTTACATTCTGTATACTAGATTAAAATTATTAATACTGCATATAACTTTTTCTTTTTCTTTTTTATTGTTGTTCAAGTACAGTTGTCTCCATTTTCCCTCCACCACTCTCCCCCAACCACCCACCCATACCTCCTACCCTCAGTCCTACCCCTTTGGCTTTGTACATGGGTCCTTCATACACATTCCTTTTTTTTTCAAAATTACAAAACTATCCTATGTTATTTTATTAACTTCAATTCATTTCTCCAGCCTCCCTAATCTTTTCCGATCCTAATTATGCAATCAAATATATTCAACATTTACTATCTACTCCATGTCAGGTTCTCTGTAGATTGACTTTAATTTTCACAGCAAGCGTGGAGGTATTACTAACATTCCAATTTTATAGGTTATAAAACTAAGGTTCAGTACTGGCTCGTCCAAGATTAAATGAATGTGGGTAAAGGTAGAACTTGAAACTAGTATTTTTTCACACCAAGCCCTGACTTGTCTAGATTATGATGTACTTCATTAGAACTATTTGTAAAGTATATTTCATTGATTATGTCATTACAGTTGTCCCAGTTTTTTCCCCTTTGACCTCCTCCGCCCAGTACTCCCTTCCTTCCAGCAATCCCTCCCTTAGTCCATGTCCATATAAATTGTTCATATAAATTCTTTGGCTACTCCTATACTGTTCTTAATATTCCCCTGTTTTGTACCTTGCACATGTTCCTTAATGACCCTTCCCTTTCTTTCTCTCATTATCCTCCTCCCTCCTCCTCTCTGGTTACTGTCAGTTTGTTCTTAATTTCAATGTCTCTGGTTACATTTTGCTTACTTGTTTTTTGATTAGGTTCCACTTACAGGTGAGACCATATGCTGTTTGTCTTTCATCTCCTGGATTATTTCACTTAGCATAATGCTCTCCAGTTCCGTCTATGCTGTCCCAAAGGGTAGGAGCTCCTTCTCTCTTTCTGCTGCATAGTATTCCGTTGTGTAAATGTATCACACTCTTTTGATCCACTCATTTACCGATAGGCACTTAAGTTGCTTCCAGCACTTGGCTATTGTAAATTGTGCTGCTATGAACATTGGGGTGAATAGGTTCTTTTGGATTGGTGTTTCAGGATTCTTAGGGTATAATCCCTAGCAGTGGAATTGCTGGGTCAAAAGAAGTTTCTATTTTTGTTTTTTTGAGGAAATTCCAGACTGTTTTCCACAGTGGCTGCACCAGTCTGCATTCCCACCAACAGTGTACTAGGGTTCCCTTTTCTCTACAACCTCACCAGCACTTGTTTTTTGTTGTTTGGTTATGACAGCCATTCTGACTGGTGTGAAGTGGTATTTCATTGTGGTTTTAATTTGCATCTCTCTGATGGCTAGTGATGCTGAGCACCTTTCATATGTCTCTGGGCCCTCTGCATGTCCTCCTCCATACTTTTTATTATCCTTTTACTTTCCATGGGATATATATTGATATCCTCTTTCATTTCTGATATTAGTAATTTGGCATCTCCCTCTTTTTTTTTAGTTAGTCTGGCTAAAGATTTTTAAAATTTTATTGCTAATTTTGAAGACATGACTTTTGGTCTTGTTGATTTTCTCTATTAATTTCCTATTTCCAAATTTATTTCCTTTTGCTCTAATTATACTATTTCTTTTTTTCTACTTACCTTGGATTTAAATTGACCCTCTTCTTCTAGTTTCTTAGGTAGAAGCTTAAACAATTGATTTTAGATTATTCTTCTTTTCTAATGCATGCATTTGATGCTATAAATGTCCTTCTAGCATTGCTTTTGCTGCACCCCACAGGTTTTGATATGTTCTCATTTTAATTTACTTCAAAATATTTCAGAGTTTCTTTTGAGACTATTTTCTTTGACCCATACATTATTTAAAAGTATATTGTTTAATCTCCAAGTATTTAGAGGTCTTCTGGCTGTTTCATTATTGATTTCTAATTTAGTTCCTGTGGTCTGAGAAGAAACATTATATAATTTCTGTTTTACATTTGTTAAGGTATATTTTACAGCCCAGAATGTGTTCTATCTTAGTGTATATTTCATATAAACTTGAGAAGATATATATTTTTTTGCTATTGGATGAAGTAGTCTGTGGCTGTTCATTATATTTATTCAATCAGTGATGATGTTGAATTCAGCTATGTCCTTACTGATTTTCTGCCTGTTGCATCTACTCATTTATGATAGAGGGTCATGGAAAGCTCCAACTATGATAATGAATTCCTCTCTTTCTCCTTGAAGTTTTATCAGTTTTTGTCTCATGTAATTTGGTGCTTTGCTGTTAGGCACATACACATTAAGAATTGTTAGGTCTTCTTGGAGATTAACCCCTGTGCCATTAAATAATGCTCCTTGTTGTGCCTAATAATTTTCCTTGCTCTGAAGTCTGTTCTGCCTGAAATTAATATAGCTACTCAAACTTCATTTAGTGTTAGTATGATATCTTTTTCTTTATCCCTTTACTTTAATCTATATGTATTTTTATATTTAAAGTAGATTTCATTTAGTTGGGTGTTTTGTTTTTTCCTGATCCTCTCTGATTGTCTTTTAATTGGTTTATTTAGACCATCAACATTTAAAGTATATGATATAGTCTGATTAATATATACCATATTTGTTACTGTTTTAAATTATTTGTTACTGTTCTTCATTTCTGTTTTTATACTCTATTCTTTTTCTGATTTTTATGGTTTTAATCAAGCATTTTATATGATTCCATCTTTTCTCTCTTGAAAACTCAGACATGATGTACTAGGTTAAATTAACTGCAGTAAATAGGTCTTTAGTGATGTGCTTTCATTGTGTGAGGAAAATGGAAGCATTCTACAGTCATTTCTATGATTAGGTCAGTCTTATAGTAAGCCTTACATGTTCCTCCAAGATTTTTCCCCAACTTAGGTGGGACAAAATGGCTGGAAGATGCTGGAGTTGGATGTTTTCCTTCCAGGTCAGTTAGACTTCGACAAAACCCCAATAGCTTAGGCCTGGGGTAAAACATTGTTTCTTGAAGGAAGGCCTTGTCGGAAATGACAGAATGCTCTGAAGTATTTCAAAATCATCCTCCCACCCCACACCTCAAGGAGATTTTTCTCTGTCTTCACCATGAAAGACCTGGGAGAACTACAAGAAATGAAACTCACTAAAGTATAAGGACCTCCTGGAGCTTTGAACTCACAGGATTTTCCACAAGGAGCCTCCAGTAATAGGTCAATCACAATTTGGGTTTTCCTACTTTGGTACTGGTTTCTACAGAGATTTGTGCTCCAGTAAATTGTTAGTCTCTGTATCTGCCTGTCAGCCTCTCCAATATTGGGAACAGTAAAGTGCCCTGTGACCTCACTTGTCTGATGAATATAAGAACAGTTGCTGATTTGTCGGTTAGTTTGGCTTATTACTTGTTATGACAGAGTGGCAACTTCCAAGCTCCTATGTGTTGCCCTGGAAACTAAAAGTCTAACAAGTGTTTTTTTTTGTTTTTTGTTTTTTGTTTTTTTACAAGGGAAGAAAACATGGTAATTTTCAATATCTTCAATGTTTTGGATTGCAATGTATTAACTGAATATATAAGGTATAACATTTTTATAATTTATCTATACCTTTATAACCAATAGGAAGAGTTTCTAATGTTGTGTCAGAAAAAAATTTAAAGTGATGGAACAATCAAATTTCCAATTAATTATTAAGGTCTTTGCACAGTTCACTTTGCCTGATCATTTTTATAGTTCCACAAGTAAGGACATACTGCATTTTTTTGTTCTGTATTTTATCTTCCATATATGCATGGGTTCCTCCTCTGGTTCAATGATCTACATAAACAGATGCACTGCTCCAGCTTGTTAGCTTTTTAAAGCTACTGAAACTTTGGAGCGTATTTTGTTATTGGGTATGGACACTTCTCTCCTCATTCCAATTATTATTCTACTTTTAAAATCTTCTTCATGATAACAAATAATACTTGATGATACTGATCTATTTTTTAATATGTTGCTAGAATCTATTTGCTGATATTAATTAGAACTTAAGTTCTTAAAAGAAATATGCCTTTACTTGATTTTTTGAATATTTTTTATCTGATTTTTTATTAGGGCTGTTCTAGCTTTTTTAATAAATTGGAAAGCTACTCTTGTTTCCTCAACATGTAGATCTTTGATTATATTTTCCAATTTCAGAAGGCAACTTCTATTTTCTACTCAAAATGTAGTCAGTTTTGGCATATTGAATTTATTCAATAAGCATCCATTTTGTTTATATTTTCAAATGTGTTGAAATAAAGTAAGCATGTTGTTCTTTTGTATTTAAAAGAATCTCAATGCTTTATAGCTAATCTCATCTTAATCACATTTGCCCCAAATTGCTTATTTTCATGGTGTTTTGAACAACTTTTCAGTTCTATTTGTCAGCTTACTGCTTTTCTTCTCTATTTTGGCTTTTCTCTTCATTAATATTGCCTTTCTGTTCTTTTAGATTTACCTTGTTCTTTTTCTATTGTCCACTGTCCAATTCCTGTTAAGGGCCATTTCCAACAAGTCAGCCAGCTCTGTCCACTTTGTCCTTTCCACTTCACCATATGCAATTAAAACCTAATCCTATAAATTGAATTAAATTCAAAGGCCTTATTTTGCTTCCAAAATTGTCCTAACATCAGAAAAAAAATTCTAGTGGGCATTCATGATTTATATAAGCTTACTTTTTCCCAAGGTTCGCAATAACAAAAAATAAACTTCTACCGTTTTTTTTTTTTTTTGGTGTTGATCCAAAACTTAGCAAGACTGCTTTGCACTATATTGAAATCCAGGAAAACAAGAAATTCATAATTCATACAGGCTCACTGAAACTTCATAATTTCAAACTGTGTATAAGCTTGAACAGTGGTCCTTTCAAACATTGTCCTCTTTCTTTCTAGGTGTTTATAGTTTTTCATCCCTACATCTTTTACACATGGTCAATATGTGTCATGAACCCTTCCTTCCTCCCACTTCTGGGTATTTATTGAAAGGATACATAATCTTTATTTGAAGAGATACCTATGCTTTCATGTTCATTGCAGCATTATTCACAATAGCCACGGTCTGGAAAAAACCCAAGTGTCTGCTGACAGACAAACAGATAAATAAAAAGTTATATACACAATAAAATAATATTCAACCTTAAAGAAAGAAGGAAATTCTGTTATTTGCAATAATGTTGATGAAACTGGAGGGCATTATGGTAAAATAAATAAGCCAAACAGAACAGAAAGCCCAAAAATAAACCCACAACTTTATGGTCAATTAATGTTTGACAAAGGAGGCAAGAGCACTCAGTCGATTAAATACAGTCTTTTCAATAAATGGTGTTGGGCACATTGGACAGGTACATGCCAAAAATATGGAATTAGATCACTAACTTACACCATACACAAGAATAAACTCAAAATGGATAAAAGAGAAATGTAATTCATGAAATTATAAAATTGCAGAAGAAAACACAGGCAGTAAAATCGCTCAAAGCAATATTTTTGCTGATACATCTTCTAGGCCAAGGAAAACAAAGGACAAATAAACAAATGGGACTACACCAAACTAAAAAGCTTTTGTACAACAAAAGAAGCCACCAGCAAAATGTAAAGGGAACCCACTGTATGGGAGAATATATTTGTTAATGATACATCTGATAGTTAATTTCCAAAAAATATAAAGAACTTATACAACTCAACACCAGGAAGACAAATAATTCAATTAAAAAATGGGCACAGAACCTGAATAGACACTTCTCATAAGAGGACATAAAGATGGCCAATAGACATATGAAAAAATCATCAACATCACTAATCATCAGAGAGATGCAAATTAAAACCACAATGAGATATCATCTCAGACCTGTCAGAGTGACTATCATTAATAAATCAACAAACCACAAGTATTGACAAGGATGCGGAGAAAAGGGAACCCTAGTGCACTGTTGGTGGGAATGCACACTGGTGCAGCCACTGTAGAAACCAGTATGGAATTTTCTTAAAAAATTAAAAATGGAATTGCCTTTTGACCCAGCGATCCCACTTCTGGCAATATAGCCTAAGAATCTTGAAACACCAATTTCAAAAGATCATATGCACCCCTATATTCATAGCAGTTTTATTTATAATACTCAACATCTTGTGTACATTTATACAATAAATACTATGCAGCCATTAAAAAAAAAAAGGAAATCTTACCTTTTAAAACAGTATGGATAGACCTGGAGATTATTATGCTAAATGAAATAAACCAGTCAGAGAATAATAAATACCATATGATCTCACTTACATGTGGAATCTAACAAAAAAACAAACTAATAAATAAAATAGAAACAGAGGCGTAGATACATGGGACAGATTGACAGCTGTCAGAAGGGATTGCGAGGAGGGGACTGGATGAAAGAAAGTGAAGAGATGAGCCAAAGAACACAGATGCATGGCCCATATACACAGACAGCAGTGTGGGGATGGCCAGAGGGAAGGGGGCAGGACTGCATGGAGGTGAGCAAAGGGGGAAATATAGGGACAGCTATAACAGTGTCAACAATTAAAGTTAAAAAAAAGAATAAGCTAGACAGAGAAAGATAAATACTATGTGGTATCATTTATATGTCAATTCTAAAATAGATATATAAACAGCCAAACTCTTCCTCCCCAGAACTTTTTCTCAGCAATATCTAGAAGTCTCTACCATGAGTTGCATTATTTTCTTAGTTTTGTACTAGATCACAACCCCATAGTGCCTATGTGTTTGCTGGTTTACCTGGATTACACTTCACCATTGCTTTTTTTTCTTTTTGTTACTTATTCCTTCCACTGTCACCAGAACTTTGCATTTCCTTTGGAGAAGTTGCTGTGATTCAGGTAAGTTGCCTGTCCTTTTCCCAGCCCTATGACAGGCCAGCTAATCACAGTATTTTATGTACACTCCATTTGTCTTAAGTACTTATTTCTCTATTTAATATCATATTTCCCTCCAAATTTTAGTTTGGTTATTTTTTTATTGACTTTAGCCATCCTTTTTATGTTTGACTACTGCAATGAACCACTGAGCAGCCTGCAGAGGGATGCTTACAGGTTCCCATTTATTAGCAGCATAAAGATGACTAACGAGAAGAACACTGGGCTCCCCATCATCCTGGAAAGACCATAAAGACTTCCCTTCTCACTGGACCATGCTCCACCCCCCGGAAGCCCCTAACCTGAGCCTGAGTCCCCCTCTGAGCCCTTGGCATGGATCCCTATGACCCCACTCACTCTCTCTGGGTCTGCCTCCCACAAGGGATAAAGGCCCTCCCTCCCACAGCTGAGTTAGGAATTACATGAGATAATTGGTGCTGGCAACATTGTTTGCTAGTTTTTTCCATCATCTCAACCCATGACCTGACCATATTGTCCTCATGTACATATTTATCTAATTACTTGCATCCCCCTTAGGCTGGTTGAGGGCGCAGCCTAGGCCACTCCCCTCTCTGGTCCCTCCATTCAACGGGCAGTCAATACTCCAACTTCCTGCTGTTCAGAATGAAGTGGGCCAAGGAGTTGTGGAATTGAGCAGGGAGATCAGGAATGGAGGGGAATCCCTCAAAGTTGTGACATCAAGCCTTACTAGCCCAAGGTACAAGAGGAAGTCTACAGGATGGACTTAAGAAGCAACAGGGCAGAAAAGGCAGATGGAAGCAATCCACTCCCATCCAGGCTTTGGTCCTTCACTTTGTCTTCACCTCACTTGGGCATACAGATAACTTCCACCACCCCTTCCAAAACACCAGGCCTTTCTGCACTTTGCATCTGGCTCCCCAGCCCTGGGGTCCTAAGGGTGGGAAGGGGATGAGTGAGACCACTTATGGCCTAGTCTGCAGCAACACCATTCTGTTGCCTCAAGATGTCATCAGCCACAGATGTGCTCAGCCCTCACTCTTCCAAACCTGGAAGACAGAGGTGGGTGGCTGGTGTGAGAGATGGGAAACCAAAAATGAGCACTTTCCTAGCCCAGAATCTTTGAGCAAAGAAGAAAAACCACAGGGGCTCCAGGTGGTCTCTTAGCCTCCTCCCTCCTGGTCAGGCCCAGGCAGGCCCCTCCATTTGCAGATGGATCAAGACTCTCAGACACAAAAACTTCAGGCTTTCCCCTGTAATTGACATAATATCTTCCTTCTTAGGGGCCCAGGGGAACCCCAACAGGAGAACATCAATCAGGCGTGTCACCACCTGGGTGGGGCAATCCACAGAGATTTGGGGGAGGAGACCACACACAGGGATGGCTTCAAGCTCCCTCCATGCCCCCTCCTCTCTAGCTCCCCACTCTAAGCTATTGGAGTGGAGGGGGAAGAACATTAGATGAATTTAGAGCTGTTTTCAGAAGCTGGAAGAAACAAGTGAGATTTCCTTAGGGCTCCAACTCTAGTGCCTCTAGAATTCCACAACCTGCCACAACAGAGAATTAGTGAGCATTGGCCCTAAGTATATTGTGTGCAGTTGTCCATGCCCCTCTCCCCCAGCAGGGAATAATAAATTCCAGGCCATGTCCCAGCTTTGTTCCTCCTCATACCCTCCCATTCCCGGGATCTGGCGCATGGCAGGACTCTGGTCAACAGCTGATGTGATAAATGCGCAGGAATCATAACCACGATCGCATGTTTTCTTCTTTTATGGTTACTAGAGTCTGCAGACCCTCTCTGCCTCATTCATTCATTTATTCACTCCTACGTGTGCATATGTAGGTGCTGTATATTTCTCCTAGAGGGATTGTTTGAGGGGCAGGGGACAGAGACATAAGGCATTGTTCTGACCCACCAGCACCTCTCTGGTAAAGGTTCAATGATGCCACAGTTCTTCCAAGGACTAGAAAGGTGCCTGGCCTTTAGGAAAGTACAGCTGACCCTTGGACAACATGGGCTCAAACCGCGTAGGTTCACTTACGATCATATTTTTTTCCAATTGGCCTGCTCAGTTCGATTGACCAACACAGTTTCATTGACCTTCGCAGCTGAAACCCACATTGTTCAGGTGTCCACTGATCTCACAAGAATCCTGCATTCTTGTGAATTGGGTCTTAAAGACAGTGAGCACCTGTGTCCATGCGAGCCCCCCTTCCGCCTGGCATCCTGGGGCCCCAAAGGCCATGACTCTTGAGACAAAATACTCCTAAGAAACCAGGCCTGGAAGCACTGTCTGTCCAGATGAAGGTGCCAAACAAAGACAGAGACAGATGGGGGGGGGAAGGACGAGGGAGAGGAGAGGAGGGCGTGAAGGCCACACCTGAGGGGCGGCGGCAGCAGACTGATGCTTACGTCTTCTTGTCTTCTTTTTTTTTTTTTTTAAATTTATTTTTTATTGTTATTCAATTACAGTTGTATGCCTTTTCTCCCCTTCCCTCCCCCCACCCCAGCTGAACCCACCTCCCTCCCCCACCCCCACCATCCCCCCCGATATTGTCCATGTGTCCTTTATAATAGTTCCTGCAATCCCCTCTTCCCACTGTCCCCACCCCACTCCCCCCTGGCCACTGCTAGACTGTTCCCCCCCTTAATGTCTCTGGTTGTATTTTGTTTGCTTTTTTCTTTTGTTGATTATGTTCCAGTTAAAGGTGAGATCATATGGTATTTGTCCCTCACTGCCTGGCTTATTTCACTTAGCATAATGCTCTCCAGTTTCATCCATGCTGTTGCAAAGGGTATAAGCTCCTTCTTTCTCTCTGCTGCGTAGAATTCCATTGTGTAAATATACCATAGTTTTTGGACCCACTTGTTTGCTGATGGGCACTTAGGTTGCTTCCAGTACATGGCTATTGTAAATTGTGCTCTGCTGCAGCAGGTTCTGCTCATCTCGGCTCTGAGCCCTTGACTCTGTAGGCAGGGACTGAGGCCCTTCTCCTTGGGCAGCAGCAACTCCATGCTGTGTAGGAAGGGATCGTTTTGGGGCTACGGCTCAGAACAAATCCCGACTGGACTCAGACTTGGGTCACATGGGCCTCCCCAACAACCAGCCTTCCCTCTTCCTGTAGAGGTCCCATATTCCACTTCCTGGCCCACACAGGAGTCTTTGGGAGGCATCCCAGCCAGACTGCAGAAATGGCTCGGTGTTTGTTACACTTGGCAGAGCTGGGACTCCCTTACTGGGTTCCTCAGGCAGGAGCCCCTCAAGGACTGTGCAGACAAATTCCCTCCCTCCTCCCAAATTACCTGAAATTTAAAGAGACAGACCAGCAGACCTGCCTTCTGTCTGGGGCCTTGCAGAAATTCCGTTACCTTGGTCTTTTTCCCAGCCCCCAGGCCAGACTAGAAAGTGGTCTTCAAAAAGACTGCATAGTCAACCTTGGACTTTGGGATACCTGGTAACCTTCTATAGAAAGATCTGGATGGATCAAACGAGGTTGAGAGACTCAAGGCAGTGAGGGAGGAGGGAAGAGTCGGGCAGGCCTTTGAAGGTTGAGGGCCCCTCAAGTGAGCAAGTGAGTGAGCCCACCTTTCTCACAGGGCTTTTCCTGTCAGCCCCCCACTCTCTTCTGTGCCTCCCCTGCAGTGGACTTACCTTTCTTGACTATTCCAGTTTAATCTCTCACCTGGCCTGGATTAGGTATACAAATATTGGAAACTCTTAGTTCCTTCATCAACGGTGGGGCAGCAATTCTTTTTTGGTAAAGGGCCAAGATAGTAAATGTAAATATTTTAGGCTTTGCAAGCTCAGGTGGATAGTGTCTGATACTCCCCTTCCTTCTCCCCCTCCTTCTTCTTTTACAGTCATTTTAAGATGTAAAATCCATTCTTAGCTCGTGGGCTAAGACACAAAGTGGAGCTGTGGGCAGGATTTGATCCCTGGACAGAGTTTGCACCTCCCTTCTCTGGACCTGTAGAGACCCTCCCCAACATGACGTGTATGTAGTGGGATGCAAATAAAATACAAGACACCCAGTTCAATTTGAATTTTCAATAAATAACAAAGCATTTTTTAGCATAAGTACACCCCGAGCATTGCAAATACTTTCTCTGGCAACCTCCAGCGGAGGCAGTGTTTATTCACCCACTCGCTGCTGCCTGCTGGGCTTTTGTAACACAGTGTTCCCAGGTAGGCTTATGTCATACCTGTGAGACAGGTATTATCTGCATTTTATTGATGGGGGAGATAAAAAACAAAGCTGGAAGTGGCCAAGTACGTGACTCAGGGCCATGCAGCCATCTAGTGAGAGGCCAGGTTCAGACCCACTTCCTCCATGCCGAAACCTGCCACCTCTCTGCCCTTCCACACTCCCTCATTCCAACTGGCAGAGTCCCAGGGAGGTGGAGGGACCTGCACAGTCACAGGGAAGAAGGACCACAGAAAGCACAGCCCATCCTGGTCCCATAGCAAAGAGCTCTGACATGAGTGAGCTGGGAGCCATCTTGAAGATCAGTTTGTTCAATTCTACGTTGGGAACAAGTAGAGGCCCTGACCTTTTTTGCAAAGCCCCATGGCAAGCCAGAGACCTGATGGCCTAGGGCTTGTGTGTTTGGGCACTTAGTGTCCCATGTGTCTGTGTGGATCACCCACTAGCTTCAGAATCTTTTTTTTTTTCCTTACCTGTCCCTGGTTCAGAGGGCTGCAGGATGCTGTGAGGGGAGAGAGAGAAGGAGAGAGAGAGCGAGCATATGTAGGGGAGAATCTTAGGTACAGAGTGAGGACTCTGTGGGCAGGGTGTAAGAGGACCACTCTCAAATCTAAAGGGAAAGCAAGGCTCCTGTTCCTGTTGTTGGCTCAAGGCCAGCTCTCAGTGCCCTGAGCAAACAGCACAGTCTGATTAGCTGCCCTCCCCACCTACTCAGGGGTCTTTGGGTTGTACTGGGTGGGGGGTGGGGGAGGCACTAGAACCCTTGAACCTAAGACCTTCACACCCATTAAGCCAATGTTTGTGTGCCTACTAACCCACCCACCTTTTCTGTCCTGTTGGACTCCAGCCAAAGTCCTCAATTCAGTCCTTGGTGGGAAAGAGAACAAGGCAATGAGATATTGGCATGTGGGGGAAGGAGGGCTACAGGAAGGTAGAGTCATTCAGATTCCAGACTTTCCTTTTATTCCTCAGCTTCTCCTACCTGGTGCTGCCTTTTTATGGACCACCAAGATGTAGGAAAATGCGAACAGACTCATAATGGGTGTGGACTGGATACAAGTTTCTACCTTGGCACAACACCATGTGCTTGGACAGTGGTGGAAGGTGAGCCACAGGGTTGGTGAGATGATCTACCCAAGTCCTCCCCGTACCTTCCCCAGAGTGCTGGCCCCAGAGGACAGGAAGCTATAATGAAGCTCCTCCTCTCCCAGCAGATGAGGCATGGTTCCCTGGCCCACTCCAAAGCCTTGTGGGGCAGCCCCTCCCAATATAGAGGACTCAGTTAGTACTGCAACCCAGAGTCCCAGACTCAAGTGTCCAAATACAGGAGGTGGAGGTGCAGGGGATGAGGGGGGTGAGCGAGACTGGAACTTATGCAAGGGTGGTTCCCGTCACTAGCCTTATCTGGTGAAACTTGCCATCACACTTTTCCAATTCCCCTTGCCCAGACTCAAATTTAATAAAATTTTTATAACTCTGGGCAAATCACTGTCTTTCCCAATTGTCTCATCTATAAGGATGAACACATGGACTTGAAGGGGCTGATGTCCCATCTGTTCTTGACCTTATGGTGGTCAGTCTCTGGGGGACTGAAGAGGCCTGGGCCTGTGGGGAGGAAGGACTGGAGGCCCAACCTGGACTGGGTCTGGAACAGGTCGAGATTGCCCAGAGGGTCTCTGACCTGTTCTTCCTGCCTGAGGTTGAGCTCATACTCTGAGTAAGTGTTAGGTCCTCCGGATTCAATGGAAGGCCAGGGGGAAGCAGAGTGTGAAGGGCGTCTCCTGAGGGCCACACCAGCAGGGGCTAAAGGAGGTCAGGGAGAAGACGTGTGTATGTGTGTGTCAGTGTGTGCGGGACTGGGGTGTACCCTGGACTGGGGCGCAGGAGCTGTGTGATGCTGGCTCTGGCATTTGGGCACCATCTTTCAATATGGGCATTATTGATGTTTTGGGACAAATAATTCTGTAGTGGGGGGCCTACCTATGGATGCACTGTAGGGTGTTTAAATGCTATTCACAGCGTGACAGTGACATCCTCCTTGGCTAAGGTGTGACAGTCAAGAATGTCTTTAGACATTGCCCTGATGTCCCCTGGGGAGCAAAATCACTCTCCATTGAGAACCACTGATTTAGGAAAAGGAAGTGTATACATATATTTTTTTTCTGGTTTTGTCCCTCCTTTTGTTTGTCTTAAATCTTTCCATGTTTCCTTCTCTTTTCCCTCTCTCACTGCACCTGTCCCTTTTTAAATATACGTGTTCCCTTGGTATTAGTATCTGTGGGGTTTGTGTGCATGCATGTGTGAGGTACATGATATGGTGTGTGGTGTATGTGGTATATGAGGTGTATGGTGTGTGATGTGTATGTGCATGTGGTTTGTGTTGTATGATATGGTGCTTGTGTGAGGTGTGTGTGGTTGTGTATCATATGATATGTCTCTACAGTGTATGTGGTGTATTGGGTGTGTAACATTCTATTTGCTGTGGTTGTGGCATATGACATGGTATGTGTGTAGTGTATGTGCTATACGGAGTGTACGGTGTGTGATGTATGAAGTGTATGTGGTTGTAGTGTTATATGGTGTGTGTATGTGGTATGTGATATATGCTGTATGTATGGGGCTGTGGTATATGATATGGTATGTGTGGAGGGGTATATGGGGTGTGTGGCGTGTGATGTACGCTGTCTGTGGTTGTGGTGTATGATATGGGATATGTGTGTATCGGTGTCCATGGCTCTAAGTGGCCTCTCTGTGGGAGCCTAGTTTTATTTTTGTTTCTTTCTCATGAAAGCCAAGAGGAAGATGTTTGAGATGCTGAATTGGAAACAGGACACGGAGAGAGACTCCCTCCTGGAGAGGACAGGCCAGTGCATCTGAGAGCATGGCCCAAGCAATGAGTGATGAACAAGAGGGAGAGTTTCCTGGTTACCCAGGGTTTATCTTAGTTTCAGGTATGGGACAGACCAGGTACTTTCTTAGAATGACCATTTGACTTCCTAAACTTTCATGCACTTTGAATGGGTCCACCTCGCAACCAATCCCTTCCTTTCCCCAGGCTAAACTGGTACATCACCTCCCCTGGTACCATTTTTACTTCTATTGCGCATGTGCCTGCCTTCTCCACGTCCCACCCCAGGCCCTATAATGGAAGGGGTAGGAGGGCTTTTCCTCTCTTATCCATTTATCTTGCTAGCCTTGCATATGCTCAGTTTAAGTATACTTCTTCCTGTCACCACCAAGCCTGGGTGGGAGTAGCATGGCTTGGTTACCTGGGCAACACGGCCCCCTGGGGGACCTGGCACTACCTTGCCATGGCACTGGGTAGTCAAATCTCCACCTGCGGCCCCTCCTATTCCCTGTCCTCAGCCCACTTTCAGCCATCCAGACAGCCTATTGGTATCAATCTGATGTACTTGTGAACTACCTTATTGTAAAAGCTCTTCTCTAATTCCACTTTCCATCTCTTAAAGAACATAGCTCTGGACCTTACACAGAGGAGTCAAAAAAGTCACTGGATAAAATTGAAAAGTCAGCAGGGGAGTGGGAGGAGGAAACAGGGGTAAAGGTACAGAGAATAAGTAGCATAAATGGTAGGTAAAAAATAGACAGAGGTAGGTTAAGAATAGTATAGGAAGTGTAGAACCCAAAGAATTATATGTATGACCCATGGGCATGAACTAAAGAGGGGGAATGTGGGTGGGAGGGGGTGTGCAGGGCAGAGGGGAATAAAGAGTCGAAAATGGGACAACTGTAATAGCATAATCAATAAAATATATTAAAACAAATTGAAAAGTCAGCAAACTGAATAAAACAGCCACTCTAATCTATACCCAAGAGCCTCTAGTGTCTATAGATACCTATTTTTGATACCTACTTGGGGAATCCCTCACCCATTGTGGTAGTAATTACCTATGTATGACTCAGTAAACATTTGGGTGTCTGACTGGGATCATCGTTGTGGTTTGGAGTTTTGGGAACAAAATACATTTGAAGGAATGTTATCAGTGAAAACACAATTTTTATTCTCTTTCCACACAGGTACTGACCACAGAGGAGTCCCAGATGACTAAAGTAGTGGAAACATTTATTTTTGCCAAGTTATATTTTGTCTAAAAGACTGGTGACCATGCTGTCACTCATGCTTGCTGCTGAATCAGGGAAAGGAAATGAAAGGGAACCACTGGTACAGTTGGGCAAGTGGCCCAGACACACGCCTACACGTATTGCCAACTATAAGATGGTGAAGACATGAGTTAAGTCACCAAAGTGGACATTTTCCTGGTAAATATAAACTTAGTATTTAGCAGATTACATACAAAATAGCAATAAGCAATTTACTACTACTAATATATATACCATAATAAAAACCATTTGGCACTCTGGCCAGGTGGCTCAGTTAGTTGGAGCACCATCCCATACACCAAATGGTTGTGGGTTCAATTCCCAGTTAGGGCACATACCTAAGCTGCAGGTTGAATCCCTGGTCAGGGAGTGTATAGGAAGCAAGTGATCGATGTTTCTCTCTCATATTAATGTCTCTCTTTCTTTCTTTCTCTCTCTCTCCCCCACCCCCTTCCTCTTTCTCCAAAAGCAAAAGCAATAAAAATATATATATTCTTGGGTGAGGATTAAAAATATTGACTTGTTTTACAAAAACTTAATTTAAAATATATTGTATTTGAGAAGGGAAAATTATACAGTATATCACATGAAGCTTATAAAATATATCAAAATATCAACTGAACTATATTAAGTAAAAACATTTATTATGTTTAATGGCACTAATAATAACACAAACATGTAGAAATTACAAATTATAAAATGTAGCACATATTAATTTGTATAAGCTAATTGTACCTAATAATTTATTGTTTTATATTTACAGACAGTTGACAGAGAAACTACATGAAGTACATTAAAGATTTATATCATTTAAGCAAAGATATTAATAAGGCAGATGCTACTTTTTGCAAATAGAACAAAATTTAAAAAGAACACCACATATAGGTAGCAAGAACGTTTTGTGACACATCATGGACTCTGTGTCAGGACCTCTATCTTACTTACCCTTGAGTCTCTGGACTGAGCACGGTGCCTGAACATTAATGAATAACAACTGTGTGGAAATCCTGTCTTCCACATTTGAATGTATACCAACCCTGATTACTTGGCTCTAATTATTGGCTCCATAAGACAATTTGCTTAATTTTTTATTATAAATTACAAATTAAAACCCAAAATTGTTTAGAGTATACATACTTGTAATAGGAATAATAATTTTACCTTAGTATAGTTAAATAGTATACTTTGTCCAAAGAATTGGAAGCAGCATTTATGATTCACCATAGACAGGATCTGAGACTGGTACCTAAAACCGGTCTAGCACTTGGACTTAAGAACCAAGTTTTGTGGAGCTGGAGGAACATACTGAATTCCTGCAGATCCTGAGAGATGTAGCAGCACTGAGGGTCACTGATGAATATGTTTAGAGCATTTCAATTATATGTATTTTTGCATGGTGTTAGAGTTTTTGTTTTATTCTATATTTTGTAATGCTATGTATATTTAAAATAAGTGGATGCCAGATAACCATGCATATTCATAAATGTACACACACACAGGGTCATTTACACCACCTCAATCACTATTTTTCTGTCTCAAACACTACACTGTGATTTTCTTACAGACTGGAAATGTACTATATCCAACACTTTACCCGCTAATCAGGCTATTGCTGTACTTGGAGTGAACAGTTGTGGGACATTGACAAGGTGGTAAATGTAGGCGTGTGAGAGCAGATGGACTTTATATACATTGTAATCTAGAGAAGACAGAATTTGCTAAGGAAATGGATGTCTGGTGTGAGAGAAAAAATTGTCAAGTTTTGGCTTTCATAACTAGTGGAATGAGGTTGTCATTTACTAAGCTAAAAATGAGAGGAAAATAGATACTTAAATAATTTTGTTAATAATATTTATGAGTATACTGCCAAAAGAAATATTTTCTTTTTAAACACTCTATAATTCCAAGAAAACCCATGGAACAGACTAAAGCATATTATAATCATTCAGATTCTCCAGTTCAGTATTGAATGACCTAGCATTAATCATGTTATCTCTTGCCGCTCTGACAAAGAAGAATTAGCCAGCTCTCAATATTTAGTCTGCTCAATTGATCAACACCTATGAACAGGAAGTCTAATATTTATTACTTCTGCTGCTAATGGAGTTGCATGGACAGCTCTAAGATTTGATTGGAGTAAAAATGAAAAAGAAAATTGTCACTGTCATACTTGCCAGTCCCTGTTAATGTAGTGATATATGGAAATATGATCTAGGTTGTGATATTAATACAAGCACATTTATAAAGGCTGTGGCAGTGGCCAAACAGCAAAGCATAATTGTTCCTCTCTTGCTACAGGAAGTAGGTGAAACTGGCACGGAGTGCAGAGTGCACTCTTACTACATCTCCTTCCACTTATACGAATTCAACAACCATTCATGTTTTCTGTTGTGTAGTCTCCGTATCAGAGCTTAGAAGACTGCTGGCCACCGAAAGGCCCTAAGTACTGATGGACTGTTTTCCTCTCTGTTTTAGATGTTACATCAGAGCATACCCTCTGTGCAAGAACCAACTTTTTTCCAACAGTAATGGTAGATTTATACTTGGTAATTCCATTGATTCATTTTTGCTTACATTTATGAGTAAAACCAGTAAGAGGTACAGTTTATATGTTTAAAACATTATTCTCCCTCCATAGTTAATTTGTGCATAAGGAAATGGATTCAAACTGAATCTTTTATGAGCTTGTTTACCCAGTCTAAGTATTTCTGATTAGTACATACAAGGGAGAACAATTAACATTAAAGAAAGCCTTTACACCTAGTAAAAATAGTGAAGGACGTTTTCACTTCTAAGAAATAAAACTTTAGAACTAACTCCACATGAGACATAATGAACTCTATATTCTTTTCTAATACATGTTAGCAGTGCAGATACTGTCCTATCATAACAGATAAAGAATAAATCATTTGTACGACATCTACCAAATATGTTTTGGAATATTGTAGGGTAAGTGGAGGCAGTCTGGCTTCCTCACCCAGGTGTCTGGGTAGCTAAGGGAAGCAGTGTTCCCATAGCCTTGGAGGGGCCTGATAACAGTGGTCTCATAGCCTCGAGACTGGGACTGATAAACTGTTCCCGTAACATGAAGTGGGCTCACATGTGCAGAACTATGTTATGTTATGTAATGTTCTGGCAGTTTTCTGGTTTTGTTCCCCTCTAGTACTTAAACAGGTAGGGACTCCCTGCTGGGGGTGATGATGATGAGAGGCACACAAGGGGACAAGTGCCATGATGGGTGCCACACTGGGGAGCAGGGGCCGAGACATGAGACGTGCAGATACACACGCAGCATGCGTGGCTCGCCCTCCCGTGAATACAGGCCTGCCAGACATCCCAAAGGGTCCATGAATATTTTTCCGTCTGCACGAATACCATGAACCTGCCTGGCCTTGAAGGGTGTCAACACAAATATATTTAGTTTTTCAGTTATCGACTTATTGACTTATTTTTATTTTTGTAGTTTTATATGTGTTTTTAAAATAGGTTTAGATGCTGAAGACTTACCATATTTGGCCGTGTATAACGCACACCCATGGGCAAGTTTTGGGCCCAAACTTTCAGGAAAAAAATCTTTTGTTTTAATTTTTTAACTCAATTTCTTAATTTATTTTTATGTAGATATTTGGTTTTTTGTAATATAAAAGAAATTTAGCATTTAGTTTTGAACATATTAGGGTACAAGAAATTTTATGTAACAAATAATTACAAAACACAAGAATAGATACAAGGTATTTCAGGTACTACCCATGCATAATGCACATCCTTATTTTTCCCTCAAATATTTGGGCAAAAAAGCATGCATTATACATGGCAGAATATGGTATTTATTTAAATAATAAATTAGTATTAAACAGATTAGTTCCTAATAATTAAATGGGTGCTAGTAAGATGGAGGAAACTTCAAAGAGTTCTTAGATTAATGACAAGGGATCTTAAAATCCATTATGGACATTTTCGTAGATCCAGTAAATAGTACTTCTCATATTATTACTTATTTTTTAAATGCCTACGTATATTGTTATAATTTCAAATATATATATACAAAACATTTTAACATTACAAACCAGGTCCTCAAATTGACAAAGTTTAGTACTAATGACTCCATCTTAATGAAGTAACTGTCCTTTACTGATGAAATCTAATCTTCTGCCCTTTTGTCTATATTTAGTGGAGGAGGATTGAAAACATCTGGTTATGATAAAATAACCAGAATAAAGTATTCCTAATCCTCTCATTTAAAGTTACATGATTCAGACTTTTTTTTTTTTACATATTTGGGAAGAACAAAATATGCAACAAAAAAAAGTAGACAGAGGTCATGCTAACCCTAGATAATTCTGAATTTTTTCAAGCTTCATTAGAAATGCCAATGCCCTATCATTGTAATTCTTTATCTTTATGCTACTTGAAAGATGACAGTATTTTAAACTTCAACCTAAATTAGGCTAGTGTTGCACAAAATGCTGTATTTGATTCATTATTACTGTATAGTTGCCATTTAACACATCAAATGCAAGTAATTAAAACTATAGTGCCCCCAAGCAAAACATTAACATTTTTGCATTCCAGAGGGCCTCATTAAAACCAGATGACTAGTTTGGCTTCTAGAAAGACTTGGCTTAAATATAACCACTTCAAATCCATACTGTCTTACTTGCTTACATCACAAAATTACTGACTCAAGAACTCGAAGGGTCCTCCAAAGTTTATCTAATATCTTTCCAAGCAGAGTTTTATGTTAAAAGTACTAGAGAGAAGCTCTCTTACATCTTACAGATTTGCATGCACGGATATTCTGAGAAGCCTTATATCATTAATGTCTACAATTTCTCAGTTAGTAAAAAACACATGAACAAAAAGACTTTACTATTTTATTTGCTAAAATTTCCTCACCATAATCTTAGCCCATTAATTTTTGACCTCCTTTTTGTGAAATAAAATGACACTGCTTTTAACTCTCATTGAATAAAACCCCACCTAACCTTGTTTTCAATATACAATTAAAAATATTTTATAAATAAAATTTATAATAATAATTTATAAAGCCCATACTTGGTTGATATACATCTTTACTATAAACAATATATAAGTAAATCATTTATTTAACCACTCATTGCTACAAAGAATTTTTAAAAATTAATATCATATTTTCTAAAGAATAACCATTTAAAAAATATATATTATAGATAATAGACCCCTCATTATGAACAGTTTAATGAGTTAATAGGTAAATAATCATAAATAGTTTATAAATCAAGCATTGAAAATATGTGTACTTTATTGAAAGGAACCTCATTATATTAGGTCCGTTAATAAATAGGCTTACAATTTTTCAAACCCATGATGATTTATCATGTAGCACACAGTCCTAAGGGCCTGCAAATTACCCTGCCTACGCAAGCAATTTTTTCCTTCTATGAGCAGTGTGCGGAAAAACTAACCTGCATGTCTTCCTTTCTGCCGCTGCATAGCAGGTCGACGTAACTAAGTACTTCAAAACACAGTGCGCTCAGGAGTTACAACTTTATGACATAGCACATCAGATTTTAATGGCAGGTGAAGCAAAAGGCTGTCCTTTGAAGCCCAGGTAAATATTGAACTACATTCTGTTTCCTCCCACACCTCTTTGCTCTGTGTGCAGTCTGTTAGCAGAGCCCAGGATGCTGCTGATTACAACGCACTCAAAACATGGACCACAAAGGCATATTTTGTCATTTCAGCTGAGAAAAATGGAAAAAGCAACATAATAAAAGCATTAGACCATTGGTGGGCTTCACATTACACATCATCATTACGGCAGCATACCTATTTTCTCAATGCATCATTTGTAAAATGTGATGTATTTAATACACTGCATTATTTTTACTTGCTAAACTGCCTTAATGAAAATTCAATTCACACTTCTAGCATTAAGCTCAGTTTTTAATATCGATGGAAGATCTAATTTTAAATAAAATACAAAAGTATGCATTTAGAGTAGCAGAACATAAATCTCTTTTTCTTCTTGGTGTTTATATGGATTCCTATGTTACGTGTTGTTGAATGCCTGATTAGAACATATTTCTGCTGTACCTGCACAATTATAACCAGTAATTATGTACAATGCGGATATTCTATTTCCTTAATCTAACAGCTGTTTTGTGAGAAGGCAATGATGTATCTAATAGATTCTTTATTATTAATTTTTAATATTTATTAATGACTCAGTTTTCAATATACTCTTAAACGATGTTTGATTCATAGACCAAGATAAACTGGATAGAAAACTATATATCAAGCAACATATAAGGTCATATATCTACTTGTATAAATGTTCACCTTCATGTAATGGAGACATGAACGTTAGTGTGTGACAAGCTAAAATCTTTCTCTTTACACAACAACAAAAAACTTCACATCTGTTGTGACCATGATTTTCTAAATGACCACGACATTCTTGCCAAAATGCACATGACTGAAGCTTATTCAGAGAGCGGTTTCCATCACCTAATCACTTTGCCACTTATTTGTGATTTCTTTATTTGATTAATGCCTCTTTGCTGTTCAATTGTATAACGTTCTCAGAGGGTACGTAGATGCTGCCTGGGCTTTAGGGAATGAGAGTCACTGTCTCCTTCCTCAGCTCAGCTTTTTCTTGGTGGTGGTCCCTTGATTTTGCCATAGTAAGATTTCTCCGTGTAAGAGGAGATAATAATAGGTCCACACACGGCTCTGAATATTTTTAGCAAAGCTTAGTGAACTCAGAGGAATGTGTTCTCCTCTCTAGCATTTGTATGTTTTTTACCAGGAGAAAAAAGGTTTTGTTTCTTTCCCTGGGCCTATGATTACTGTTAATGTAATGGGTAATACAATTCAGATCTGTCAGACTTTTCTGGCTGCAGATAGAAAAGGAAAGTGAGAGGAAGGCATAACATTGGTCCCGCCATAACCACATGCAGTAGACCAAACATGGTTTCCCCAACAAAGGATGGAATTGGCAATTAACATATGCAATATGGAAAAGCAAGAGTTTTAAAATTCTGTCCACTTCATTTCACCTCTTAGCTGCACACATATATACGTTTGAATGAATAACTCCACCAAACGTAATCATTTCACTTACAATAAAAATGTACTCAGCCTCTCCACTAAGAGAACAACCCAAAGACAAGTTAAGTCATCCTGTTCCAAGACCGCCTCTCTGGGTAAAATACATTTCTCCTAACCAGGTCCAGATGTGAGTTTTCACAATACCACAGTAAAATTCTAATTATAAATCTAACCATTCCCATCGTACCCAACAGATAATGTTTTAAAAAACCAGAAACAGTACAATAAATACTCATATTTGAAAAGAAAAAATGAACAATCTCAAGCCCATACTTTTCTGTTAGTAGAATAAATTTCATTTGCTTGACCCAGTGTGAGGCTCTCCCTTTTCTTTGATCTCTATAGTCATACCCATGAGCACATGGGGAACTCACTCTCTCTCTGTTCCAGGCTCTGCAACCTGAACAGTTTTTAAGAATATTAGTAGATTGGGACTGTAGTTTCCTGGGCAACCTCAGGTAGATGATTTGCAAGTATAGATTTTCCTAACAATACAATTATCTTTAATCCCTAGCCATCTATCAGTTGAATCATTCTGGGTAATTTTATTCACTAGAAGTCAAAAATAAAATCTTGTTATTTTTTTTAAAGCCATACCTTGACCTTGCATTTTCTATCTCTCAACAACACTGGAGGTCTGGTCAAGTCCCTATATTCCAGCTCTATGGCTTTTCTCTTGGCCTCCCCTTCAGATAAGTATGAATTTATAGGCCAAAATGAGGGAGGCAGAGACATACATTCTAGTCCACACCTCTTGGCTAGATCTCTGGGGATGGTATATGTATCTTACAGCATCTGTAATCAGGTAAAAGAGAGAGCAGCATGTGATATAATATTTTGGAGGGTCCTGGATATTTGGCTCTTCAAGTTCCACCAGGGACTCAATCTCATTTCCTGATCTGTTTCTCATCTCCCTGATCTGTCTTCAACAGCCTGAGGATTGGCAAAAAAAAATAGCACTTTACACTTCCATGGGAGACATGATTGTCCTTCGGGTGGACTTGGGATCAAAACTTAATTGGTTTGCAGACTGAGACTATAGGCTCTAGTACTCTAGGTTTTAATGACTTTTCTCTTAAAAATGAATAAAAAGAAACTAATGAATACTTTAAAGAGTTAATACAGGTACATGGTACAAATTTTGAAACCATGTGAAAAAAATATACTGTGAAAATTAATTCTCTCTATGTCCTTCCACTCAAGTTCCAGTTCCCCGACCAGGGCAACACTCCAAGCTCTACCGGTGTTTCCAAAAATGGTCCGTGCATATGATAGCCCATACGTGTCTGTCACACGTGCCACTACTGTACCTCTACCACAGTGACTACGATGAGAGTGAACAAAAAGGCCACATTTGACAATAATGTGAAGAAACTCGTTAGTTATGCACTACTGGTTGGAATGTTCATTAGTGCATAGATACTTTGGAAAATGATTTGTCACAATCTGCTAAAGCTAAATCCGTGTAACGTTTTATAAATCAACAATTCCACTCTCAGATATACCACAGCCCACAGACATGTGTGCACCAAAAGACATGAATGAGATTGTTCACAGCAGTGTTATTTGTAGTAGCTCCAAAAAAAAAAAAAACCTAAAACTAAAACTAAATACCTATCAAAAGTAGAATAAATAAATGTGTTATATTCTTATAACATCATGTACGGCCCTGAGAATGAACAAAGAAACTACCACTGTTTACAGCAATGTAGATTAAGCCTACAAACATCATACTGAATGAAAGAAATGACATAAAAAAGAATGTCATGTATGATTCTACTTACATAAAGTACAAAAAAGAGACAACACTAATCTCAGCTCTTAGAAGTCAGGACAGGGACCGCTCCTGGGGGCTGACTGGTGTGTGCGCTTCTCTCTGTGTGTAGAGAGCGTCAGATACAGCTCAAAGAAAAGATGGCATGGGAGTATTCCACATAATTATGAAAAATCATATATTTAATTAACACTTAAAATGAATACGGTAGAGTTCCATTTACTGATACAAATATAATACAAAAGAATACTATGATTTAAAAGAAAATAGCAAAATGAATATAATTTCATAGAATGCATAATTCTATGTTATATGTACATATACATTTTTAAGTTTATTTAAAATATCATTGGGATATATATTGAATTGATAAGAGTGGTGATAGCTTGGGATGAATAATATTCTCAGAGTACAGAATTAAGGTGATATTTTGCTCTATTCTCAAAACTGCTTTATTTTGGATTTACATGTATCAAAATATTTCAATTATATATGTATCCACATATTATATATCAGATAAATATCCAATTAAAAAAAAAACAGCCAGGGAGTGGAAGCAAGTCAGTGTCCATCAGTGGATGAATGGACAAATAACATGTGATATATACACACAATGGAATATCAGTCAGCTTCAAGAAGCAGGGGCATTCTGTCACATGCCATAACATTGATGACCCAAGAGGGCATTACACAAAGTGAAGTCAGTGGGAGTAAAAAGTGATAAGTAGTGTATGATCCCACTTATGTGAGGAATCTAAAATAGTCCAACTTACAGAAATAGAAAGGCGAATGGTGGTGCCAGGGGCTGGGGGGAGAGGGTGAGGGGGGAGTCTTTTAATGGGTGTAGAGCTTCAGGTTCCCAAGATGAAAAGTTTTAGAGATCTGTTTCTCAGTGATGTGAATATACTGAACACTTTGTCCTGTACATTTCAAAATTGTTAAGATGGTAAATTTCATCTTATGTACTTTTTACCCCAATAAAAAAATAAAATTAAACAAGCTAAGTCCCAGAATAAGAAAACAATGGTAGGCCTATATGTTAATTTTAAACTTTGTTCTATTGCCTTAACAACATCTTAAAATTTATTCACTTTAGTTTCTATAGGGATGCCTCAACTTTTTATTTATTTAATTTTATCAAGATGGCAAACAGTATCTTTATTCATGTTTTTATTTTATTTTTTTCACCATTCACCCGCCTTATACTCTCTTCCACCTCCACCTCCACCACAAACACCACACTGTTGTCCACGAGTCCTTTTTCTTTTTGCTTCATCCCTTCACCCCCTAACCCCCCCCACTAGCTGTCATCCTGCTCTCCATCTATGAGTCTTTCTCTGTTTTGCTTATTAGTTCAGTTTGTTCATTAGATTCCACATATGAGTGAAATCAGGTGGTGTTTGTCTTCCTCTGACTGGCTTATTTCACTTAGCATAGTGTTCTCCAGGAAATGGTTGTAGGATATGACGTATACGAGTATGACTAATTCTAAGTCAGCTCTTCTACTGATGGCAGAGACTCTTGATTATTACTAGCAGCCATGTAATGGGGGGGGATCCAACAGAAAACAATTTTGTATTCTGTATCAAATTCAAAAATTTGTATTTTCTCTGACCCAGTTATTTCACTTCCAGGAATATACGCTACAGACACACCTGCAACTATGTGCCAAGATGTACGTACAAGGGTGTTTGGTGTGGTACATGTATAAAGGCAAGTTCTGCTCCTAAATAAAAGAAGCAGAAGGAAAATAAACATTAAATTCAACTGGAAAAACTAATAACTGCTAATATTTCTCATTGTAATATGATTTCCTTAAAGAGTATTTTCCTGTTTTATTTTCCTACTCAGTTTTCCTTGGCAAAATAGATACTCACCACATTTTCTTCCAGTAACTTTGTTTTCCCCAATTTAAGGAGAACAGAGAATTATAGTTATGCTTTATTTATGAGACCTTGAATTTGAAGGGTTATATATAAATTGACAGTTACTCCTAAATTGACTTCATTTCCATAGGTCACAATTCCTCATCAGAAAAATGAGGAAGATGTTGTTAATTAGTTCAAGAGATTTGACCCTGTAGTTCTAGTGCCGTGACCTCTTCTATTAAAGGTCCAGACCAAATTACTTTTCAGTAGCAATGAAAATTGACTTGAGGAAAGAGGTTGGCAACTTGTTTTTATCTTGCACTTGTCATTGCTCTATTGTCCCATAAACGGCCATTCAACAGCGTCTTGGTTGTTAATGGTAATGATAACAGTTTTATTTCTATCTTCACGGTAAGACAAGTAGAAAACAACTATAGTGATAGAATGATTGGGTTATAAAATATTTTACTAAAAGTACAAGAGTAGTATATTACTAAAAATATGAGAGTATTATTACTAAAAGCAATTATAAATATATATACACATATATTAAATACATATATAAAATACATATATATTAAATTTTCTATACCAAAGACTATGTTTGGCCTTTTACATGAATTATATCAAAACACTTAAATCAACCTTACAGGAAGGGTACACATTTTTAAATACTGAGATTAGGATTCAGAGAGTTGACGTGAGTTATCTAAGAGCACACAGCTATAGAGAGTAGCTGAAGACCCTTTCACTGGAATGTCATGTTGCTTTAGACAAAGAGAAGGCTCTAGAGTTTCTAATTATATCTTCTTAAGTAATATCTAATCTCGCAGTAAACTTCTGATGGTTTCCTATGCTATTAAGAGAAAAACCCATCAACATAGTGTCTTCCTTTTATTCAATATGCAGCTATTCAATAAGAAACTTAAAACTTAATTTAAAAGTTCAAAACATATTTAGAATTCTAACCGAGTTGAAACTATACATTAGAAACTGCATGACCCAACCTCCGGTCACAGAGATCACGTAAAGTTGAACTTTGAGTCAAACATGTTTGCTTACCCAATTCGGTATACGTAAAGTGGCATGTAGCTCCCATAAATACAGAGAATACAAAAGGTCTTCACCACATCAGAGTTTGGGTAACACTTCATTTCACCAAACATAAATATAATATAACTTCTCTATTCTATATTTATGGGGCAGGTGTTGACCATATAATAATAAGTTTACTAAAGTAAGGTCAACTGACAAAGTATACCCCAGAAAGGATATTGGTAAATACAGTACGTTCATGAGGAAAATGCACTGTGTATTTCTGTTTTCCAAAGAGAGGGAAGGGTACAGGCCATAGCAATTACTTTGAGGCTTTTGCTTCACAAAAAAATGGCCTCCAATTTCATTACCACAGCTCTGGAGAATGCAATCACTGTGGTCCCAGGGTGGCCCACCTTCAAGCTCTCCCTGCCAATCAGAACAAAGCATCCCGCTGCGGTAGTGTCGTCCGTAGAGTTTAACACTGCAGCTTGCAGAAAAAGAATAAACCAGCATAATGATTGCTGCAGCCATTGCCAGAAAATGGTCTTCTCATGACAAGATGTGGTAACAGTAAGTTGTCATCGATGCCCTTTAGCTGGAAAATAAAACACCCTTTCCAAAACAGAAACTTTTTAACTTAAATGGAACTGAGACCTTTTTACCCAAAGTGCATCAATATAAACCCAGAAGCATTTCTTGCTCATGTAACGTTCACAAGTTGCTGTGCTACTACGTTAGGGACCATAATATACAATATTGCCCTTTACTTTTTAAACATTTTGTCACAAATTCTGCTTCGTAGGTTAATCTTAAGCAAACTAATTATATTCAGGGGGATCGAATTCTGATTTTGATTTATTAACCCCTTTATTAACTGTGTTTTCATCAAACCCTCACACTCTACTGCAGCATTGTTTTACACAAAACCTAACGGGCTTTAGAAGACTGATTTTTGTTTATTTACTCACTTAACCGCTTTTGAGTACCAATGTCCTACGTATAATGTATGATTGAGACAAGCAGGTACTATATTGGGATTCTCCAGAAAGAGAGAGAGAGAGAGAACACCAAAGGGAGATTTTTTATGTGTGTGTGTGTGTGTGTGTATATATATATATATATATACACATTTATATACATAAATACAAAATCTATATATATATTTATATATAAAAATATTTGTTATATGTTAAATCTATATATAGCATTTATATATGTGTTACCTATATAACACATGCAATACTATGCAATGTATAACATATGTAATATGTGTGTTGTACATATAAATACATATATAGTTTTATATGTAAGGGGACAGTTATTATTAAAATTGGCTCAAACCATTACAGAGGCTGAGAAGTCCTATGATCTGCCAACTGCAAGATGGAGAACTAGGGAAGCTGGTGTCCCAGTCTGAAGCCAAAGTTCAAGAATGGTGAAGGTGAATAATGCTGTAAGTCCAAGTCCAAGTCCAAAGGAGCTCCAATGCCTGAAAAGGAGAATATGAATGTCCCAGCTCAAGCAATAAGGGAAAATCTGCCTTTTCTCTGCCTTTTTGCAGTATTCTGGGCCCTCAATGAATTGGATGATGACCACACTTATTAGTGAAGGCTATATATTTTTTACTCAGTCTACCCATTCTGATGTTATTCGCTTCTTGAATCAACCTCACATACACATCCAGAAATTATGGGTTCCCAGCCAATTGTGCATCTCTTAACTAAATCCAGTTGACACCCAAAATTAACCATACATGCCCAATAAATATTCTATGTGTCATAGAAATACACAAAAATAAGTGGCAAATTAAAATGACAGGTCATAAAGGTATGTAGAGGTTATAGAATTTCAAAGGAAAAAACATTTCTGACATGATCAGGAGATGATGATGCTTAAAATCATTCAAATTGTTGAAACTTGATTGCTTTTAGGGAATTTCTACTTAATAATTTTCTTCTTATTTTGACATAGGTCAGCACACCTGCTCAAATTACCATAGACAGATTTTTGTGGGCTTTGACGAACTTGTACGCAGATATATAAATTTAAATGTAGTATATTTATTTGACTAGATAAATATATTTATTTTTTTCTGTGAGGCTGAGAAATGACCCTAACAGAAAAATCATCTTAACATAAAAGCTTATTTCATTCTTTATGACCACAAAATTGTTGCATTGTATCTTTATTAAAAGTGTGTATTATATGACTTAGAATTTCTGAAGTTAATTCAGGCACATCTCAGAGGTGTTACGGGTTCAGTTGCAGACCACCACAATAGAGTGAGTCATAACCTTTTGATGGTAGAGGGTCTTGTCTTCAATTTGTAAACAACACAACATCTATGAGGTGCAATAGGTATGCCCGTGTATGGAAATATAACATAGTTGAGAGTCTCTTTACAGAATAATAAAGAACACTCAACACAAACACCAAAACCTACATTCCTTATCATGCTCACTAAAAAAATAAAGGTTAACTGATGAACAAGGCTCACTTACCTTCCCAGGGGAAGGAAATAAAAATCAAGACAATTAAGATATTTGATGGTTGCTTTTTCATCTTTTGTGATCATAAGGCTGGCAATTTATGGTAACAGCTGTGAGTAGGCGTTTAAGACGCTATTTCTTTCCTGTTTCTTTTGGTGACATGATTCACTGATTCTTTTTCTTTTAGACGCTGCTATGAAGGAAATCTTTGCTTGTCTAAACACTTTATGCTACCTGAAACAAATGCATTTTTATTGTGCATTTGAAGCCATAATTAAACAATTTCAAGTGTACACATGACACTGGTATAATATTATGATAAACAATTTCAGTCATGGCATGTACAGAATCATCTGTAGGGTATCCAAAGCCCAATACAACATCTTATAAATTCCACTTTTATTGCAACTTCAAGTGATTCTACGGCCATGGTTTTCTACTTAGCTATGGTATTCTTCAGATGATCGTAAAATAAGATTTTGAATTACTCAGATTTTTAACAGATTTTACTCTGTTCTATTGAGTAGAATCGCGATAAAAATAAAT
Source organism: Desmodus rotundus (assembly GCF_022682495.2). Lineage (NCBI taxonomy): Eukaryota > Metazoa > Chordata > Mammalia > Chiroptera > Phyllostomidae > Desmodus > Desmodus rotundus. The sequence continues at coordinate 36,891,285 of NC_071392.1, forward strand.
AAATCTCTAAGTAGTTAAAAGTATACTATAGATGTTAACATTGCGTTATACTTTATAGAAAACTACCACTGAGAATATAGGTAAGCTGTAGCTATTCTTTGGCTTAACAGCAATGATAACTTAAATAAACTTGAGAGGCGCTGGACTCAGGGGAGCCGTTAGGACTGCCATGCAGAGCATATACATGTAGCATGCAAATATCAATCTCCCTCACTTCCTGTAAGCACTGAGCTGATGCTGTGGGTTTTTCAAGAGTTGTGATGTTTAGAAACAGCATAATGCATAGTCTGAGGTCAAGTTTTCACTTGGACCAAAATCAAAATCTATGGGAATAGACATTCCCAGTTACACAAGATGCAGAGTCAGCCAAACAGGATCATGATGACATATCCTTTAATTTTCCATGTAACACATTGAACTTTTCTGGGAATACAATAAAATCCAGCTAGGCAAACTTTGTTTACAGGTAGAATAACTGCTTCAAGTGGTTTCCTCCCTATCATGTCGCATTTGCATGCATGCTTATAAATAACCATCCATGTAGTAGTTTATCTGAACTGTCAGAGGACTCAGTGAAATCCTGCTGAGCATAATAATTGGGTTTGCCCTTCTCACATATTTAAGGAATGTTTTGAGTTCAGGAAGGGGGAAGCAACTCAGGATTACTACAGTAAACTTTTCCAATACTGTTTATTCTGAGCAGACAGTGGAGGTACTTGAATAAAATGAGTCTGACTAGACTTAAATGCCACAGCAGTGGGCAATGGAAGTTGTTTTTAGAGTAGGGAAAGTGTGGAGACAGATGACTCTTTATTTTCTGAGTGCACTTCTTGAGTGACATGAAAGGAAACTGTGGGATGGTGACCAACACAAGTGGGAAGAGTGGAAAGGCTGGAGAAAACCAAAATAGAGTTGGTGTTTCAGACATTTCCTTAATTGTTGCTTCTTAACTCCCCCTCTCTTTTCCATCATACATCTTTGGACTGCTTTGAGTTTAGCTTTGAAACATTTACTACAGCAATAATTTTTTATACGCAGCATACACAAAGTTAGAGGGTCTGATTTTAGGGACCTTCAACATCTATTTTTAAGATAATATCAATTATTTACTATAACAATAATTGGAAATATTAAGGATCTTTTAGAAACCAAACAGAATGTTAACAAAATATGAAATCAGAAGGATGTTTTTTTCAGGCTTTTCAAGCATGAGAATTTAATTGGAAGAATTACTTTTGTAATAGACTTCTGTGATCTATTCAACTATTTCTTTAAAGCGGCATGTAAAAACATTCAAGGAAGCTGAAAACTCCAGAAGACCCTTGATTACATTGCTTTCCTAGGTTCCCTTGGTACCATATTTTTGGACTCCTCTACTGGCTATTTGTTTTTATATAAACCTCCTTACATATTTTTCTAACCTACAAATGTTGAATTTCTTCCAATTTTATATTTTGGTGCTTTTCTCACTCTTTACCTTCTCCCCAGTTATACCCCATAGAACTTTCTATAAGAATGGAAATGTTCTAGAAACTGCACTGTTCCACAGGGCAGCCCCTTTGCCTGTGACTGGCAATCATGCATTTGAGACATGGCTAAGAGACTATGAAACAATATAAAACAAAATCCTTCTCTGATTAGTCTCCCCAGTATCAGCATTAACTCCCTCATCAATTCCTTTACACTTTCTCCCTTTCTTTTCTCCTCTTTCTTTAATTTTTCTCAACTTACTTCCTTTGAGGATCTCCCTATGCTCAAATATTGATCTATCATTTATTATTGATGATATCCCAGCCTCCGGGTCACTACATATTCAGTGACTCATTTATTATGTATTTACTAAGCAATTAGTAGATTTTACTCACTAAACAGACATGACCTCAGAGAGAAGACTGACACTGAGGAAGGAATTATAACTCTGATGACTATTTCAGAAAATGAATATTTACCTACTGGAAAGTTTTGTGAGGCTATCCCCAAAATCCATACAATCTAGCATGTTCACATACAAGTCATTTCAGGATTTTAGGTAATTGTCATTTTCCTAAAGCCGGACAATACAAATCCGAGTTGTCCTAGGCTTCTTTTGTACCGCGAAAAATCACATGAACAGGCAAAAACAACAGTAGCAGTAATGAAATCATTTTAACCTGCAACTAGATATTAAGTATTGTGCTATGTAAATTAAGTTTTGTGCATTATTTAGCTGGGCTCCTTGCTTTTAGAGATGGTGTGGGGAAGGACAGGAAGAGCAAGAAACAGGCCCTGGAGTGTGCTGGTGTGGCTGTTGTGATCTAGCTTGGGGAGATCAGGAATACTGCTCACAGAATTTGAGTTGCAAAAGGTTAAAACAGAAAGAAGTGATTCCTCCCCCAGCACTAGCCTTATATTTTTTTCAAAATTTCTATTTTAAAAAGAACTGAAAAAGTGTACTGCAATGAAAACTAAACCTTCACCTAGATTCACCAAGTGTTCATATCTTTTATCATTGCTTTATCTAATTGGCATACATTTTCACTGTTCAAAATACTGCAGGCCTAATTATTCTTCATGGATACGTCAGCATACACCATCTGTAAATAAAGGCACCCTCCTGTATAACCACAATATCCTTATCAGATCTAGAATTATTCATGCAATAATTGAGTACACGGTCTACAGTCATATACCCCCAATTGCCTCAGAAGCCATTTATAATTTTGCATTTGATTGTTACAGCTATTTAGTCTATTTTAATCTAGAAACATTTTCCCTAGATACTACTGTTGCTATTATGTTACCTTATTTTTCATGATTTTATGGACTTTTATTTGTTTGCATGTTGTTTTGAAGAGTCCAGACTATTAGTATTATAGAATATTCCACTTTCTGAATGTGCCAACTTTATTTCCTCATAACTGCGTTCAGGTAAAATGTGTTTAGTGATAATAACCCATAGGTAATGCCGTGTATTCCTACAACATTACATCAGGAGGTACATAATATCAGGTATCCCACTATCAGGGATACTACCTGAACATGTGCTTCAGGGAGTAACTGTCCTCACTTTATAGTAATGTTTTCACTTGTAATTAATTACTAGACCCTGGGCGATATTTACAACCCTGCAAAAGTTCTCTTCCTCCACTGTCTAGACAGGAACGGTTTCAGCACTGACACAGAGTTACAGCATAAAAATAACTTCTACATATCACCTTATCAATTTATAGAAAATTTTTTCATTCTTTTAAATGACTACTTTGTACTTCATTTTTTTTTTTTTTTACTTATACTATAGTTTATTTAACTAGTCTCTTCTGAATGAGCATTTAGGTTTCCAGTCTTAGCTATTAAAAATAACAAGTAACCTTTTACATACATTGTTTTGTATTTTGGAAGGCCTATCTTCAGGGTAAATTCCCAAAAGTGAGATTTCTTGGTCAAAGGGTAAATGTGGGTTTTGTTAGATATTGCTAAATTTCCCTCTGTAAGGCTTGACCATTTTGCAATAAGTGACAATCCCTCATTTCCAAAAGCTCCAGCTGCAGAGTATATTATCAAGTTTTTGAAAATTTCCAGTCTGATAAATGAGAAACAGTAATCTCAGTATAGTTTAACTTTGCATTTTTATTAAGAGTAAAAATGTAGCCCTGGCTGGTATGGCTCCACTGGTTGAAGTGTTGTCCTGTGCACCAAAATTCTGCAGGCTTGATTCCCAATCAGGGCATGTACCTGGGTTGTGGGTTCACTCCCCAGTCAAGGCACGTGTGGGAGACAACCAATCGATGCTTCTCTCTCACATCCATGTTTCTATCTCTCTAAAATCTATAAACATATATTTTAAAAATATTTTAAAGATTAAAATACTTTCATGGTTTATGAATATTTTCTGTATGAATTATATTCATGTGCTTGCCCATTTTCTATATGCATTTTATCTTTTATTTCTTAATATTTAGAGTCTTTTCTATATTTGAGAGATTAGCTGAAATGTATGTTAGTGTGGTTCTTTGTGAAGGTTTTGTTGTTTCTGGCCCAAATGATACAAATGTTCTTGTTACTAGGACACACCTTTTGCCTGCCCTGTTCTAGAGCACCTAATCATCCTTTCAGATTCAACGTAAGATTTATGTCCTGGATAAAGGGTTTCCTGACTTCTTCCTCCTGCTTTCCCCCCAAGAAGAGAACAGTATTTCCTTTCCCCCATTAATTAAGAATGAGAGGATAAAAGGGGAACAAATGATAGGGACTTTTTGTGGTGATTTGGAGAGGAAATCTCTCTAATTGAACACAGAGTTACAGAGAAATGATGTGAAGGAAATGATGGGCATCTCAGAAAGAGGATGCAGATGGAAACTAAGGAATACCATCCTCTTTGCTTCCCATGGGGTTATGAACTCCCTGGCTGATGGCTTCTACTACTGGAATACATTGCTGAATGGCTTTCAAGGCCAACTTCTTTGTACATACCAAAGTCTCTGTCCAAAATAAGGTAATAGAAAGAAAGGACAGACTCAAAAGCTGTAAAAGTTATAATTTTAGGACATGATGATTGATTGTTTTGGACAAGGATTTGAAAAAATTCAGGAAATGGTATCTCCACCATGGTACACATCAAAATCCTTCAGAAGGCTTTTTCAAAGTTCACTTTCCAAGGCCCCGCCTCAGCTCTAGAGAATCAGAAGCTCTGTGCCTGGGTCCAGGCGGGGGGCATAATTGCTCTGGTGGAAAGATGGGGACATTGAGCATGAGGTGTGATGATGTACCTCTACATGTTCTGATAATGAACACCTTTCAAATGGGTTTATTGACCTCTAAAACTAAGCTTATTCATTTTTCTTATTGTATTTTTAAACTTTTTATCATTGTCTTTTGTAAAGGATTCTTCCTATACTCTGATTATAAGCCTTTGCCAGCTATGTGTATGACAGATAACTCTAGGCTTATAGCTTTTCTTTGCATTTTGTTTAATGCATCTTTTAACTTCAAGTACTATTTTTATTTAATATAGTTGAATGTATCAATCTTTACATTTTTTGGATGTCTTCTATAAGCAACACTTCTCCAACATATGTCATAATCTCTATTGTTTTCTAAAAGTTGTTGAAACTTTATAGTTTTGCCTTTCACATTTTAGTCTTGAATACTCACTTAGAAGTATTTGTTTATTATTGTGAAGTGGGTCTCTCATTTTATTTTTTCCATTTATGTGTATGTGTGTATATGTGTGAATGTGAATATGTGTGTGTGTGTGTGTGTATAATTAGACTATTTTGTAAGTCGGTCTGTGAAGCAAAGAAGGGACACAGGAGGAGGCAGATCAGGAAGGGATTGAAAGCCTTCAGCACATATTTATAGAAAAAGTGCTGGGAACAGGGCTGGCTTCACACAGTCACACGGAGCCCCATGCCTAGAACAGCCTGAATGAAGCTCAGTGTTCTGTTATGGTCATAGTGAAAATTTTAATAATTTTTGAACACAGAGGTCCTCTTTTTAAGTTTGCACTGGATACACCAGGTCCTACACATTATATCTAGGAACACTGGCAACATTTGTCATTAGTGTACTCTTGTCACTTGCTGGCTTCCATTGGTTGAGGTCTCATGATTTGAGGATGTTCAGTTTTTCTTCTATTCAAGAGTAGATAATTCTACTTTTTGTTTTTCCTTTCTAACATTAAAAACTTTCAGCTTGTTCTCCAGATAAAAGGATCAACAATTTTACATGTTGGCTTTAATGAAAGACAACAGATTATTCTGTGATTTATTCCAATATAAAATGATTTAAAAATCAAAATTCAATTTGCCTAGCATAAGGGTGGGTGATAAAGAAAGGACATGTGGTGACTATCAAATGTGAAGATTATTGTCACTGAGGTATTTTCTCAGCCCACACTGACTGAACTTCTTTCCTCCCTATTGAAATCCACAAATTAAGAATAATTAATTTTATAATCTTATCAACTAAAACAGCCCTACAGCAGAGACCTATGGCCCTGTAGTTTGCTTCCTATCTTCATCTAGCTGAAATCAATAAACACAATTCAGGATGGTGAGGAGGAAAATAAGAGAATGTGGTTTAGATTCCAAGAGAAGGACATACCCAGGTCAGATACCACAGTGGGACAATATGAATGCATCCCCGTCTTATGGGTGGCGGCCCTGTTAAGTTATGGTGGAAACCAAATGAATTCAAAAACCTGCCGCACTTAAACTGGATATGCCTGACAAGGTTGGTTATCTTTCGCTTTGAAATAAACAGTACTTCATTCCTGATAAATGAAGAATTAGATAAGTGAATGGAATGATAGATTGAAAAGCCTGGTGTGGGAAACACAAGGGAGAGTCGAAGCTGGGGATGTTCATATCTGTGAGGGTGTCTAAGTTTGAACAAACACACTAGAGGCAGAAAGGCAAGAGCTGCTCTTCCCTGGGAAGCAGAGGGAGATAGGGCTTCAGATTATGTATGAGGGATGATTTGTTTCTCAACAAGAAAATGTCCTCAAACTTTAAGTTTACTTAACTGTTTCATAGTTATCTAGAAAAATGACAAGAAGGTATTCGAATCATAGTTAATAAAATCTTTATTATTTTCTTTGACCAGTAGAGGGACCCATTTCTTTTTATTCCATTGATTTTTTTTTTTAATTTTCCAGTTACAGTTTACATGCAATATTATTCTGCATTAGTTTGAGACGTACAGCATAATGGTTAGACAATCATGTACTTTACAGAGTGGCCCCTACATAGTTATATTATTGACTATTTCCTTATGCTGTACTTTACAGCCCCATGAATATTCTGTAACTGCAAATTTGTACTTCTTAACCCCTTCACCTTTTTTCAAAACCCATCCCCCCAATCCCCTCCCCTCTGTCAACCATCAGTCTGATCTCTGTATCTACAAGTCTGTTTCTATTTTGCTTGTTTGTTCATTTTGCTCTTTAGATTCCATGTATTAGTGAAATCATACGGTATTTGTCTTTCTCTGATTTGTTTCACTTAGCATAATGCCTTCTAGGTCCATCTATGCTGTTATAAAAGTTAAGGTTTTATTCCTTTTTATCACCAAGTAGTATTCCATTGTGTATATGTATCAGTTTTTATCCACTCCTCTACTGATGGGCATTTGAGTTGCTCCCATATTTTGGCTATGGTATATAATTCTGCATGCCCATGGGGGTGAATATATCCTTTTGAATTAGTGTTTTGGGTTTCTTTGGATATATTCCTGGAAGTGTAATTGCTGGGTCATAAAAAATGACATTTTTAATTTTTTTGATGAAACTCCACATTGTTTTCCATAGTTGCACCAGTCTGCATTCTCACCTACAGTGAACTAGGGTTCTCTTTTCTCCACATCCTTGCCAACACTTTTTGTTAAGTGATTTATTGATGATGTGCATTCTGACAGGTATGAGGTGGTACCTCATTGTGGTTTTGATTTGCATTAATCTGATGATTAGTGATGTTGAGCAATTTTTCATATGTCTATTGGCCATCTGTGTGTCTTAATTCTTTATAAAATTTGGATACTAACCACATATCAGATGTATCATTGGTGAATATCTTTTGCCATTCAGTAGGCGGAAGATATTGTCTTTTTTCCTTTTTATTGAATTTATTGAGGTGACACTGGTTAACCAGATTATACAGGCTTTAGGTGCATATTCTAGAACACAACATTGGCACACTGTATTGTGTGTTCACCACCCCAAGTCCACTTGTAAGTTGTCATTTCATTTTGTTGATGGTTTGCTGTGCAGAAACTTTTTAGTTTGATGTAGGGATTCATTTCTTATCGTAATGTTTTTTATTTCTCCTTTTTAGAAGTCATTTTTGCTATTAATACATGGTTCCAAGCATTTCAATCATTCTTATTGGTGTTTGGAGCTCCACAAATGACAATGATAAGGGCTGTGCAAGCAAGGAGAGGTCTCCAAGACCAAGTGAGTGGGACAGACTCAACTGGGATAGAAGAATGAAGCTCAAAAACTGAAAATTAGTTGGAGGCAGGATATACCTTTGCAGAGGAGCTTGGGAGGGCAATGACTAAACATAGTACTCTGAAAACAAAGAAATATACTAGAAATCAATTCAGAATCATAGTGATAAATATGAAATCAAAGAAAAGAAGACACAATGGATGACTTCAGTCATGGGTGTAAAGTATGTAACCAGCATCTTCTCCCTTTGAAGAGGAGGTTAGAAGAGTGATACCACCTTAGCTAGGAAAAAAAGCAAAGAAAGATGAGAAGAAAGAATTGCAACAGTAATATGCATATGACTTATTTTCTTCCTTCTAGTGTAGAAGAGTTTTTCTATCAGGAGGTCAAAATTCAATAGCAAAATGTGAAATCAATTTAGAAAGTAGTGATGAACATTTAATAAAAAACAATAAACACAAAGAAATCATATAGAAGAGAGTGGAACTAGAATAAAATAGAATTGAAAGTATTAGGATGCATTGATGATCCAGAGTAAATAATTAATTTATGACACTTGCTTTAATTTTATATGTATGTCTATAGATGCATTGTACTCTGAATAGGAGTACAATATGTTTTAAATATCTAGAGAACTTCTAAGTTTTCTCCCAACTCTAACATATTTTGACCATTGGATTGTGGGAACAGGCTTATTTCAGGAGACTGGCTGTGGGGCAAAAAGAGAAAAATCAGATGATTTCAAAAACAAACTTTATATCTTGTACACAAGATAGCAAAATTGTATTATAGTCACAGAACTTTATGTGTAGTTTTAAAAAAAAAAACTTTCAAACATTGTTTTCACTAAATCTGCTCAGGATATACACTTATTTCAATATAACTTTAAAAAAATCCAGATTCATTTGTTAAGACAGGTAGTTGTAACAGAGACTATAGAGAAATAAAGACAGATAAAGTAAAATTTGAAAGTTATTTTATTTAATTCATAACATAGAGCAATTACCTAGAATTAAAAAATTCCGCTTTTCTTACTGCATTCCCAGCATCTGTCAAACTGGACTTCTAAGGAGTAACTAAAGACTGCTTGCTAAACCAAAACTTTGTGAAAGTAGTACAACTAAATAAGCTTTTACTAAAATATTATATACACTTCACAAGCATTTATGTTTTACTACACAAACGTTAATCCTTAACTCAGACACTGTCTCACCGAATGAGGGAATAATGAAGCCTGTTAAAACCCAGACAGTGCAGCTAAACCAGAGAAATGGGAAAAGTATAAACAAATCAAATACTTAACCTTGCCGTGAAGACATGTCAACATAAACATAACTGTACTTCTCATCTTCCTCACATACGTTATTGGCAGCACAATGAGAACTAGCTTTGCACTGTGACCTGAGCAGTGACATTCATTGTAGTTCTGAACTTAACCATTAGATCCTTTGCTAGCTTGAATAGTGTGAACATTCTTTATGCCAGGAAGTGCTGGCAAGATTTTCTTAAAAATCTATATCTGCAATCACAACAATGAAGGAAAACTAGAGAATGAATCAAGTAGCTTGTTGTGGTATAACAAACAACACTAAAACTTGCTTAAAACAATAAGCATTTATTACTTCACATGATTTCTTAGATTGCTTAGGCAGTTCCTTCTCCCTAAGAAGGCTTGGCCAAAGCTTGATAGTCTCGAATGGTCTCATGCATATATCTGACAGTTGCCAGGTTGATTGGTCTATAGATTGCTCCTTCAAGGTTTTTCATCCTCTGGGCTACCCTGGGTGTCCATACATGACAGAATCAAGGTTCCAAAGAGCAGCAAAAGAGCAAAATCCATTTCATAAATAGTTTTCCAAGTCTCTATTTGCATCACACTTGCTCAAACTTGCTCAAAGAAAATCATATGGATAAGTCAAGAATCGAGGTATAGAAAATTGACTCTTGATGGAAAGTTGCAAGTTGGAAGAGATGTAAAGTTACAAAGCATTTTGTCTTGATTTTTGTGTATGATTTAAGATAAGGGTTCAATTTCATTCTTTTGCATGTGGCTATCCAGTTTTTTCAATACTGTTTGTAGAAAACACTACCTTCCTCCAATGTGTATTCTTGGCATCCTTGTAGTAGATGAATTGACAGTATATGTTTATGTTTATTTCTGCTTCATTTTTTCTATATGTTTGCCTTAATGCCTGTACCATACTATTTTGGTTACTTTAGCTTTGTAATATATTTTGAAATCATTGTGATGCCAGTTTGATTCTTCTTCCTTAAGATTGCTTTGGCTACTCAGGGTCTTTTGCAGTTCCATATGAGTTTCAGGGTTATTTTCTATTTCTGTAAAAAATGCCATTGGTGTTTTGATGATGATAGTATTTAATCTGTAAATAATTTTGGGTAATATGAACATCTTGACAATATTAAGTCTTATAATGCATGAACACCCAATATCTTTCCATTTATTTGTATCTTCTTTATTTTCTTTCATCAATATTTTATAGTTTTCAGTGTACAAGTCTTTCATCTCTTTGATTAAGACTTCACACAGTAAAACTTCTAGAAGAAAACATAGGGGGAGAACTTTTTGATATTGATCTTGGCAATGATTTCATGGCTATGACACTGAAAATACCCTCATAACCCCCCCAAAAAATGGATAAGTGAGACTACATCTAACTGAAAAGCTTCTGCACAGCAAAGGAAACCACAAAATGAAACAAACAAACAAACTACAGAATGGGAAAAAATACTTGCAGATACTATATCTGATAAAAAATAATCTCTAAATATGTAAGGAATACCCACAATTCAACAGCAAAAAAATAATAAAACAACAAAATTTAAAAATAGGCATAAGACTTAACTAGATGTTTCTCCGAAGAAGACATACAAATGGCCCACAGGTATAAGAAAAGGTGCTCAGCATCACTAATCACCAGGGAAATGCCAATCAAAAATATTGTCTCACACCTATTAGGACAGCTAATATATTTTTAAAAAAAACACACAAAATACATCAAGTGTTTGTGAGTATGTAGAGAAATTGAAACCCTTGTACACTGTTGGTAGAAATATAAATCAGTGCAGCCATTGTGGAAAAGAGTGTTGAGGTTCCTCCAAAAGTTAAAAATACAGCTACCATGTGATTCAGATTATGCTTCCGGGTATAATTCAAAAGAACTGAAATGAGGATGTCAAAGAGATATTTGCATTACCATATTCATTACAGTATTATTACAATATCCAAGATATGGGAACAACTGAAATGTCCATTGACAGATGAATGTGGTATATACATACAATAGAATATTATTCAGCTTTAAAAAGAAGGAAATCCTGCCCCATTCAACAATATGGATGAACCTAGATGACATTATGCTAAATTAAATAAGCCAGTCACGGAAAGACAATTACTGCATGATTCCACTTACATGAGATATTTAAAACAGTCAGACTCATTGAAGCAGAGAATAGTGGTCACTGCCAAGGGGATGGTGGTACGGGAAATGAGTTGTTCAATGGTTAGAAAGTTTCAGTCATGTGAGATGTGTAAACTCTAGAGCTCTGATGTACAACTTAGTGCCTACAGTTAACAGTACAGCACTGCCCACTTACAAATTTAAGAGGACAGGTATTATGTTAAATATTCTTACCACAATTTTTTTAAAGTGACATTGCAAAGGTAAGTGTACAGAGGGTGAAATGTGTGGTCATTTTTGTAATGTACCATAGGAATTAGGTAAATATGATTTTTATACTAAAGTTTAACAAAAATACAAGATTTATAACAGCATTATAATATATATTTCTGATTTTAAAAAATTCCAACCAAAATTTTATATGGGAAGTTCAACATCACTCCAAAAATAATATCTTGATTTGAAAAAAGCAAGGGTCAAGTTAGATTTTTAAGGTTACATACAGCTAATATTATGAGATTGTATATAATATTGATGAAAGAATACTGTTTTCTAGGCCCTGACATCATTTATAAGTTTAGAAGGAACATAGCAGTTTTATGTTCCCTTTTCTTACAACTTTTCTTCAGTGAGAGATAGCTTTCTCCCAACTCCTGTGGATAGAGGTGGAGACAGTGTTAGTTCAAGTTGAAACCTTCAGTTTCCTCTATCTACTCTTTCCTCAGTGGGGATATTTCCATGTTTAGCTCATGCTGGTAATTCATATTTTGGCAATAAGTCAGTAAGGTGTTTGATGGTGGGTGGAAGAGGGGAGTGAAGATGGAAGGGTGATGCAGAATATCTCTCCTGACACCTCTAAAATCAATTACATATGTAGGAAGTTACTTATTTTGCCCGTGGATGAGATCCATCTTGGAATTTGTCTCATGGGTATTTGAAAACACAACTGAGCTATTTACAAAATGGAATTTAAGATCTCAATGTGTGAAGCCATGATCATCACTGAGCTCTCTGTTAATAATGACATGACATATCCAAATCTCCATAATTTAAAATACTGTCATAAAGCAAACCTTTCTCTTTTTTTTTAAATTTTATCCTCACCCAAGGATTTTTTTTCATGGCTTTCAGAGAGAGAAAAAGGGGAGGGAGAGAGAGAGGGGAGAGGGGGGGGGGAGAGAGAGAGAGACATCAATATGAGAGAGAAACAGCAATATAAGAGAGAAAAATAGAAACATTGATTGGTTGCCTCTTGCACACATCCCAACTGGGGACTGAACCTGCAACCTAGGCACATGCTGGGTAGGGATCAAACCTGCAACATTTTGGTGTATGAGATGATGCTCCAACCAACTGAGCCACACCATCCAGAGCCAAACCTTTATATTTTTGGTTTGTACTATCAAGCATAAAGGAAAGAGACCATGCTGTAGAAAAAGAGGTCCCTATCACACCCATATTGATTTCTGGTAGAATGTTTTTGAATGTGCCTAGTTACAAATATAATTATGAGTCTGGATTTCCTAATACAGCCAAATGATTCAGTGTATAGTATAGCCATTAGTAAGACATCAAAATCTGGAGTCATTATACCTGACTGAATCCTAGTTTTGCTAAATGCAAACTGGATCACCCTGGGTAACTAATTCTTTAACTAGTCTAAGCCTAAATTTTCTAATCAGTAAAATTGCAATATAATAGTCATAATGATAATAGCATGGTTTGGGAAATATTAATATTTGTCATTTAATAATATATTCTATTAGCTATTATTTGTGGTTGTGGTTGTAATTTTACTCAAAAAAGTCAATGGAACAGTTATTCTTATCTCTCACTAAACATAAAAAAACCACAATAATAGCTAACACAGAAATTGAATCTCAATGCTAAATATATTTCCACAACACTAAAAAATCAAAAATTTAATAAATAAGTGGATCAAAACTGTGGTACATTTACACAATGGAATACTACACAGCAGAAAGAAAGAAGGAGCTCTTACCCTTTTTGACAGCATGGATGGAACTGGAGAGCATTATGTGAAGTGAAATAAGCCAGGTGGTGAAAGACAAATACTATATGATCTCACCTTTAACTGGAACATAATCAACAAAACAAACAAGGGAGCAAAATAGAACCAGAGGCATGGAAACAAGGAACAGACTGACAGCAACCAGAGGGGAGGGGAAAGAGAGATAAGAGAGGAAAGAAGGGGAGGGGTCTAATTAATGAACAGGTATAAATGACCCATGGGCATGGACAACAGGGTGGGGATTGACTGTGGGATGGGGGATAGGTGGGGCAGGGGAGAGTGACAGGGGAATATTAGGAGAACTGCAATAGAATAACAATTTAAAAATCATAAATACATCTAAAGTTTAAAAGAATTCATAAGACTAATTTCTAAAAGCAGAGTTCTCCTAACTCTTCCAAACTACCCATGTACTTTGAATTCCAGTCATAAGGATCTGGTAACTTTTCAGGCATTTGGTCCTGAGATTGGCACTGAATCCTACTCTTTCTAATGTAAAATTAGATAATCAAGCGGACTCTGGAGGATCACCTTCCATGAAGTCATCGCAAGTAGTCAAGCACAAATACAAGCAAATACATACATACATGTGTAGTCTGGAAATGAATAAAATATTTTATAAGTTGCCATACTTCCCATTTATTGTCTGAAATAATTGACCAGGTGTTCAAGGAAGCCAACGTTGAGGTTTCTAAATTCTTTCCATCCTCTCTAAACCCTTGGGGCAATACTTACCTCAGTGAGAGATCAGATTCCCCCAGAGCACAGGAAGAGAGCTGTTTATTATAAGCAGTAAGTGCCAAACACATTATTGGAAAAACAGGAAAGGTTATTACACCCTGCTTCATGTAAATACCTCAGAGATTTTTGGTGTTGTTGTTGGAATTTATCTGATTGCATGTAAGAAGACTGTAATGTAATACTGAATGTTTTACAGAATGTAAATATATCACAATAAGTAAGAGCCACTTTTTTTTTTTCTAGATTTGCTACCTATACTGTCTAACCAGGTAAACCACCAAAGGACAAAATAGTGCAGTAGAGCACGTTCAGAAATAGCACGTTATCCAAGGCTTGATATCAGCCAAGTGTTAGAAGTTCACCTAGCATATCACTTTGCCAATATGCATGGTCAGGAAAAAAACATATTTAAGAACAGTGTTAATCCTATGCTAATGAAAGAATCTGAAAGCCATTCAAGGTTGAAGAAACAAATCTGGAAAACAGAAAATCTTTCTAGTATGTTTATAAATGCCTTTTTCTTTATAAATGGATAAAAGTATATTTACTATACAGAAGTATGTTTTTAATTACAGCTTTGCATGGTTAGCTCTTCACATCTTAGCTTTGCACAATATTTGCATCAATCTTAATAGCATGTCTGATAATGTCATTTGCTCTAAAAAGACAGCAAGCTCTCCAAACACTCAGTGGAGATCATTATGCTTATTTAAGATCATTAACTTGTATTCCTTTACTCCTGCTCTAAATTCTTTCAGTGCTGCTTATGATCTAGCTCTCAGGGCAGAATTATTTTAACATCGTTAGAATGAAGTAAGCTCTTTTTTTCTTTCTTTGAGGGGGAATTATATGAAGATTTCCAAAAGAATGACTTTAAAGTTTATGTTTATAATAAAATAGAAAATGTGAATACTTCTCCTATAATATAGTTTGTATAAACATACTTTATTTGAGAAATATTACCAACTTTTAAGTGAAGAAGGACAAGCTTATTTTAATATCATTATGTCAACATAAGCTCTTTTTTTCTATATAGAATTATCTATAAAAGTATAAAGACCGAAGCTTTTTTAAAAGTTTACCTTCTTTTATGATAGAAGGTATATTTCAGAAGTTTATCTTTCTGCTGTTTAATGTCTTAAATTATATCTTTAAAAAAAATAGTGTGAGGTGAAATTTCTGCCACCTTTCTAAATTTTTAATCTATTTACAAGAACAAGAAGCCAATCTGCTAGGCTCTCTATAAAATCTTTTGTAGTTAAATTTCACCTCATACATAAGCTAGTCTCCCAATTTATACTATGTAAACATTTTCAACTACAATCTACTGGATTTTATTATTAGAAAGACTGAAAAATTGTTTAATGTTTTTGTGGTTGTTAGTCTTATCCACATATAAATATAACTAAATATAAAAATTAAAATTCAAATATATATCACAGCAATAAATTTCAGTATCTTTGATATGTTGTGCTGTAATAGGGTTAGAAAAAGTCTTCTTAATGAGTGTGTAAATCATTGTGTTCACAGGATTGAATGTAGTTAGTAGTACCAGTGTTTAATAATTAACAAAGATAGTGTACTTTTCTAATCCCAGTTTAAGAAATTGGCAAAGAATTTCAAATAGTGGCCTTAATTTATAAAAAATAATTATCCCATATCTACTCTGACTAAGGCATATGTAGTAGGAAAAAAAGGAGAGTAATATTTACATTTTTGCAATTCAAGTGAATTCATTAACATTTAAGATTATTGTTTTGGATTTTCTTATGTTGAATATTGAAGTTTTCTTATATCAATTAGAACAGACGATGGGAATGTTGTTAAATTGAGTGCCTAATCAAAGGGTCTCCTGAGATGGATTACATACTTAGCCTTAATTCTTTAACCCTTTGTTATTTATCACTTATCAATAGAACTCCGCAGCTTTTTCTATCATGAAATGTAATGTATCTCCCCACTGCCTGGTTCTGGGTTGGTCTTGTGCCTCACTCTGATCAACAGAATGTGGCAGAAGTACACGGGTGGCAGTTTGAAATCTAAGTAAGCCTCAAGAGATTTGTATGCCTCTGCTATCTTTTGGGGTTTTGCCAATTCCATGTGACCAAGCACAAGCTACCTTTTTAAGAGGATGAGAGACCACATGGAGAAAAGAGGAATTTCCTCAAGCAACAGTTAATCATCCCCAGAAAGAGAACTGCCGAACTGCTCCCGATGCATGAGGGTGTCCACCAGATCTGCAACGCTGGCCAGCTGAGCCCAGCCTAAGTAGCTGACCCATAGATTTGCAACAAAAATAAATTTTATTGCTGTATGTCACTAAGCATTTTGGAAGTCACACAGCATAGGTGTGTCAATAGCTCATGGATATCCCATCTTTAGGTCTTGTTCTGTTACTATCCTCCAAGGTTGTTCGCATTGATCTCTCATTGTCTGAGGAGACTGAATTATGTGGAAAAAAATAGTACTGAGTAGGAAAACAGAGAATTAGGACTAGCTCTACAATCTCCTATGCGTCATCAAAGACAATCTATTGCAGCTGTCCAGTCTCCTTGTTCTCACCTGTATGATGTATGTATGCTACGTGTGTGATGAATGTGTGAAATTTGAAAACATGGCTGAAATGGACAAATTTCTAGAAACATATAATCTTCCAAAATTGAATCACAAAGAAGCAGAAAGCTTGAATAGACCAATAACAGCTACTGAAATTGCAGCAGTAATAAAAACCTCCCAGCACACAAAAGCCCTGTGCCGGATAGCTTCACAGGAGAATTTTACAAAACATTCAGGTAAGAGCTAACCCCTTTCCTGCTCAAACTATTCCAAAAAACCCAAGTAAAGGGAAAACTCCCAAACTCTTTTTATGAGGCCAGCATCATCCTAATTCCAAAACCAGATAAAGACACAGCAAAGAAAGAAAACTATAGGCCAATATTGCTGATGAACATAGATACTAAAATCTTCAACAAAATATTGGCAAACTGAATCCAGCACTATATTAAAAAGATCATATAGCATGATCAAGTGGAATTCATCCCAGGGATGTAAGGGTGGTATAATATTCACAAATCAATTAACGTAATACTCCACATAAAACAATGAAGGACAAAAATCAATCATATCAATAGATGCTAAAAAGCATTTGATAAAGTACAGCACCCATTTATGATAAAAACACTCAGCCAACTGAGAATAGAGGGTGCACAACTCAACATTATAAAGGCCATATACAAGAAACCTACAGCCAACATCATACTACAAACAAAAACAAAAAGCTTTCCCCCTAAGATCAGGCACAAGACAAGGGTGTCCGTTTTCACCATTTCTATTCAACACAGTATTAGAAGTTTTAGCCACAGCAATCAGATGAGAAAAAGCAATAAAAGGCATCCAAACTGGAAAGGAGGAAATGAAACTGTCACTGTTTGCAGACAACCTGATAGTGTTCCTAGAAAACCCTATAGACTCCACCAAAAAAACTACTTGACCTAATAAGTGAACTTGGCAAAATGGCGAGATACAAAGTCAATATTCAGAAACTGAAGGCATTTTTGTATACCAACAATGAAATATCAGAAACAGAAATCAGGGAAAAAAACCCATTTGCTATAGCAACAAGAAAAATAAAGTACCTAGGAATAAACCTAACCAAGGAGGTAAAAGACCTATACTCAGAAAACTACACAACACTAAAGAAAGGAATTAAGGAAGACACAAACAAATGGAAGCATACACCATGTTCATAGATTGGAAGAATTAACATTATTAAAATGTCCATTTTACCCAAAGCACTTTATAGATACAACACAATCTTTATTAAAATACCAGTGACATATTTTACAGATAAAGAGCAAACATTCAAAAATTTATATAGAATCATAAATAACCCTGAATAGCCTCAGCAATTTTGAGAAAAAACAACAAAATAGGAGGGATCACAATACCTGACATCAAACTATATTAGAAGGCCACTGTAATCAAAACTGTCTGGTACCAGCATAAGAACAGACACAAAGATCAATGAAACAGAATAGAGAGCCCAGAAATTAAACCATGTCTCTATGATCAATTAATATTTGACAAATGGGGCAGAAGCATATAATGGAGTAAAAATAGCCTCTTCAATAAGTCTATTGGTGTTGGGAGATCTAAACAGCTACATGCAAAAAAATGAAACTAGACCACCAACTTACACCATATACCAAAATAAACTCAAGATGGATAAAAGACTTAAATATAAGTTGCAACACTATAAAAGTTCTAGAGGAGAAAATAGGCAGGAAAATTTCAGATAACCCAGGCAGCAATATTTTCACCGATATATCTCCTAGAGCAAGGGACATAAAGGAAAGAATAAATGAATGGGACTTCATGAAATTAAAAAGCTTCTGCATAGCTAAAGAAAACATCAGCAAAATAACAAGGGAACCAACTGTATGGGAAAATATATTTGCCAATGATGCCTCAGACAAGGTTTTGATCTCTAAAGTATGTAAGGAACTCACATGACTCCACACCAGGAAGACAAACAGTGTAATTAAAAAATGGGCAAGGGACCTGAACAGACACTTCTCCAAGGAGGACATACAGAGGGCCCAGAGACATATGAAAGGATACTCAACATCACTAGCCATCAGAGAAATGCAAATTAAAACCACAATGAGATACCACTTCACACTGGTCAGAATGGCCATCATTAACAAATCAACAAACAAGTGCTGGCAGGGTTGGGGAGAAAAGGGAATCTTAGTACACTGTTGGTGGGAATGCAAACTGGTGCAGACACTGTGGAAAACAGTACAGACTTCCTCAAAAAGCTAAAAATGGAATTGCCTTTTGACCCAGCAATTCTACTGCTTGGAGTATATCCTAAGAACCCTGAAACACCAGTTCAGAAGAACCTATGCACTCCAATGTTCATAGCAGTGTTATTTACAATAGCTACATTTACACAATTGAATACTAAGCAGTGGAAAGAAGGAAGGTACTCCTGCCCTTCAGGACAGCATGGATGGGGAGAGCATTATACTAAGTGAAATAAGCCAGGCAGTGAAAGACAAATACCATATGATCTCAACTGTGAGTGGAAGCTAATGAACAAAACAAACAAGCAAAAAAGAACCAGAGACATGGAAATAAAGAACAAACTGAAAGGGACTGGAGGGGTGGGGGCTGGGGGATAATGGTTGAAAGAGGGGAATGGTCAAGTCAAGGAACTCATGTAAAGGACCCGTGAACAAAGACAATGGGGTGGGGAATATCTTTGGGAGGGGGGTTGGATGGGGCAGGGGAGAGGAACGGAGAGAAAAATGGGAACAACTGTAACTGAACAACAATGAAAAAAAAAGAAAAAGAATACAAAAGAAAATTAAGTCACACAAAAAAGAATTCCCCATTTAGGCTTGCGATCAAGTTGGCAGTATCGGTAAACGTTGTACTTGTCTCCTCCCATGACCACATCAAAATTACAACTAAACTACAGAGAAACTATCAGTCAGAACTACCTAATATCAGGCTGAATGAAAGTCCTACAAAAAGGGATTTAAAGAAGAAGATGCATGGAGAACAGCAGGAGGAGCAGAGATACAGAAGACACTGCTCCTACACCCACGCATGGCAGATAAAAATTCGGAGTGATGTTTTGGTGGTGCCGGCCCCCCCTGAGGAGCTAGGGGTCCCAGCCCCCACATCAGATCCCTCAGTCCAGAGTTCCATTGAAAAATTTAGAAAAAATTATTCATTTAAAAATTATTTTACTTTAGACACAAAGGACATAATTGGTTTGGCATGTGTTCCTTTGGAGGGTGCATCTTCCCATTTTTCGTAACAATCATGTAGTGTTATGGCTAACAGTAAAAGAATTTGCAAATTTTTTGGCTTTTTTAAAATCAAATATTGAACCCTGGCTGGTGTGGCTCAGTGGATTGAGTGCCGGCCTGCGAACAGAAGGGTCTCCAGTTCGATTCCCAGTCAGGGCACATACCTGGGTTGTGGGCCAGGTCCCCAGTAGGGGACGCATGAGAGGTGACCACACACTGATGCTCCTCTCCCTCTGTCATTCCTTCCCCCTCTCTCTAAAAATAAATAAGTAAAATCTTTAAAAAATAATCAAATATTGAACAACATAGAAACCTTTAAGTTTCGTGAACCAGCAAAACCAAAAGTTGGGACAGCTTTGGTTTTATTTTGACTTTCAGTGTTGCAGCAAAGGCAACGAATCACAAATTTTTGATTCATATACATTAATGCATTGCTCCTCAACTATTGCTTTTTCCATTTTTTGTTTTTTAAAAGCAAACACTGAATCTTTTGAAAATCAAAAAAGTGAACCTTTGCTTGTTGGTACTGGAAAATCTTTAAGTATCTCTTAAAGAAATTGGTGGTCAAGCTATTTTAGTTTGTGATCCCTAAAGTCGACTATGAGACAGGGACTCATGTGCATGTAGTTTACATGGGAAGTGATCTTAGGAAGCATGAGAGAGGGAAGAATAAGGGAGACAGAAAGGAACAAGTCAGTAAAGGGTATATTAATGACAGGGATACTGCTGTGGACAACAGTTACTCCTTTCTAGCAGCTCCTCTCTGAGAAAACATAAAAAGCATGCCTCCAAATTGTCATCCAATAAATCTTTCTCCCGTGAAGGGCTGACCCTGGGAATGTGAAGTCCGGGGCATGTCATTTTTTCAGAGTTGGAGAAAGCCTCAGAGTAAAAGGCAGACGCAGGTATTTGCAGTGGGGCTCTCTCATCATTCTGAAAATTGTTTACCTCAACCCCGAGGGAATATGGAGGAGAGATTCAAGGATCTCCTCCCAAGGTTTGGCCAGAATTTGACCTCTCCCCCCAAAATATTTGTGCTTGGATCAAAACACAGAATTTATGAAATTTTAGATAATAATACCGAGTATAAACAAAGATCCCCATTATTGTACCAGAAAAATATTCCTGTAAAAAGGGTATTTTTTCTGAATGTTTCTTTTTTTTTTAACATTCTTTTTATTGTTCAGTTTCTGAATGTTTCTGAACAATTCATTCTAGTTCCCATGAATACCTTATCTTTCAAAGGTCTTAATCTTTCAAATTATTAATTAATGCCTGAATTATTAATTAATTTGAGTAATGTTAAAAATGTAATCTTGAGTAGGAAACTAAAGTTAATTTTTTAAAAACCACTGCTTAAAGAAAATATATACATATATTTAGAACTCATAAAACAATAACTAATTCTGACTTGAGCTGCTTATAGCATGTTATATTTCAACTTTTTTTTTTTTACCAGATCTAGAATACTTACCATATTTTGCTGCATATAATGTGCACTTTTTGGCCCAAATTTTCGAGGGGAAAATCAGAATGTACATTATACGTGAGTATAATGATTACATACCATGGGTATAATAATCCCATGTATAATGTGCACAAGAACATGGGTGCTCATTATACACAGCAAAATACATTAATTTGGTAGGTCTAATTGATATGATATGACTGATTTTTTTTAAGCATCTTAGAGAATATTTGAGAAATTTAGTCTTGGAAGCGCGGCAGGACTGGAACTATCTTCAATGGTAGAGCTATTTGGTCACAGTCATTTAGCATATCCTACCTTCAAAGCCTTGGAATCACAGTATCTTAGGATCTTTACCTCCTCTTTTTTGGGTGTGTATGTATTGTTTGCTTTTAAAGGCTTTCTGTAGCAGTTACATGCATGTATTCATATTAAATTTGACTCATTCTATTTTTATTCTTTGGCATTATTACATATACCTTGAATGTATATCCTCGAGTGTTCATGATGTGCAATAAGAAACATCACAAATTTAGAACCACATGTCTTTTGCTTAGCAATCCTTGGCTTAACTAACAGAAGTGTGTTTTTGTGAATGGAGATTGCAATTTGGGCAAATATTTTGGAAACAAAGTCTCGCCATTGTGTCTCTAAGGCTGCTTGTTTATATGCTTGCTGAGTTTATTAGTAAACACAGCTGAATAATTGAAATTCAAAGTAAATTCTTGAGCAAGCAAATTTGACCTTAATTATCATGACATTATGGTCACCCTCCAGTGAATCTGCCCTTCTTCTCCCCCTGCAAACTGAGCGTTAGAATGAGTGACAGAATATTTATTGAGGACTTTTTTACACAGAATAACCATACCTACACAGAAAACTACTCACTGCTAATTAACCTTTGACCTCTGGGACCATCACACAATTTTGGCTTCTTTGTCAGTGTTTCAAATCCTGAGGGGAGGTGTTCAATTAATATTGTCAAGCTACATCATATAGAAAAAAAAATTTTGTTGACTCAGTTAAATTATGCAAAAAAGAAAAAAAACAGCAGGAAACTTTCAAAAACGAATCTGGACTTTTTCAACTCTGGTTTCCTAGTAGTATTAATAGATTCTTTCTTTTTTTTTTAATGTATAAACTGAATGCAGTTGGCAAATCAGTATATCCATGAGTGTTGGATCTAGAAATATATCTACTCTAGCATATTTCTTTCATATTTTCTCCTGCTTTATTTCATGTTTAAGTAATAATTCATTTGCACAAGTGGATAAAAACAGCAAATCTAAAAAGAGAATAAATTGTAAGAGATTGTTTAGGAATCAAAACACTAAAATAGAACAGCTGTTCTGATATTGTTATCACGCCAGCTATTTCTGATGGTTAGGTGAGGGGAAGAGGCAGAACAAACTTTCAATGAAACTATCTTGCTAGCGTGTTTCCACCATTGTGGTATGTATTTATCTTTCAATGTGATGCACACCATATGTACACACTGAAAAGATGCCAATAAAATACATGTGGTCTTCAAACGATAGAAGTTTAAATGCAATTTTTGGTACTTTCTACGCAAAGAGAGGAGGCTGAACACCACATAAGCATCCTCACTCAAAGAAGTGAATTATGCATTTCACATAGAATAGCTTACATTCATTTTTCTAAAGCATCCAAAAGTAATGTCATGATTTATATAAAGTTGCAGGAACAGCCTGGCTCCAAGCCCTGTGATTGCATAGCGTTTGCTCCTCACCTCCACCCTGCAGCCTTACCTGTCGCTTGGAAGCTCAGATGAGATGTACTGACATTGAACCGTTCTCCTTGAAGGGGATATAGCATTGTAGTGTTCTTTGTCTGGGGAGGCATGCAGGTAGAGACTGAGATCATGGATTCTTAAGGTAAACCACCATGCGTAATTATTTCTAGCTGGGTGACCAGTTCACTTTTCTGTGTGTGCTCCTTTACTGTTTCACCATTCATAAAATGCATATTATAAAAGTTTCTGCTGCAGGAGGATGTTGTAGAGATTACATGAGTGAATTAAGAATAGCACATAGCTTGTAGTAAGTATTCCATCAATTCATTCATCACTAATATGAACCATTGCTTTTGCTTATCTTGTAACCACTGCTGACTTCCTATGCAGATATGTGTGTCTCTTGCTTACTTAGTGTAAAATAAGGGGCTAACGTGAAAGGCTACTTTACCACCAAAACTTTTTCCCACTTTCAGAATATTACACATGTAAAAAGAGAGAGAGAGAGAGAGAGAGGGAACTGAACCTTAGGGCAGGCAATGTAAACTGCATAAATCTGCTATAAAAACAAATCTATGTATGAATGTGTTTCTAGTCTTTCACACCCCAAAATAAATTAATTGAATAAATCAAGCTAACAAGAAACAAACTAGCCAATCTTAATATTTTCTTTAAATTTCTACTATCCCATTAATCCTTCTATTACACAGGGGTGGACAAATGTAGGTTTATAGTTGTAATACAAATAATACCATAATTAATAGATAATAAATCAATAAACTCTGTGTTTTGTGTATTCTCAAATGTAAACCTACTTTTGTCTACCCCACATTAGTCCCTACTTCTCCCTTGGTTACATAATATCCTGGAATGCAAGAACTGTGTCTGAGTCATCTTTGGATATTGGTACCATATACATACCTAATCAAAAAGTATTTATTGAATTAAAAATAAGGCAAGTCCTATGTTAAAGGGAAAACCTAACAGGGGACTATAGAAATGCAATGCACAGATACTGTATAGGAATGCAGACAGCTCTAAGATTCTTGGAGAAGGCAGGGACAGGGTAGAGAAAGAATACTTGAGGACCGTGAATATGTAGGCTCTTGAAATGTAAGCGCTGCAGGAAGGAGTTAAGACATGAGAGACATGGATAAATATATTTACTTCATCCATGGGAAAGTCAGCTTCAGTGTTTTGCTTTTTTTCCCCCCAAGAAATTAATGTGACCTTGGCCATAAACATCTAAAACCATGTAATCTAGGGAAAAAAAATGGTTCACTATTTAACATGATTAAAGTGCCCCAAGTGAAGTGATAAAAAAAGAAAGTTTCACGAAAGAGAGATTACAAGGGTAAGTCATCTGTCAGTTAGCACAGAATGTTGTTGGTTGTTGTCTCACAGTGTTTTTAGATGCTGAGGCTGAGCAGTTGCCCTTGTACTAAACATTACAGACGACCCTAACTCAAGATGAAGAATGGCCAGAGGACACGCAATTCCCCATGTTCAACAGGAAGTCTTCTCAAGTTCATAATGCCAAACCTTTTTAAACCCTAAACTATCTCCTATCTAGTTGTAAGAAAATATCACTCCACCCTCGAAGTGTTAGAGAATTTTGAGTTTATCTATAGAAAATTTGTGGATTTACTTATTCTTAATGGGAAGACAAAAAGAACCACAAAAAAAACAGCAAAGTATATTCTATGGGAGAGTAAATCTGAAGAACAGTCAGTGTTAATATCAGAAACACCTTTCAGAGAGAATTGTATAATCACAGGGAGTAAGAACCACAGAGATTTCACTATCAATACTCCCGGTTTTTAATGATAAAATTGAAGTCTTCTAAAGTGATATAAATTATGTAAGGTTATAAGTACAGTGACGAAGCCAAAAACTCAAAACTCTGGATGTAGGCCTACCCACTACAATATGTTACAATGCATGGAAAGAAAATATTGAGAAAATATTTTATATTTATATATAAAGGATACTAGTCTTCCAAAGATCAAATGAAAGGGTAGAGCTACCTTTTTAAGTAAATGAAAAAAATAAAATAAACTGAGATACACCAGTCAGAATAATCAAGGCCCAAGTTCACAAAATCCTGGGAAGAAATAGATGAAGAAAAGAAAATATCAAGTAGAAGTTACTGAAAGAAAAATTCATATATTTACACCTGAGTGAATGACTTATAGTAGCTTTGTATATGCCATAGAGTAGTTCATTTTAGTTGCACACATGAAGCATCTCTGAAATGTAATGGACTATGAGAAGGGGGAGAGTCACTACAAATATGGCAGTAAGAACAGAGGAAAAGATAGTCTCAAGAGCTTGGGTTTACTATTAGTGGTAGCATCATAAAGGTGCCATAAAGCATGTTTCAATTTCCCCATTATGTCGAATGTCTCTTGAAGAAGTACCTTTGCACATTGATATGGTTAATTGTATTCTGTGTGATGATTCATAACAGGCCAGGATGCCTTCTATTTAAATACATGGAGAGGGGGCATATGGGGTAGAACTGGCCTGGAAGAAGACATGTAAATTCAGTGGAATGGACACTTGGTTGATGAAGTAAACTGCAAGCTCTACAGGAAGTCATGAGCTGAAGAAAGAACAGAACATGGTATCTTGGTGGTATAGAGTAAGGCAAGTGAAAACGTGTGCATCAGGGGAGTGGGGTGGGGGAGGACAGAGAGGGGGGCCGTATATATAATAATATGTGAAATTCTGACTAGGTAGTTGAACATGAGAATGGGTACCAATAAATAGATAATACTTCATAATAGAAGAAGACAAATAGGTGATGGGTTTTAGAACAATATGGCATTGGTTAATTAGTTCTCAATCATCAGTTTGGGGCTCAAGAAAATGCAACCAGTCTCAGGGTAGATGGCAGGAAAGAGGGAAAATTTACATATTGGACATTTATTAATGAGTACATACTGTTTTTCAGACAAGAAAAATGAGGGCTTCCATCCTAAAAGTACAAGGAGACCGGGAGGATTCCTAAGGCATGGGCCTGGTCATAATGAACCCAGCAAATGCCCAGGATTCGACACTAAGACAGAGGTTCCCATAGGCATCAATGCTGGTATTCAGAGCATTGGGACCACACAGCCTTCTCCCTATGCTCCATGACTATAATTTCCATCCCTTCATCATTTTTTAAAATTCACATTTTCTTATAGAGAATATAGTATAAACTATTATACTTAATCATCTCATTTCTGTCACACATGTATAGCATATACCCAGAAATACTGTAAGAAAATAGAACATTTGCTGGATACAGAGTTGAGAATACCCGGATCATGCCACAGCTCGATCATATACTGGACCTTTGGTTTTAGTGAAGGTTCTAAACTTCTCTGAGTCTCAGTTGTCTTCATTCTAAAATGGATTAAGTAATTCCTACCTCACATGTGTTTTGTAAGAATTGAATGATCTAATACAAGTAAAAATATGTTATGAATTCAAGCCATCAGTAGGTTTTTTAAAAATGGCAATTGAAAGTTTTTTTCCCCAGATGAAATTTTGAGTGGAACACCAATAACAAAAATAACAATATTTAAATGTATTATAATAAAGTATATCCTGAGTCACACACAGTATATAACATTTACTTATTTAAAAGCTTAATGACAAGAATATTTATATTTCTGATTTCAATTTTCTATACATTGGTTGCATAGAACCAAAAACATTTGGATCCCCACAGTAAAGTAACTGCGAATGGCATTACAAATGAAATTTCCTAATTATAACACCACATTTTATGGGATAATTAATTTAAAAAGGTACAGATGGCATAATTTTTAAGCAATAACCACATTGTAAAAGACTATACAAGAGAACACAATACAACTAAAAGCAAATTAAGCTTCCTTCCTACCCAGAATTGAGGACCTCTTACATAGAATAATGCTGTTTACAGCTTCTTAGTAACATCCAGAAATAGTGTGTGTATTTAAAGCATAGTGACTAGATCTTTTTAAGATCCCTTTGCAATATCAAAGATGCTGTTGATCTAAGTGCATCTAGAAACTTTAAAGTAAAATAAGAAATTCTTTGTGCAAATTTAATCAACTGCTTAATCTTTAACATATCAAAATGATATAAGCAATAAATAATATGTAGAATTTTAATACGTTCAAATGATGCAATATCATCACAATGCAGTGTGTTCCATGTTTGTTAGGGAAAAACTATCCCAGGACAATGAGAGTGTGTTCACAGCGCCCATAGCTGGGACTTCAGTGGAACATGGCACAGCTGTATTCTGGCTATAGACTCAGATATATATTTTACATGGATGCCTATGCGAAATGTGAATCAAAATAAAGGCCTATGACAAGTGCATTTTAACATGGTTTTAGTAGGAGAGATTTACATTAAGGTCTGTACAAAAATGAATTCCAATGCCTCTGCCAGTTAACTTTGCAACAAAAGTTAATCTACTGGAGTTCTTTAAGGTACCCAAGTTGAGTAAATTACTTAATTGAATGTTTTCAATACAGTTTTAAGTATTTTAAATGTATGAATTGTCAGTGAAATCCAAAGCTAAAGACTTCAAAATTGTTGAATGGCACCAGGAACCAGAGTTTTCCAGTAATTTGGTTTGAAAACAGTGTCTCCCTCATGTGGTTACATCTACTACCATTATCAAAGTTTCTGCTAATTCTGTTGCTATTAATTTTTAATCTCACAAGTTCATAGTCAATATTTTAGAACTATTTTGTATTCATCACAATTTCTCATCATATAGGTGCTTTAAAAATAAACGTAGTAGTTAATTCATTCCACGTCAGGTAATGTGAATATCATGTGATCTTTTCCTGCTTTTTATTTCTAGCAATATGGTCCAGTTTCAGCTTGTGTCTATTATACATACTTAATCTTAATGAACATTAGTGTATTATTTCTACACTGATCTCCCCCACATTATAATGTTATAAACAAACATAATCAGACATGTATGATGACTAAGATATGAAATAAATGTATGTTTCCTTATCTCTACTCAGTATCTCAGCTAAGGAATAATAAAATGCTAAAACAATAATCAAAGGTAAATAGTCCTAATGCTTAGTGCAGTAATGCCTTCATGTATCATTAGATACTGATTAATGATTCAGCCTGAATCCTATTTGAAAATACCCATCTGAAAAAGAGACAAATTTTAATTAATAGATCCTATCCTTCTTGGTAATAGTAATAATTTTACCACACATACAAAAAGTTAGACTATTATCAAAAATAGTATCAAGGAATCAGGAACCCCAGACAGCTGTAGTTGACCATTGGTATAGTCTGGATTTAAGTGGTTCAAAATTCAGAAGGAAGAAAAATGAAAAAAGTATGTGGATGCCAATGAATCCACCCACTAACACAGTATTCCTTCTCGGTCTCATGCAGCAGTCAGGATGGACACCCACCAGAGACATGCCCAGGTCCTTCTTTCCTGTGTTTATACTAGGAAACGTCATGTTTCCTAGACGTCATGTATAGCTAGACGTCATGTATCAGCTGGCAGATGGAAACATCAACACTAAGTCCCTGAAACATCATTCAGTATATGTAAGTTGATACTTCCTTGTCCATCACCAGAGGACCACCTCAGAGCTGGAGCTAATCCCCTTCATATTGTGTTTCCATGGTGATGTGTATTACTTTGTATAATACATGTATATTATTACTAATGTGAGAGGTCTGAAGATAATGCCAGGTACCAAATATAATAAACAAGTAACTAACATCTTGGAACTGCAGTTTTGAATAAAAGCTATAATTTTCCTCCTTATTATCAATTTCCTGAATTCCCATACTGATTAGCACTCAAAACTATACTATTTATTGAAAAATATTGAACATATATAATATTCAAGAATATTAACAGAATCATAAATTGAACATTAATGAACATAGTTTGGGATATTTGAAATAATAAAAAGTTTTGTGTGTGTGTGTATACATATGCAACTTTCAATATCTAAATTTTTATATTGGCCTACAGTTTAGATATCCAAAGCACTTCTCCCATTTTGTTATTAATATCCTCACTTCAAATGATGTGATTGAAGAAAGTAGTGGTGCCTATTGTTTAATTAACTTTCTCAATGAAAAAATCCGAAATAATAAAAATAAACTAGAATAAATAAAATGGTGATATAAATCATATGCATTAATTCATACAAATTAACTGAGAATAATACAAATTATTTGTGTGTCTGATAATATGCTTGAGCCTCAAGTGAGATTTAGGTCAGTCCAGAAATATCTGTAAACTTAGTTTGAGCAATGTTCAGACTATTAGCCTTCTTTCTTTTATATTAAATATGTATTTTTTCTTTCATGTATGCACTTTTGCTCCAAGGTGCTTGAATGAATATCTACTTTTTTAAATACTTTTGTATTGACTCTATTAGGAAGTATTAATAATAAAGAGAGAGGAAGGGAGAGTATTAATAATGGAGGGAGGGAGGAAAGAAGGGAGAGTGAGAAAGAGAGAGAAGCAGAGAAAAAGAGAACAGTGAAAGAGACACAAAAACAGAGAAACAGAGAAAGAGATCTAAAAACATCATTTGTTCCAGGAATCCCCAATGCGCCCTTCTAAATTGGTGAACTAGCCAAATCTCATTCATTGTGGACCAGCTTAAGTTAGTTCTGTAGTACTTGTGTCTAAAAGAGTCTGGGTTATTACTGAGAGTCACTGAGGGGTTTTAATCAGGAATAATAGAATCAGAGGCATATTTAGAATGACCGATTCTGCAGCAAGGAGGGAGATAAGATTGAAGAGAGGGAGGAGTTGTTTGCAACAATCAGTGAACAATGTGATTCGCTAGAATAAAGCTTTGGTTCCAAGGAGGTTAAAGGGACAGGATTGAATACATAATTGGGGACTAAGGGGACAGGGAGAGGAAGAAATCTAAAGTAACCCTCAGACTCTTGCCTTGAGAGTTTGGTTTATGATAACATCATGTGAAATGAGGCATAAAGAGAGCATAATAGCTTTGAGCAAGGCTAACGATAATTTATTTCCAGGATATGTTGAGTTTGGGCTATCTGTGAGCTAATCAAGAGAAAAAGTAAGAGACAGTTTATATAAATACCTAGAGCTCAGGAGTGAAAAGTTTGCTTAAGAAAAAATACACTAAAAAGATATTGAAAGGTAGCATCTTCTCTACAGTGAAAAGTCAAAGACATGAGAAGAGAGCACCAAAATTGAGTGGAAGTGTAATGATGGAGGGCACGAAAATCCCTGCTACAATATTGAGTGAAAAGAGGGCTGCATCTCAGCTGGAACAATGACAAAGCAAAAGTATATATGGATAACACAGACAACAGTGTGGGGATGGCCAGGGCGGAGGGAGGTGGGCCTAGGTGGAGGTGGGCAAAGGTAGCAAAAACGGGGACATCTGTAATAATGTCAATGATAACAATAAAGTAAAAAAGGTACATATGCATAGAAAAGTCTAGTGATAATACATAAAAAGAAAATGTGAATTGTTGAGCTTTAGAGATATATCTTATTTTGAATTTGTTTCTTCTGCTATATAATTGTTTATCTTTTTCTCAAAGTAGCATGCAAAAAAACACTCTGCAGAAGTGACTCCCCAAACTCTCTTTACTACACAAATAAACACATGTAACCTATTAGCATCATCTACGAAGTTACTTCTATTAAATTCAGACATACCACCTCTTAGTTATTCTTTTCAGATTGTAGAGTCCTAATGATTTAGGTGTATGTTGATAAAGAAAACTTTCTGATCTTTTGATCATTCTAATTGGGGTTTTAAAACCTTTCTTCTCCATTATATTAATAATTTTGTTGAAGTGATAACAGTCAGTCATCATGCAACTCATGTTTGCCCCTCAGAAGGAAGAGCCCATGTCTTATACATCTTTTTTTACTTATAGATAAGAGCCGAGTGCCTGCCACTAACCATTGTTTAAAAAATCTTAACTAAATCAATAAATAAGCACTTAATTCCTAACAGAATTCCTAATATTGCCAGCCCCTGGTGGCCTTTTGGATCTCATTGTCTTATGTTAGACTAGTGCCAGGAAACTATCTAGAATTATACCATTATTTTCACATTATATTTGGTCTCCGCAAACTGTGGTCCATGTGCCAATCTAGCCAATTGTCTGCTTTTTATAGTTTTATCGAAATACTGTCACACTCATGGTGCATATTCTCAGTGGCTACCTTCTCACTATAAAGGCCGAATCAAGTAGTTTTGACAGAGACTATATGCCCCATTGCTGTCTCAACCTCTTTAAAAAATCTTTACCAATTCTGGATCTATAGAGGAATGATATTTTGAGTTTATCATTTATGTGTTCAATTACAATTTTTTCTCTGTACATGGAGGACCTTTGCCCATATAGTTTTTCTTCTGTCTTTCTGCTTATAACTTTGTGAATACTCTATAGTTTAAATATACTTATAAGCCCCCCAAATTTAAAAAGAAATCTCTGAATGGCTATTTCACAGAACATGTATGGAAATTGTGGGTAAATATCAGTTAGGATGCAATTCTCAGGGGCTCCACAATGATTAGTTCAATTTCTACTGATAAGAATTGTATAATTTGTGTAATTATGTAAAGTTCTCATCACATATTATCACATTTACTTATTATAAAATTTCAATAATTATTATAATTCTGATTATTATTATTGCCTTCAAAAAGAGGAAATACAAGGTGATAGTTGTTAATCATTTGCCCAAGAACTCACAGCAGAGAATGACTTCTTCTCCCTGACTTTGATTAAGCAGTAAACCCATAATTAAAAACTGTCTCCATTGCCATATTCTTTCAACATTAAAATATAACTTGGGTAAGAAAAAGTGTCAAAAAATTTTTTATTAGTAAAACTAGGTAAATACATTGGTTTGTTTTTCTCCTATAAGACAAGAAGAGTAGAATATTCTCTATCATTTTTCCCCTGAAGGTAAACAATGTACATTTTGTCTAAATGTGAAAAAAATCATACATGCTAATAAACATATTCTACATTCCAAACAAGAGAAAAGCCAATAAAGTGTGTTTATATTCTGCAGAATAGGCGTTCTACAAAGGACACTGTTTGTATTCATATGCCCCATCCCAAATCACATAATAGTGTACGATGGTTATCCCAACCTGGTGAGTTGCAAGAATTGCTGATAACAGCAAGCCTGCCTTTGGTTGATTAGATCAGCCAAAGAACCAAAAGTCAAGAGAGATTTGCATCAGAATAGTACACATTGAGGCAAATTTAAAATTGCGTTACTTCTTTGACTCCAGCTACTGCAAAATGGGAGTGAAATACAATCGTGCAGCAAAAACAAAACACTGTTTTCCAGTTCAGCCCCCACCTGGAAATTTCTAGAAGTCAGTCTACCTAAATTGTCCCCCAGATAAATCAAAGGGTTATCTTTATAAGATCTCAGGAAGAGAAGAAGTTCTCTAAGCTGCTTTGTGAGGTTCTATTCCTTCACCTCCTGCTCCTGTTGCTGCCATGATGGCCCAAGGTGACACCGACCGTGGGTCGTCTGTTAGTTCTCCAGTCTGAATTAGGTCTGTCTTACTAAATGATCAAGGAATCAT
This sequence comes from Desmodus rotundus, assembly GCF_022682495.2. Taxonomy (NCBI): domain Eukaryota; kingdom Metazoa; phylum Chordata; class Mammalia; order Chiroptera; family Phyllostomidae; genus Desmodus; species Desmodus rotundus. The sequence goes on from NC_071392.1 coordinate 36,924,046, forward strand.
CACCCTTTCCCAGGCCAAGTCCTCACCTGTCTACCATTCTGGGACCCAGCTTACAATGAACTCCAGTACACATGTTGATTAAGAGGAGAGAGTACTCTCCACCTCTTTTACCTGCATTCTGTTTACAGATCCTTAAGCAGCACTGCCTGTGCCCTCTCGTTTCTCTCTGATTGTATGTGTGTGTGTGTATCAGCTCCCCACACACCCTGCACCCGGGGCTAATGTGTCAAGCTTAGCGTCAAAGAACAATGTAAGTTTTAGAAATAAAACCTTGCTCTACTCAAAAATTTCTCCTCTCCTTGGCCTCTTGAGTTTTATCCAGTTTCTTTAGTTTCTTCTTAGGATCAAGTCTTCATCAAAAGATGCTTAGATCTTCATACACATAGGCCTCTGGTAAGCCCATGTGATGACCAGCCTTTCTTCTAATCTACCAGCCCAACTCTGATTTTTGCATCAGATACGAAAGTTACACGAACGTCTTGTCCCTCATTCATTTTCTAGTAGATTAAGAATATCTCACTTTCATTGTATCGCCTGTGGCCATTCTTTTCTCTGAGTCTCAAAATAATTCAAACTTGGAATATAACTCATTTTTCCTTAATTCCTTACAGAAACCACCCAAACATTCTTGCATGTATCACTTTCTTCAGATTTTGGGTGTTTTCCCAAGTTGGTTGACCACTGTGTCTCTTGGAACCTCTCTTTCCACCATCGTTTGCTGACTCTAGCCTCTCTTTCTGTGCCGTGGCCACATTTTTAAAAATGTTCCTCTTATCTCTCTGATTTTCCATTTTTGAGGCACCTTTATCCTCAAATGCCATTAAAAACACATTTACCATCAAATTTTCATATACTGCTTCCGATGTACCCCACTCTTTCTCCTCTTCAGCCTTTGCATGTTTAAATATTCATTAATACCCTCACTAAAATAAAAGAATTTCCACTCTAGATTTTCTTTCCATCTAAAGGTAGAGCCCTAGATAACATCTTTGTTTTTGAAGCACAGGGAAAACAGTAAAGACTTTAAAATTTCAATCTTTCCTTTCTTCCTTCCCTACCATTTGCTATAAGCATAAAGAAAGCTCACAGATGTCAATTCTCACAAATATAAACTATGTTACCCCTTTTGAAGGCAGAGAGAAGTCCAGTCAGTTTTATTTTGAATAACATATTCACCTTTTTCCCACATACAAAAGATTATCTTCCTTTTTGAGAAAATAAAAATCAGGGCAATAGTTGATGTGAAAAGTTAAAAATTGCCTTTACTTCATATCTTCAAAAACCATACTACAAAGTTCAGTTCATTTACAAAAGTGAGGTTACCGACAGGTTACTTTTCTTTTCTATCTCCATTCCATTAGAGATAGCCACAGTTTCTTGGTAGACCCACTCGTAATTCTCAGTGACTCCTGAGATCTGAAAAGGACCCTGCTCCCACTGCCTCCCAGCCCCACACCAGCTCTGATTCCTGCACATCTTTAATCTCATGATTAAAACAACAATGAAATTTAAATTCAAAGACATTCTACCCTGGTTTGCTTTGAGACTTCTTTAAATGTCTAATTTGCCTCCTGCTGCTGAAAATAAAGTTTGCCAAAAAGGAATATTTTGAAGGCAGTAATCAAGGGTGAGTTTATGGAAGGGAGGAAACGTAATTAAAATACAGCTATGATTCCAGAGTAGTTCTCTTTCAGAGAATGCTAATGAGTACAAATACCTCTTATTTTTCTTTTGTCATGAAGCAACACTCAATTATTTTTCCTTTGTATTGCACACAGCCTTTTTTAAAAAAAAAAATAAGCTGATGTTTGCTAGAGATAAGGGGTTGCTCTTGAGTCTCACATGGAAAAGAATCCATCCCTGTGTTTTCTGATTACAAACAAAGGCAGTCTGTTACAAGGGCTCTCTGTTCCTCACCTTAAAACCTACAAAATAAAGCCGAATTACCCTTTAGAGGGAAAAGTGGTAGTGTAAGAAAAGTGAAAGCATGACAATAATCTCTGCTGATGTGAAATTTACAGTGTAAACTGAGCTTGTTAGTGGGTCGTCGAGCTCTTTAAAAATGTTTGACTATAAGAAGTCTGTTCAAAATTACAGTAACCCCCTTTGGACTAACTAAAGAGATCTCATTTGCATTTTGGAGAGTTCAACTCTGGGGAAATTTAACATGCTTTAAACATATGGTTGGAGTTGTTCAGTTGTAAACGCGACTTCTGCGTGGGGGCTCGCTCAGCATTGTTCCCTCAGCAGCATGGTCCACGGGAGCCACATAATAAATGAACTTTCTGTCTGTTCATTCTACTTCCTCTCTGTAATTTTTAATTTATTTCTGGGGATGGAAAAACCCGTTCCATATGTCTGGGTAACGCTGCTTTAGAGGCATTCACATAGAGATGATAGACAGAGCCTCTTGGTATATCCCAGCGGTTCTCAGTGACTTTGAAACATCTGCGTAACACCCACTCTCACTGTCTCCAGGCCCCACACCAGCTCTTATTTGTCCACATCTTTAATCTCATGATTAAAACAACAATGTGATTGAAATTTGAATTCAAAGACATTCTTCCCTGCTTCTCTTTGCCCTGTTGCCTACTTCCTTGCAGTTTGTCCTGGGTACAAAGCACGGTAATTAAAGACACAGTTCTTCAGGATAGTTACAGTGTGTTGACAAAAATAAGAAACAAATGGAATGCTTTCAGTCTTGTGGAAAGTGTATATTTCAATGGAGGAAAAAACCTAACCCTTTGATAAGTGCCTTTGCTAGAAATGAATTGGACTGATCCTTGGGTATAATGTTGTAGAAATGAAATAAAAGCACTTTCTATCTTTTCATATCAACTCTTGTTCTACTTTCAATTTTCCCAAATGGAAAATTACCACTGTAAAAAGAACAGCTTAAGCAAAAGAGAGGCCCTAAGTATAACATTTAAATAAAATTTCAACAAAGAGATCGCAAACTTCATCAGTATAGGAACCAAGGACTGTGTTATTCATTATGTTTCTAGCACTTAACACACAGACTGACTTACAGAAAAAAAAAATCACTTTGAATACTTACTATTGTCAGTCACAGTTGTCCTAAGTACTTACATGTAAATTTGTTAACGAGTCATCCTCAAAATTATATTATGTGTACTTGCATTATCTACATTTGACAGATGAGAAAACTGAGGCTTAAATAAGTTAATTCACTTAACATTCTCCATCTACGAAGTTGCAGTCAAAATCATTTCCTTCTGATTATCAAGGTCAATTCCATCTGACTATAAACCAAGTGTCCTTTACTATCAGTCTATACCACAGAGAAAGTGAAAGAGAGAGGAACAAGTCTAACAGAGATAGTGAAAGGTAAAATGCAAACAATAAACAAAAACAGAATTTGTTGATCAGTTAGCTGTGGGGGGTGGTGGTAAGGTAAAAGAAAGACTAGACAGAGGTGCTAGGTTTTGGTTTGGTTGACTCCTTGGATGATGATCCCTTTCATTTAGGGAATGTAGAGAAAGAGCAGGCTTTTAGGGGCAAGGGGAAGGGAAGGAAGGGAAGGCAATCATTCCATCTTCAACATTTTGGGTTTAATTTTTGTAAGCATCTAGGAAGAGAGAACATTAGGTGCTAAAACGTGTGGCCTGTCGATCAGTATGGCATATGCCTTAGTGATACAGATTTGTGAACCATCTGCACATACAGTTGATTCTTATTGTTACAGTAGTTATGTTCTGTAACATTGCCACAAACACGGAGTTAGCAAACGCTGAGTGATTGCTTCTGGGCAAAATAAGGGGCTAGGTTCCGGAGAGCCTCTGGTCACAGTATTTTTGTCAATCCATTAATGCATAATCTTGTTTTGTATATTTTTATGTAAATAATCCTTATATAACACATATTTCTTACACATAATTAATTACATGAAAATATGAGCAGAGAAAAGTCTAATATTTTAGACTTTTACTCCTGATCCTGAGTAACGTTACCATACGTTTCTTTGGTTTTCAGCCTTGCAATAATACTGTACACTATGCTATTTTGTTGTTTTGTGTGTATGTGTGTGTGTGATGGTTAATTTTGTGTCAACTTAGATGGGCGGTGATGCCCAGCGCCCAAATATTTGGTCAAATATTATTCTGGATGTTTTTGTGAAGGTGTTTTTGAGATGAAATTAACATTTAAATCACTGCAATTTGAGTAAAACAATTACCCCTCTGTAACATAGAAAAGCCCCATCCAATCCATTGAAGACCTTAATAGAACAAGACTGAACTCTTCCCCAAAAGAAGGTATTGTGCCAACAGACTGCCACTGGACTTGACCTGCAACTGTTTGTTGAGTCTGTAGGCTGCCAGCCTACTTCACCAGAGTTTGGACTCTGGAAGCTTCCACAGTCGCATGAGCCAATTTCTTAAAGTAAATCTCTGCCTATACATGTGTGCATCCTATTAGAATGTGTTTCTCTGAAGAATCTCTCTGACTAATAAAGTGTTCATCTCATGAGTCTGCAGATGTAGCCACTTTTCCATCTTTCCTTTGCTTTTTCACACACTCTACATGTTACTTTAGCATTTTCCAGATCTGCCTCACATACATATTGTTGAATTTCCTCTTACTTTTTCCGGATGTACTATATTATGGCTTCATTAACGTTGAATTCACAGCTATCAGCACTGTAACTCAAGCCTGAATGGTACTTACCTAACACACGTCTTTTCTCCATAAGGCACAATGCAGACTTCCTGCACTCGGGAACACTGGGTAGCACTTCAGCACTACTTTTCTTAGCTACTTTAAATAGCAAAATCACTAACAAAATGCATTAACATGGGGCACTTAAATAAGCCATGAAAAGGGCACTTGTTTCTTATGGGAGCTGAAAGAAGAAGGCAAAGCATAAATGAACAAACAAAACAGAAACAGACTCATAGATAAGGTGAACGGACTAGGGGTTGCCAGAAGGGAGGGTGGTTGAGTGGAAAAGGTGAAGGGATTGAGAAGTACAGGTTGGCAGTTACAGAATAGTCACAGGGATGCAAAGTACACATAGGCAATATAGTCCATAATAACTGTAATAACTAGGTATGGTGTCAGATGAGTACTGGAAATATCAGGGGGGGAACACTTTGTAATGTATATGGTCGTATATGATTGTATACCCACTGTTTTGTACACCTGAAACTCATACAAAATAATAGTGAATGCTAACTGTAATTGAAGAAAATAAAAAAGAAGGCAGAGCATGGGCTTTCCCAAACTCATCTGAGCTCATGTGCATGGGGAAGCTCAGTTCTTTCCCTCTGCATGTGTTTATGCGTGAAGGTGAGAGGAGCAAGCAGTGATTTGGGGATAACACTTAACTTTAGGAAGTAGGTGATTTCACACTGATAAAGAGAATTTTCTGTACTGTATTCCTAACTTTATGATTCTATAAAACCTGCAGATAATAAAGTACAACTAGGTTTTAAGCTTATACCTGTCATTATTTTATTACATACAAAGGGATTTTAGGGGGCTTTAGATAGACTATATAAAACGGTGAATTAGAAAACGTATTAAAATGTAGTAGGTTAAGGAGAAAATGGAATGTGTACCCCAGGATGCCATCACATTGTCAAAACTATGTCCCCCATTGGGTGCTGAGTTTCTGGGTGTATTGAATTGGCTGATTTAAAGACCAAGCACAGTCTGGGAAACACTGATATTGAAGGGAGAGATAAAAAGAGAGCATCTATAGAAAGCCAATTATATTAAAAATGAATTTTCCACAATTCCTAATAGAGTACCACTTTTCTGACCTCTCTGCAAGAGTCTTATTACACATATTTCTCAAACAAAAGAATATGCTACATTAGAATATATTATAATGAATATATTATATTAGCATCAAGAAGACACTCTAGAACTGAGTTATCTATAAAACTGCTGTGGTAATAGCCTTGTGAAGTGAAAACCAGTGCTATAGATAGTGATTATTTCATCCTAAGCAAAATGATTAAAAAAATAGTGCAGAAAGCATATTGGTGCATTAGGGTTTTGTGTGTAGACCTAAGAGAAAGATAGTCCAGGTATGGAAAAGCATGAAAGGTGAGCTAAAACCAGTGGCTGCTGGCGCATCTGTTGTCGAGAGCCGGTTGTGCAGCTCATGGGTCTCCTAACTCTGTGTGCAGACACGCCAGGTTGGAAGTGTCCACACCCGAAAAATCAGCAAATTATCAGAAACATTTTTACCCTAAAATATTAGCTATCAGCATAACCCTGACTAAAATGCACATAACACCATCTTGTTTTCTATAAAATATATACTATTTTTAAAATAAGAGTGTACATTATTGTAAAATGTACATTTCACCCCAGCTGGGGTGGGGTGGAGGGATGGGGAGAAAAGGCATACAACTGAAATTGAATAACAATAAAATTTTTTTTAAAAATGTACATTTCACTTTGTTTTATGTTACATTGAACTCCTAAGAAAATATTTTTAAAAGAATGAATGGTACTGATGTTTTCTGCAATCAGTCATGGATTTTAGGTTTACACTTCTTAGAACATAACTTACTTTTTTCTATATATGGTGTTGAGATATGTTAAAAATTTGAGCTCCTGAATTATTAGTAGCTTTGTGAAATGCTGCCAATAGATGGACAAAAAGTATTTTATTTTAATTAGGGACTGACTTGATTGTTATCACCTGTTACATTGTTTTTCCATAGAGGGCTGATACTTCTGAATAATTATCTAGATCCATCACTAAAAAATATCAAAAGGAAAAGGAAAGTCTAAAATGTAATGTTGCATGTGTTTCTCCTTACTTTATTAAAATGTTCATCCTATTATAATTTCTAATAAAGAAAGTTATTTTAGTAAAACACTTTCTATTTATTTTCTAAATTTTTATAATCAGGACATTATGCACAAAAGAATTTTCTATACTATATTCCTAACTGTATGATTCTACAACATTTTCTTCCTCTTGACAGACTTTTTTTAAAGACATAAACAATTTTTTGAAAGATATAATTAAAACTTATATTATTATAAACACAACTCATGCTTCATGATAGAAAGTGTCATCAGATATACGAAGTCTGTCTGGAAAAAGTCCAGCCATTGTTAATGTAATGAGAATGGTTTGCACGACATCAATGTAACCTGGCAGCCAAGAAGAGTGGACTGGAATGCACATGTGTGAACAATGACAACTTCACTGTACTGTCAGGGGGGGGCAGTAGATGCTGTTGAGTGGGCATCTGTACTGTGTGACCTTCACATTCAAAATGATAAGCAAGTAGAGCAATGAATCTGCATCAAATTTTGCATTAAGCTTGGACATTCCTCCATGGTAACTATCTGGATGATTCAGAAGGCTGCAGCTATGGGCAACTGGTGATTGGTAGCTTCATCAGGACAACATGCCTGCTCATGCATCACGTCTATGCAGAGATTTTTGGCAAGACATCAAATCACGCAGGTGATTCAGCCCCACTACAGCCCAGATTTGGCACCCTGAGATTTCTGACTTTTCCCAAAACTAAAATCACCTTAGAAAGGGAAAAAATTTCAGATCGTTGATGAGATTCAGGAAAATACAACCGGGCAGCTGATGGCAATTGGGAGAACTGTGTGACGTCCCAAGGTGCTTCCTTTGAAGGGGACTGAGGAGTCATTGTACTATGTACAATGCTTCTTGTATCTTGTATCTTCTTCAATAAATGTCTCTATTTTTCATATAACATGGCTGAATACCTTCTGGACAGAGCTCATATTTCACATTATTTAATAAATCTGCTTCTTAAATTTTTATTTAAATCCAATTCTATTCTTACACTGTCATATAGTTATAGGTTTTACATGATTTATTTTGGACAACTGTCAATAAATTTTCATTTCTTTCTTCCTCTGAAACTTCTTGCCACTAAGTTATCAATCTGTAAATGTGTGCTTAAATTAACTTAGGTAATTAGTGGCTAAGAAGTTGGGTGATAAGGTTCCAAAAATTTGGAATGTAAGTCTTGAAAATACAACATAGTCACCAAGTCATTTCAAAAAAGAAATTGTTATGTTTAAGTGTTCTCAAAAGTATATTATATAAGAATATTTCCCCAAATTAATTAGGTAGCTATTTTTAGTTCACAATTTTTTTGTAAATCAAAACTACAGAAAAGGTAACTTGGCTATTATTGAACCCTGGCCCTACTGTCTTAGGGTGCCATTACTGAGTTCTAAGCTTCCTTTTTTGGCTCTTTTGCTTTTACACTTTCATGTTTAAGTAAAATGATATACAGCAGTGATACATGTCTCCTCTTACCAGATGTTTTTATTCTCAGTCACAAAAAGTATATGTGTATGTGTGTGAATTTAAATTATGAAAAAGAAAACTATTTCAAACCAAAATATCAAAGTTTAGTTTTCCCCCAATAAGGGCAATGCAATTGTTTTAAAAGAACATAAAGAGACACTTTGGGAGTTGGCTGTTGTTCATGGCAAAGTGAAAAGATACGCCTACTCTTGCAAAACAGGTCTTTTTCTTTTTAAATGAAAATCCAAAAATGCCCAATCTTGTAGGATAAGTGGCGCCACAAGAATGATAAGATTATACTAGATAACAGATAGGGCCCTGAATAGCTTCTATTCACGCAATGAAATCATATATTATAATTTATCTTAATAATTTTCAATGCGCAGTTAGAAGTTCTGGAGTAGGTGCTGCAGTTAGACGATTTTTATTAAAATTGGAGAAAGGTCCAATTTAACGTGGTTTGATTCTTCATACTTCATTACTATTTATAAGTTAACTCTTATTTTTCATTGGCATCGAATAAAATAGAACCTTCCTACCAACGTTTTTCCTCTAACAGGACTGTCCCTTTTCAAACCTGAGGAAGCACATAGTGAGAGACTGAGAGCCTGGCCTTCAGCGGTGGTCAACACAAGGGGTATTCAGGGTGATTCATTAGACTGGTCCGATTCCCCCTTGAATGGAAGCTGAGATCAAAGCATGCTTATCACCTTCCTAGTGTAATGCCATTATCTGACTATGCTTTCTAACAATTATCTAGGCACCCCCCAATTTCTGTTATTTCTTTCTCCTGTTTTCAAGTTAACTGATATCTTTAGCACAAATTTACAAACTATTCATCTTCTTCCAATTCAGACTCTGAAGGAGTCCTATTTGAGTTAAATAATACTCCACATTAATACTCCACATCTTATCAAATCTTTTTGTTCAACCAAACAGCTACAAAAATAAAAAAGAAGTGAGGGCAGGACAGAGAGGAAGAGGGGGGAGAGACAGAGAGCCAGAGGATGAGGCAGAGCTGATGTCTGAAGCTTGATAGGCTGGACTAAGCGTCTGAAGAATTGTGTGCCATAACCTACTTGTCCAGGCAATGCGATTTCTCTTCAACTGATGTTGTGAGAAAGCTTTGTTTTATACTTGCTTATTGGAATGCTAAAACATGCTTTTTATGGTAATTTTGTCCAGTTTTTTCACTAGGAAACCACAATGATAATTATTGCCCCTTTGGTCATACAGCTAAATCTTAGATATTTCAACAGAAGTCTCCATTATATGGTAGAAATTGAGGCCTAGAAAAGAATATACACTTAAATATATCAATATTCTGTATCAATATTGTTTAAGGCTAATGGACTCCACATGTATTTTGTCCTGATCAGGAGGAAAAACAGAGAAAAAACAGCAACAATGAGGATACACAAATCCCGAAGTCATTAATTTCAAATCAATCAGGTCTGATTTGCAAACTAGAATTGGTGCCACTTTTACCTAAAAATATTTATTGGAATCTGCCTAAGAAGTTCACGATGCTGTTAACAAACAACTACAGTTGGAAAATTTTGATAAGTAACAACCAGAGTGGCTTTTATGCAACACAAGTCAGATTAATTTGTAAATTAAGACATTATAAATTTTGATGAATTATGCATTTGCATTGCTTTTATCCACCTTTCTCTTGCTTAATTCTCTAATTTTCTAATTATATGTTTGACGATTTGGTAATTTGATAAAATACACAGCATTTTTAGAGGTGTAATTATAGATTATACTTGAAGATTAATAAGAGATTACTAAACGGATTTGTAAGAAATTGACCAAGCCAGTAACTTTTCTTGTTCTCAGTCTTAATAAAAGACATAAATCATGGGCCTCAATAATCTCTAAGAACCCTTCTAGCTCTAAAATTTTATAATCCTAATTTTTTTTCACATTTCTTAATTAGTCTTTACATGGTGCCTCTACACTTCCAGCTTTCATTCAGAACAGGAGAAAAACAAGGAAAGTACTCATATTGTCTTTAAATCATTGCAGATACATTCACAGGTCATTGAATACAAAGACTACTTTACATTACTATAAAATGTTCACGTTACTATAACATACTCATCTTGCTGTATTTACTGTACGATTAAGTCTGCAGCCGTAGAACTCTGAAGCAACAGCTGCTCTCAGCCCAGCAGCACACACGCTAGGGCTGGAAACAATGCACCCGAATCATGAAAGAAAGTAGGGCTTCATTGAATTCACTTTTCAGGAATAAAAGAGAGGTATAACTTTTCTTCAAAAAGTATTTATTGATTGCCAAGTAAGTGCAAAATATTTTGCGGATGCTACAGCAAATAGCACACAACCAGGATTCAAAGAATTTAAAAATTGATAGGAGGCATAAAGGAAGTATCTATTCATTTCTTCCTCCATTCATTCATTCAACATTTGTTAATTCTTTTTTATTTATAATTGTCCGTGGAGCTTGCATTCTAGGGAGGTTATGCTAAAAACAAAAGAACCATAGGCAATTAACAAAGAATGACAAATGCTAGGTGGATAATCCAAAACCAGTGATGTGGTCCACAGTTAGTTTCAAGGTGCTTTTTTAGATTGACTGGTTCAGCAAAGTCCCACTGAAGAGGTATCATTTAAATTCAGATTAAATGTCAAAAGAGAGAATACCTATTTGAGGATCAAGGAAAGGAGTATTTGAGGGAATACAAAACCTCCTCTGAAGAAACTAAATTTTTGAAAGTGCTTAACATACCTGAGGAAAAGTTAGGTGAGTAGTGTTCTTGTGATGTGAGTTGAGGTCAAGAAGGAAGGCAGGGGACAGATAAGGTAGGTATTCATAAGCATAAAGTATTTGGGTTGTATTTTAAATACCAGGCAAGGGCAAGGAAGGTACTTTAAAGGTGAGTGCCTTGATTTATATATTTAAACTGTCATAGGTTTTCCTGTGGAAACTGTACTGACAGGAAGGAAGCCTGTTAAGATGTTTCTTTAATAAACTAGGAAGAAATGATGAAATTATGAAGAAATAATAAAGTGTAGATGATTAAACAAGGATGAAATGAAGGGTTTGGAGATTGTTAATGGAGCTGAAGTGAAGAGGAAAGATTTGCAATATATTTTGAAGATCAATTTGATGATACCTGTTTGGATGCTGAGGATGAGAAAAAATTTTTTAAGAAGAGGAAACAAGAAGGAAGAAAAGGGAAGGAAAGAGAAGGGAAGGGGGAAAATCGGTAAACCTTAACAATAATAAATATCTCCCATTTCAGAATGGTAACTGATGAGATTGGACAAAACTCCCTAGCCCAGTGACTTGTTTGGAACTGAAAGGAAGGAGCTGATTTTGTTTAATGCCTGAAGTGCAGGTATGTACCTGATAATCATCTATTTTATTTTGTTGAATATCCAAGGAAGTTTTTTAATGCATGTTTGTTTGTTTGTTTGTTTTCTTACTTTATGGAGGAAAAATCTAGGATCAGAGGGGTTGGAAGTTTGTTGAAGAACACCCAGCCAGGAATTGGTGGAGCTGTATTTGGAATGTTTGGAGTTTGGAACCATATCCTTTCCCCAGTCCACCTAGAATTCTGTCGACTAGATTCTTCATACCCACTAGACACTATTTTAATTTTCTTCTCTTCTTGAGACAACTTAATAAAGCAATTTGTGATTCTCTGTATTTGCTTCCCCTTTGTATTTATTGAAAGAAGGAGGAAACAGCCAGGCTGTTCATATAAATTGCTTTGACTAAATGTGCAATTATTTTATAATGAGTGGAAGGAATATTTTAACTTAAAAAAAAGACCTGGCATGGAATTCATCATAAGGCATTCTAATGAACAGAACAAAACCAGTTTGTGCATAAATATGTAATATCTTGGCATCTGATTTGATATTTCTTAATGGCAAACATAGAATAGCCATTTGTCATTCTTCTTTTTTTAAAGAAAAGAATCCTATGTCATCTTAAAATATATTTTTGGTTATGTTGGATAAATTAAATAATCAGAAAGTATTTGAGTGCCTACTTTGTGTCTAGAGAATCATATAATATATGTATAGTGCATACTACATAAATATTATTCTTTTCAAAGCATTTCTGTAGCAAGAGCAGCAGCCTGCTTCCAATAGTTTTTCAGACAAATTTTTTAAAGACAGAGACTCCAACAGAGTTAATATGCCTTGAAAAACCAACTATTTTAAGCAAAATATTTAAACAGAGTTTCTTGAATATTGACTTGATGTAATTTCTTCTTACTTTGGCTAAAAATCAACAAAGTTGAGTGATCTTGCTAGATTTGACTGTGTTGATTCTTTTCTTAAAAGGTTTTATTTATTTATTTTTAGAAAAAAGGGAAAGAAATATTGGTGTGAGAAACACTGATTAGCCTCTTGCACGTGTAGGCCAAACCTGCAAGTACCCTGACTGGATATTGAACTGGCAACCTTTCACTCGGTGGAATGATGCCCAACCAACTGAGCCACAATGCACAGGGCTTGAGTGTATTTATTCTTTTCTTATTTTTATTTTTAATCCTCAACTGAGGAAATATTTAATTGATTTGAGAGAGAAACAAAGAGAGAGAGAGGCAGAGGGAGAAACATGGAACAGTTGCCTCCCTACCAGCCGTGACCAGAATTGAACCCACCACCTTTTGGTGTATAGGACGATGCTCCCGCCAACCCAGCCAGGGCCACTGTATTTATTCGTGAACTTTAGAGTTATAGAAGGCTGTCTTTAATATATTGTATTAAAATATACATGAGCAGGTTATATATATTCATGTATTTGGAAAGATTTTGATAACAGTTACTCTCAATGGAAAACATAATTTCAAGTACCCTGTATCAAAAGCTTTATTGTACTTTCAGATATAAATATTAAAGTTTTTGAAAGTCAAAACATTTTCCAGAATCAACTTTTGAAAACCGACCAGTTTCTCTGAACCTGTCTTTGAGGGAAATGAATGGCCCACAGAGAAAGTTGCCTGTAATCAGTCTGGGGCCAGTGGTCACCATGAAAGCACATGGCACCGGGCAGGCTCTGATACATATTCGTAAATAATAATGATCAATTGATTCTGAAGCTTTTTAGGTCACGAGAAACTTGAATCAATTCTTGAATTAGATCATTTGGCAATCTCTTTAGGGGAAAGCTTAACCTATCTAAGAGGGACATTTGCATTTGAATGAAAGCCTCCATCTCTTGCAATCCTGAACACACTGGGTCATGGTTCTTTCAGTCGCCTGCTGAGCATCACTCTTACTCTTTGAGCTTACACTTAGCTTTCCTGTATTTTACTTAATACTATAAAAATCCTTAAATGTTATCGCTTTGACACAAGAATACCCAGTAACTTATATAGATTTAATCTATTTTTGAGAGTAAAGTTGACATAATCTCATAATTGCCTAAATGATAAGCACTTAACAGATATGCAGATGCCCTTTCTTCTACCTAAAGGTTTCTGCAGAAAGGTTTCTATACCTCCCTGTGGTTGTTTTGCTTTAAGTAATATTGGTCCCATCCAGTTCCTATATTTCAATTAAAATTTTTATTTAAAAACTATCTATTAAGTACCTTAGATGGGGGAAATCAAGGGTTGGAAACTTTTAATTTTAAGTACTATTTCTTAGTAATTATGCATGTAAAAAGCTATTGTTTCAGGAACTGAAGGTGTGACCCACCCTGACTCCAGGAGAACATAAGCAGTTCCACCTTTGTGCCCCAAGAGGGCTACAAACAATCAAGATGGTGTCTGAGCTATTGTACTCCAGGGAGAGACATCCCACCCAGGACACAAATAAAGAATCACTCATCAACAGATGAAAGAATGTTAGGCTTTTATCTGATTAACCTTTTTCCTGAATTCCAAACCCCTTCCCTACACTTTTCCTTATAAAAAGGTTGTTTTGAAGTGAATGTAAAATGGTCTTCTAGGGTACATAATCGCCTGTCTTCTCAGATCGCAGGCTGTCTGAATAAAGCACCCATTAAGGTTCAATGCCTGTCTCTGCTTTTGGTTCTGGTAGTGACAGGCAGCACGAATGCCCACTCTTCCAGTTTCACCTTCTCTGTGCTAGACTTTTGGACTGGGGCCTAGGCGTACAGGATTAACAAATTATATTCTTTCCCTTCTTTATGGAGTAATCCTAATGGCAAAGGCACAAAATTAATATATATATATGATTAGAACTGTGATAAATGACAAGAGAAACAATCAGAGTGCTAGGAAAGCAAATAACAGAAATGAAAAGGTACTATTTAAAACTGGGTGGTCCAAAGATCCTTCTTGGGAAGGATGATCCGTAAACTATAACTTCCATAATGAAAACGATCCACCCCTTTAAATGTGTGTATGGTGAGTGGTTGGAGGTGGGCAGAGAATCAGAATAAGTTAATTCCATGGGCAAAGACCCCAAATAAGACCCCAAATAAGAAAAAAAGATAATTGGAAGGGAGTAAGCGGGGCTGGGCACTGCAATCAAAGAAGAAATGTCTGTGACACTCGAGAATTATTGGCAGTCAGAAGGCAACAGGCGTCATGGGAGCCCAGTGAGGGACTTTAAGTAGGGCAATGACATAACCCCTAATGTCCTTTTTACTAGAGTGATGAGTGAGTTATACTGAAATGATTCAATATGGTGTTCATTCTAGGCTGGAAAACATTGTGAAAAATGGTGGTCTGATATTTTGAGGATGCGGGGACCACCCAGACATTCACTGATTCACCGGAGGGACGCACTCCACCACAGTGAGCATACACAGCAGAATCACGGAAAGAGTCGAGGTGTCCACACATACGCTTTCTATGCTTCCCTCTGTAGGGAGGCCACTCCAAAGGAGCCCTACCTTCCGCAGTGAAAAGAATGCCTTTTCACTGAGCAATGTGTTTGCCTAGGGAAACCTGTTTGAGATTCAGGGTTCAAGATTTTTATTGGAAGATAGTTACAGAGGCACAAACTAGGGGCCATAACTAATGAAATTCCAGGCTCCCAGAAGGAAAGCAGGTTCAGTGCCCTAGGCAGGCAAAACAACCTTATCAGTGTATCAAACATTTCAAAGGCTAAATTTCCAGATGTCAGCCCAGAGCCCACCTACAAGCAGGCCTTCTAAGATAAGCGCCTCCGGCTTGCTGTGATAAGTCTTTTCTGCACGGCCAGGACTGCTGAGATAGAGATAGGCCCAAAGCAGCAGAGAGAGACATTCAGAAGCTCAGAAGTTGATTCCCCAAAACTGGAAGGGTTCTATCTTTTCCTACAAAAGTCTGGTCAGAATTCAAGCCCATCTCAAATTCTCCCTCTGCTATGGAATCATCCTTCATTCTCTGCCTACATTCTCTTATGGAATTCTGTCTGTAGTCCATGAAACCCTCAGCTGTTGTTTGATTTGTTCTTATGATATTTTACATATGTTATATTTCCCAATTGTCATAACTCACTTTTTTAATCCTAAATTGTAAAACTTTACATGGAAAGGCTGAGTTTTGACGTTGGCTTTGTAGTTCCCTCAATCCCTGTAAGAACAAAGGCCATAGAACTAAGTGTAGGGTGAATGAGTAAAAGAAATGAGAAACATGTGGAATGAGTGAGCAGAACTTCGCATTCATTTCGCATTTTCATTTAGTTCAGCGTGTTTAGAATACATGTCCACTGAGATGTTCAAAAGGAACATAGCCATACTGAAAGAAACTGCTAGTATGATCTGATTTACCCCAAATCACAGTGTATGCCGTAACGTCTGTAACACATTATCGTTTTCACAATGTCTTAGATTTTTATTCAAAAATATGTAACTATTTTAACAATAAGAGAGCTAAATTTACTTCTGAAAGACAAGTAACCATGTGGAGAAGCATCCTATTTAATCGTGCAGTTGGTTTTGTTATTATTTTATCTCCTGGTAGCACTGTGAGCATATTTATTATTGTTTTAAACTTTACCAGCCACCCTAATGGTTTCCTATGCTTGTTTATTTTGGGTTGTGGTTATGATTCCTACATAAATGTCTACAGATCCCTTCAAGCTTCAGACTACTTCTGGAAAGGCTATAGTCTCCAAAGGTAAGAATTTGTATTCCCATGGGCCTATTCACAAAATAGAGTAGCACATTTGCCATGAGAAGTGATGGAAATAGATTCTGTTGCAGTGGAGTTAATCCGTATCTATCCTGTTTTGGCTGAAAGCATAAATACCAAGCAGAAAAAAATAGTGCCTCTTCCTAGCATACCAGACCTTGGAATTACCACGGAGTCTGTAACAATAGCAGTGGGTGGACACATGACAATTAGGAAGTGGATTTCAACCGCTAACCCATTCACAAATGCTGCAGAAAATGCCTCCAGGCACAAACCAGGTTTCTCCCATCACAGTCTGCCTGCACAACTGAGAAGTTAAATAGCGCTTTTCTCTTTTACTCTAGGCAAAGAATGATTTTAAACCTGAATAAATGTCCATTTGATCTGTTTAGACACCTGTATAAAAAAATGTAAGCAAAATTATTCTTAATACTCTAATCGCTAACGGCTTTTCTGTTTAATTTTCTGAAAGTTCAAATACTCTCCCTCCCTGCATCTAGGTTGCTTCCTGTATCTATAGGGAAGTTGAATATCATAGTTGTTAATAACTTGGTAAAACCAGGCAAACTTTGGTTCAAATCCCTTCTACTCTACTAACCACGCAAGTAATCTCCCTAAGTCACAGGTTCTTTACCTTTAAAATGGCATACTAACACCCATTCCAAAAGGTTTTATGAGAATAAATGTAACACCAAATGTGTGTCAGAGTACTTGATATTAGTAAGCCCCAGCTAAGCACTTCAGAAAGTAGTATTAATTGCAGCAATTATACTAGTATATATGTGAACATGACACTAGCCATGTCTCTGACAAGGTGAGACCTGTTTTTCTCATTTCAGAAACAAGAACTTTCTGTTGTTGACTCAGCATCTTAATGATGTCAGGGCAGAGGACTCTGCCCTGCTGCCACTCCAGCCAACGTGCCACCTTTATGGTTGATAGAAGGGCAGTGTTAATCTCAACCACCCCTTTAATCAGGAAAGCAAGTGATATATGAAGCCCTCTATGGGTCAGGGGACACCTCTAAATCTAAGACAAGTTGAGAATGAATCTTTGGATTCCCAAGCCTATAGTAAAAGTAGCATGAGGAAAAGGAATTGAAAAGGATATGTCTTCTAGCTATGTACACAGTATAGTATTTCTTCAGTTCTAGGTACTGTTTTTAAGAACTTTGCTTACAGTAACTTATTTAATCCCCTCAACAACCCTATGCCACACAATGTGTCAGATGCTATCATAATTTTTATTTTCTAGATAAAGGAATTGCCATAGAGAAATGTTAAATGCGGGTCCCACGATCACGTGGCTTGTCCGTGAGAACTGAGGTTCAAATCCAGTTCCTCTGACTTCAGGGTCTGTACCCTTAATTCTCATGCTCTACTGCCCCTCAGTGAAGAGGACAGCGACACTGCCTGCCAAGTAGTTGCAGCCAGCAGGAGGAGCAGGCCTTCCTCAGAGGGCAGCAGGGACCCAAACGTAAGCTATGCTGACAGAGTAGTCATTGCTCCGACAAGCAGATTTTACGAGCAGAGATCCCCAGCCCCAGAGATCCTGGGAATTTGCTCACTCTCTGCTATGGCTCCCTGATGCCTGATGGAAATACATCTTTAGAATGTGATGTGGCCTACGAAATATTTTATCTATTTGGAGAAAAAAAGAAGGAAGGATCATGTCTCAAAGAAGATGTCATGAAGAATTTTGAAATATATGAGATGTAATGTTAGATAACTATATTAGTACTTACAACTCTTTTAGTATGGAAGAAAACAAAAGAAAACAATTCCCTCTTTTGGTAATCGACAGCTGAAGGAAGGAGAAAGTTAGTAGATGACATAGTTGACCTGAACAGAATCATTCATCAAGTAGATCTGACATTTACACAATACTTCAGCCAACAAAGCAGAATACTGTTCTCTCCTCAAACTCACATGGAACATTCACCAAGACAAACCACATTTTGGGACATCAAACATACCTTAATGACCTCTACGTATTGGAAATCAGAGCACAAGGGATTAAACTAGAAATGCATAACAGAAATACAACTTTTCAAATATATTTATAGATTAAACGATATGCTTCTATAAAACACATGGGTCAAAGGATGTCTCAAGAGAAATTAACCACTATTTTGAACTAAATGTAAATGAAAATACAACTTATCAAAATGTGTGGAATGTACTGGAAGCAGTGCTTAGGGAGACATCTTTCCCATTTAATGTTATAACTCATAAAACTCAACAATAAGAAAACAAACAACACAGTTGAAAAATGAGTAAAAGATCAGAACAGAACCTTACTAAAGAAGATAGGCAGATTGAAAAGCAGCATATGAAAAGATATTCTACATCATTTGTCATTAGAGAATTGAAAATTAAAACAACTAGAGATACCACTACACGTGTTAAAATGGCTAAAACTGAAGCCACTGGCAATGCTGGGGAAGATGTGGAGAGACCGTAACTGTCATTCATTGCTGGTGGGGATGCAAAATGGCACAGCCACTGGCAGATAATTTAGCCATTTTTTTTACAAAGCAAAAATTAGTCTTACTATATGATGCAGCAGTTGTACTCATAGGTATTTATCCAACTGAGATGAAAACTTATGTCCACTCATGCAGTGATAAAAAGAAAGGAGCTATCAAATCATGCAAACAACAGAAACCAGTCTGAAAAGGCTACATGCCATGTGATTTCAATGGTATGACATTCTGGAAAAGTCTAAACCATAGATGCTGGGAAAGGATCAGTGGATGCAGGCGTTCATAGGGAGAGAGATGAAAGGTGAAGCACAGGGGAGGGAGGGGTGTGAATTCTTCTGTGTGATGCTGTAATGGGAGATACATGGCACTACGCATTTTCACAATCCATAGAACTTCATAAGACAGAGTGAACCTTAACATTTGAAAATTAACAAAAAAATAGTTAGAAGGTCAGAAGATCTCAGAAAAGAAAGCAGGCTGTGGCAAGAAAGTCTAGCTCATTAGCAGCATATAAAATAACTTTACTAAAGGGGAATAGGGTTATAAATACAAAATAATATTAAATTAGATTCCGTTGCCTTGTCAGACTCTGAGCAGACTTGTGATATGTGACCATGGCCTCCGAAGACAGGGGGTGAAGTGTCCTTGCCACTATTGCCCAGGCTGAGGGTCACCGACTCTGTGATCTCGAGTCAGCATGTTTTGGCTTAAAATGTGTGAAACCAAGTCACACTAAATAAATCTTTTTAAATATTTTTTTCATGTAGAACACACTCATAAAATATCTGCCTCAAAGAGCTCTATGGAAATTAAATATTATTTATACAACAGGTATTTTGAGGAGTTACTGGAATGGGAAAGCTCATCCTGATCACAGTGGTGAGACAGCCCTTTGTTGGTCCACCACCCAAAACATTTCTTTTTTCAGTTCTGTTGAACATGAGCATAGTTTCAGGACTAAATCTTTCTAAAACCTAAACTTCTTTGTTCTCCCTTTTCCATCACCATTTCCCAACATTAGCCTAAGTTAAAGAGAAGAACCATATCAATCTTTAAAAGAGTAGTAATTACATTCCCAACCTTGGGTAGTAATGAGGGTATAATTAGTTGTAGTCCCAGGCAGTTGCGTATTGTGCCTCCCTTGGAGAATCCTGACTTCCCAACTAAAATGAATTCAATTAAGCAGCATCCTCTTAGAAAGGCTCTACCTTCTCTAGCAGCATACCTGTGCTTCTATACAACTCTCACCAAATTAAAGAATAAAGTGAAATTTTAAACCATCAGGCAAATACTAAGTAACTAGAACTCTAGAAGGACATATCAGAGACTAGATGAGAAAAGCTATGATGGCTTTTAATGGGTGTAATCTTCTCCTAGTGAATAAAAGATGAGTCTCAATGGTCATTTCTATTTAGGCACCTTAATTTCCTTTCATTAGAAATAGATTGCAAAGTATATTATTTGGCTCATGAAATTTTTACTGCCCCAATAATTTTTGGTATAACTTAGTAAAAGTAATATAGGCCATTTCACATCTCTCATTTACAAATTGAACTATAATCATAACTGTTTCCATTATGAATTCAAGTGATTCACAGCATAGGAAGGAGTGCCAGAAGTCACTGTGCCTCACTAATATTAATACATGGTCCTCTCTTTGTTGTAGATTGAAATACAAATGTTGCTTTACAACATTTAGAGATCTTAGATATTTAAAAATAGTATTTTTTCTTAATTGTCTAATACTTCCATAAAAGGTGCTGTCATTTCTAAGTCTAAAATCTATCACACCCTCAATGATTTTCCTCATCTAGGGTTTGAGAAATTCTTAGTCACCACGTAATGACTCTCACTGCTTATGAGTAAAGATCTTTCTCTAGCTTATTCTTTATTTTCATTTTTGACATCACAGCTGCTGCTTAATGAATTCCCCAGTGTATTCACAAGACATGAACAAGTTTTCTTTTTTTAAATGGATATTCTGAATTTAAAGTTTTTGAAATCAAAGATTAAACACGATGAGAACTGTTTTCTCTTTAGGCAAACACAATATCAAAGATATTCATTGCAGATGGAGATGTTTATACAAAAAGAACACACATACTTCTTCCATTTATAAAATGAAAACATGTAAAACATCCAGCTTCCTGAATCCAGCCAAGTTCCAGAAATGTCCAAAAGTTCTTTAGGTGGTTGGTTTTTAAAGGATCACCTCTTTTGTCCTATTTTTCAATTCCTTAAAATATTATTTTTAAAGATATACCTTGTAAGTAAGACTGTTTTCTCAACACTTTCCAATCCTAAGGCCCCAGTTAAAACCAGGTTTTTGGAACCACCACAAAATATACTTTAATTCAAATTCTTCTACTCCGGGCCAATGGGCATATGTGACAAAAAAGCTAACAGCATAAATCTATCATTTAGAATTTGCATAATAACTATTCTTGGCATAGTTAAGTCTTAATTAAACATGTTTACAGAATTATGCTCTCATACACCTTTCAGTTGATTGCCATCCATTGAGATTTAAACTAAATATAGAGGGATTGCCCTGGTCTATGCATATTAACACACAGTCTAAGAAAATACTTGTTTCTATATGGCTGGCTGAATTTTAGACTTGTTTTCTGTCCAATAAAAATTCCATGGCCCTGGCTGGTGGAGCTCAGGCCTGCGAACCAAAGGGTTGCCGGTTTGATTCCCAGTCAGGACACCTGCCTGGGTTGCCGACCAAGTTCCCAATAAGAGGCACTAGAGAGGCAACCACACATTGATGTTTCTCTCCCTCTCTTTCTCCTTCCCTTCCTCTCTCTCTCTAAAAACAAATTTTTTTAAAAATCTTTAAAAAAAAGAAATGACCTTGTTCAAAAAAAAAAAGTAGTTCCATGATCTCTTATATATGGAAACATTTTCGCCAGTCACACCGGTCTGGAGGATATAAACATGATTTCATTAAGAGTAGTAAACTCTTCCCCATTTTCATGTAGACTCAGTGTTAGAGGAATCACAGCCTCTGACAGAATTTCACATGGGATTTTTTTTTCTGTTTAATAGGTGGGTATGTCACATTTGATACCAAATGGCCACTATGATTTTCTTCTTCCCTTCTTCCAAGGATCAATAGGAATATCTTCTCTGGATGTCTTTACTCCCTAAGAATCTGCTTCATTCATCCATTGAAGTATTTATCCCACAAATATTTGTTTAGACCTCGCTATGTCTCAGAACTTTTTATATTCTGTGTGTACAGCAGAGTAAAACAGAATTTCCTGCCCACGAGCATCTACACTCTAGTAGGAAGAGATAAATGATTAGCAAGGTTAATAAGCTTTACATGTAAGATACACACACTATCAATGACTATGAAGATGAGGGAAGCAGAAAAGAGGAAAGGGAATGATATGGCAGGGAACTACATGATTTTCATTCCTTTGGGTGTCAAATATGGTAATGTTGACTTTTGTGCCAGGAGATTATAAATTCTATAAAATGAAAACTTTTCTTCTGTTTTAATCATAGTATTCCTAGCATGGACACAGTTGTGGCGGACATATCTTAAATATGTAGTAGACATATAGGTTTAACAAACTAGTGTGAAGGATGTTAACTACAAAAACTGACATTTATCTAGTTCTAGACTCTACCTCTAAGTATTTCTGGTGTATCCATTACCAAGGATTTTACCATGTAGCAATGACACCACTTTTTTGTAAACAAAATGGATCCTCAACATGCCAAAGTAGAATTACATTTTCTGGAATTACAAACTCAGGATAGTGGAAGAAATTATTGGGGATGCAAAGGAGTAGCCATGTGGGTTATTCCCCCAAATCAAGATGAATGCATGTCTTCACTTTACCAACTAGAACTGTTCACTTTTAATCAAAACGTAACTTAAAATCAAACAAAAGAATGCTCCAGTTGATCAAATTTTGGAGACACTTCTACATGGGCCTCTTGCATTCCTGTGCATCTCTCAAGCAGAAACGCTGATTGCCTATATTCTGGATTATCTTTTCAAGGATGTTTGTACTGTGAGGAGCCTTTGAAGAGAGACAGTGTATCCCTCTGGAGCAGAAAGCAGGTTTCTTGTGTGTGTGCCTGTGCGTGTATTTTTGACCATAATAAAAATAACCCTACCCCACCACTATCACAGCCAAGGTCAAGCAGGTTTGTACTCCATTATAAAATATTCAGCTTTCTTAATCTTGAGATTCCTCAGCAGTGACCCAAACCTACTGCACATGAAGCATCTACCTGCACTCATTTGAGTCACGGCTGTAGAGTGTGGGAGCCAGGGGAACCAACACAAACACAAAGCTCACACTGCCTGCTGTGCTGTGGTTAACACAGTTTTCCGTTTCTGACTCAGGAGTCTTCTGTCTTCTGCCAGCATCCGTGAAACTCTGACTAACTAACTTGGCAGCTTTCAAGAAGGATAAATGCTCAGACACTTCACAGTTTTGGACACCAATATTCATTTTAAAATAATTTAAGCAAACTGCTAGCTTCGTATGTAGTCGTGGTAGAATTACGTTCCAAAAGCGTCAGTTTGGGTGGTCAGTCAATGATATTTCCATTTAATTCAAGGTCTTCAGGAAAATAAATTGCTTCTAGAAAGAGACTGTCTTTGTATTAACTGTAAGCAACAAAGGTCAGTTCCTCTGGTATTTCACTGAAAGTCATGTAGCTCAGACAATTACAGTTAACTCACGTAATTCACGTTAATGATACAGTTGCGCTAGTTTTCATTCTGGTAAAAATCATGCTAATCGTAATATCCCCCAAATGTAATTGTATTTGCAATAAGATTATTGAAGTGCTTTGGTAAATATGAGCATTTGGGTGTAGAAAATAGAAAGTAATCAACTGGAATATAAATAAAATATAAAAAAGGAACAGATGCAGTCAAGAAAGCACCATTAGCCCTGGCCAGGATGGCTCTGTGGTTGGATCATTGCACCACAAATGTCCCAGGTTCAATTTCCGGTCAGGGCATATGCCTAGGTTTTGGGTTCAGTCCCCGGTCAGGTGTGTTCAAGAGGAAACTGATTGATGTTCTCTCACACACCAATCACAGCATCTCTCAGTGCTTCTCTCCCTCCTTTCCTCTCTCTAAAATCAATAAGCATGTCCTCAGGTGAGGATTAAAAAAGAAAAAAGCAACACTAGCTAGTGATAGTGCTACTGCATGTGCTCTATTAATTTGAATAAGACAAAAAGAGACTAGATTTGCATATTAGATACAGCATTAGGGAAATCTTGCATGTACTAAATCCAGATACAAGTAAAGGTGGAGTTTACCCTTAGTTGCCAGGGGCTATGCCAAATGCTTTATATTGTTTTACAACAGTGCTATAAGAAAGATCGTAGTAGTTATTACATCCCGGAGCCAAAATAAAATCTGAGATGTTAGAAAGTCACATAAGTGGAAATCATGGCAATCCCCAGATTGTTATTATTCTTATAAAGAGCTGAGTACAGTGTCCGTCCAAAAATTTGGGCTTAATTCATATAACATATTTATCTATGTAATTTCCACATCTCTATAACCAACTCTCTATGTTAATTAAATATTAAATCATGGATTGCTATCTGTATCCTCATTCTGAAGATGAAAAAAATAAATCTCAGTGAGGTCAAGTAGTTTGGCCAAGTCAAACACCCGTTAAGTAGCGAGACCAAACACTGAACCCAGACCTGCGATTTTGTTACACTGTAGACAGCTCAGCTCGGCACACAGAGCCTGGGTTTAGATCAAATAATAACTGGCCATATTAGGTGGATATTCATGCAAAAACAACTAATGAGACTTTCGACAGGTGACAGGGAAACGTACCATTCTGTAAGGAAGCTTTGAAGATCTGCATGCGTGATGAACAGCATCAGCGGACTAACAGCAGATAAAGAGATAAGTGTTGGGACAGGATTGTGAGGGCTTACGTCTAAGATTCCAAGGAGTACTGATAGGATAGGATGATATTCAAGTCTCAGAGAAACCAGTACACCACGAACAGTAGATTACCGAGCATTGACATAATACAACTAGCATGAAGCTAAGAAGAGGGAGGCTTAGGGGACAGATTTAATCATAGGAACAAGGTAGGACCCAGATACAAAGGCAGATGGACAAAGCAGGAGTTTTGCAAAGTGACTGTAGACCAACCGAGACTAGTGAAGCAGAATTCTTTCCACTTTACAAGACAGAAAAGTTAAGATAGATAAACCGTGAGCTGAAAAGTGTATCTATGATATAATTTAATAAATATGGGAACTAGCTGTTAAGCAAAACATCATGTTTATGAGTTCACTTACTTCCCAATTTTCAAAACCATCTGAATTTTAACATTTTAATATAGATTGGTGGAATTTTGTTTGGGAAGGGAAATGAATTTATAGAAAATCACTCAATGTGATTTTGAGATTTATAGTTCAAATGTTTTATCCATTGTTTGAGAGTTATTCTGCTAGCTAAACGTATAAAATGAAAATCAAAATTGATTTGCATTTTTCCTGAAGACAATGCTTGCGTCAAATGTGTTCCTCATTGTTTTCTAGTATTTGATTCCAGGTTCTACTCAGGCTGCTATCCTGGTGAGCTAGACCAAATCATACATTATCCTTCAGGGCCCTTATTGAAGTTTTACTGTAAGATACTAGCTGGAGATGATGGTTGTTTCTAAGTGTGTTTTCCCTGGGACTACACTATGGTACTCATCTTCCGGAACCCAAAATGTCTATGGGAATACAAGGACGAGCATAACAGCACATAAGTTAAAAAGAAAAAGACTCACTAAGCCAGCATCCCCCATTTTTCTTTTTGCTTGCTCACTCTGTTCTTACTTGATCATTCAAGGGGAGGGGTAGATACCTAAGTTATTTAAAATAGAAAGAAAACATTTCAGACTTTATTTTCCCATGTAAATCACATTAGAGAAAAGGAAGCAAATATGTTTCATTCAGAAGAGAGCTAAGGAAAGAAACATATTCATCTAATTCTGCTATTAATCTCACCTAGAAGCTCAGCTCTGTAAACTAGCAACCTAAGTGGGTGTCCTGAGTACCCTGGTTTAGAGCCTTTGAACAGCACACTCCTTCAGGGCGTTTTTCCCTCCACGTAGAGTGTTAGATGGTTTGAGCTCCCTGGAGGCTAAAGAATGTAACCAATAGTGTATAGGTCAAAGAAAAATAGTGCTAGAAGCTATAAGAAACAGGTAGTTATAACCTACTTTGTACCAGAGATCATTCCCAGTCAATCAGAGAATTAAAGAACTTTTTTCTTAATTATATCAGTTAATCAAACTATTTAAATGTATTTTCTTTTATGACATATAAATACGCTCTATATGGACTTATACATTGTTAGATGCTCAATTAATATCTGCCATTTAACATTTTAATTTTACTTTTTAACCAGCAACAAAAATCTATCTGTAAACTTTATAAAATGTCATTTTTTTAAGTTTCCAAAGCTATAAAATATTTTCTCCATAAAAATAATGGAAAAAGTTACATTGAAGTATTGTCTGAACATTGCCTTAAAGGTATTATGTTCCCATTTGCTGATGTGTAAGGCCTCCCAAAAATCTCTTCCAAGAAATGTGCTAAAAATAAAACATTCTAACATACAAGGCTGCCCTCCCCAGTTTCAACATTCCTGGCTCAAAAACAAATGAGAAGCTTCAATCCTGTCAAAAATTGATTAAGAAGCACATTCCAAGTCTCATGTTTAGATATATTTCCCTTAGATATTATTCAGAGTGTCATAGTTAAATAATTCACAATTTGCCTGTCCTCCACACCTCATTCCAGATAAGATAGAGAAAAATCATTTGAAATACTCTACCTGATTAATTTTAGAAGACTAATCCAAAGTTATTAGACTTCACAGTTTTCTAATTTTTAAAATTTCATTAAATCTTATTATGTACAGCTCATTATTTTTTTGGAAAAGCAACATAAAATCTAGATGCTGTTTCTCAAAAGTACTTTCATGCCTTCCTTTCATGAAGATGTGCAGCTGTCTATGATATGGAGAGAGATCACAAAATGTATGTCCTGTCTTTTTCACTTACAGGAAATCTTTAGTAAAAAAGTATAGCCTTTCTGTGTCTGTTTCCTAATCTTTGAAGAGAAAATAATATTATTACTTAATTCGAGGTTGTTATGAATATATGAGTTAATATATGTAAAGTGCTAAGCATATTAAAGTCTCAAAAATCTTTAATTATGCCCTAGCTGGTGTGGCTCAGTGGATTGAGTGCCAGCCTGCAAACCAAAGGGTCACAGGTTCATTTCCCAGCCCAGGGTGCATGTCTGGGTTTCGGACTAGGTGTCCAGCAGGGGGTGTGAGAGAGGCAACCACACACTGATGTTTCTCTTCCTCTCTCTCCCTCCCTTCCCCTCTCTAAAAAATAAATAAATAAAATCTTTCAACAAATCTTTAACTATAAATATTATTAATATCAGGTAGCTCAAATTTCTCAACATGATGTCACTCTTTCTTCCAGCTTCATTAGTTTGTTGAAATGTGACCCCAAACTTACCTACCACTGTAGATGGATTATATTCTAAATATCTGTCATATTTTTTAATCTCAGATAAATTACCTTTCCAAACAATTTAAAGGATGGACCAAAGGAAACTATTTATGTCCTGTTTCCTAAAGAATATGGATCCATATATTTCTTTAAGTCAATGTTTAAAAATATTTGTTCAATTCAATTATTCCATATGATTTTATAGGTGATATAAAAAAGGGAGACTCTATAGTGAAATATTTTAGAGGACATTAATTGAACTTTAAAATCTTTACGGGTACTTATTTTTCCAAACTTACAGCAAGTTATACATACAAAACTCTTCAAAATTTTACTTCACCAGAGACCTCCACCATGACCCCTAGATATTCAAAATCCACAATGAAGCCCAAATTTATAAACTGCTCCTAACCAGTTTCTTCTCTCCCAGAAAAATTTGGTCCATCCAGTGGCTCATTTCAGGAGATATCCTTGACAATTCTGCCGTCCTCCTCCCCTGTGATCCCATTCAATAGTGTTCCCACTGCATCAGTCCCCTGAACAGGTTCATATCTTTCCACTGCCACCATTTCCAGTTTCCTTCAAGCAATTTTTCTCTCTCCCTCTGATGACATTATTATTCTACAAAGTAGTCTTCCTCTACCTGCTCTGGTCTTTCTTCCGTTCATTTGCCGAAAGAGGAATTTTGTTAAAACATACAATTCAGTCATTTTTTTAAATTTCCATTGCTTACTTTTCTTCTTAGAATGGGAAATATCATTTTTCACATGACCCAAATTACTGGGTTACCTCTCTCTCTCTCTCTTTTTCTTCTCTCTCTCCTCCCTCCCTCTGTCTCTTCCCCAATCATGCTCACCTGTATCACTTTGTAGTGTATGCCACGACCATGGTTCTCTCTTACTGCAAGGCCTTGACACATGCTGACCCCTCTTCTTTCAATACTCTTCCCTCTTTTCCAACTAATTCCTACTCGAGCCTTAGATCGAAGCTCATGGGCTGAAGCTTTCTCTGAAGCTTTCATCCCACCCCTGCCACCATTTAAGTCAGATTTGTTCTGTGTGTATGTGTGTGTGTGTGTGTGTGTGTTTGCAATATGGGTAGATTTGAGGAGCAGAGTTGATTAAACAATATTATGTAGTTCATAGAATGTTATCATCCTCTATGATTGCACAATTGTGTTCAGATTGTATTTTCAAATGATGACCTCAAGTCTCTCTCCAATCCACATGCTTTGCATGTAACTTCTTCTGTTGAGAGGTGGAGTCCATATCCTACTTCTCATATCAGAGTGGGTCGTGAATTCTTTGACCACAAAGTATGGTAGAATTGACACTGTGTGACCTCCAAGTTTAGGTCATTAAAGACCATGTAGTCTCTCTCTACTTCGTTCTCCTACAACAACCCAGAACACAGCCATCAGGTTGGGGATCCTCAGCCATGTAGAGAGTCCATGTGTAAGTGGTCTGATGAGCGGTTCCAGTTGGGCCAGCTTTCAATCATCTCATCTTTGATTCAAAATATGTCAGTGATGATGTCATCTTGGAAACAGATCATCCAGCCCCAGATGCTTATGTCTTGGGCCACTTGAATATACTAATCTGAATCCTCACACAGGGTAGCCCTTCTGAATTCCTAACTTACTTTCATATGAGCATAATAAATGTTATTGTTTTATCACTAAATTAGAAAATATTTGTTATATAGCAATAATGGCCAGGATAAATCCCATTTTGGGTTTTTTTTTGTGGGGGGGGGCATATATTTCATATCCCATTTATTTTTTCTTCTTTGAGCCATAATTTCTACTTCTATTTCCCCTTCCCCTTTCATTGATCACTCTATTTTAATATGTACTGCTCTATGTTAATATGTACCCTTGATTCAATACATATCAATAAGGGATGTCAACAGTTATTATAGAAATCTGTTTTCATTGAAATAAATGATCTGGTGATAAGATCTTTACCCTTAACTTTCCCAGTCAGCACTGCTTCACAATCCATTTGGGTTGGTATATGTACATTAAGTTTGCCACTCCTAAATGTTTCGTGCTGGACCATGGTCGAGCTGTCTGGGGCTGAACACCTTGATTACCTCCAACTCTCCTCTTCATTAAAAAAAAAAAAATTAAACACTCCAGTATGAACTACTGAATATATGCCAAGGAATATACAACAAAGAGTGAAATTACTGGTTCAGAAATATAGTCATTTTTAAAAAGCATGTTCCCTAAATGGCATCAGGTATCTGGGCAGCCTGAACTTCCAGCAGCAGTTTATGGGAGCAGAGGAGTTTCCACTGATACACAGTTATAAATACTTCGCATTTTTCTGAGTTCTAATCCTAATCTTATAGAGTCTTGGTATTGTTTAAACTTAAATTTGTAGTTTAGTTATATAATATAGCACCTTTTCAGCCTTGCTATGAACTACCTATTTATAATGTTTGCCCATTTCATTTGTATTTCCTGGGTCTTCCTTGTGATTTGCAAAATGTCTTGTATTTTCTAGATAGTCTTTGTTTTGGGCATAGTAAATATTTTCTCCTAGTCTGTAACAAAATTTTCCTTAACAAAAAGCTTGAAATTTAATATATTCAAATCTACATTTAATCATAATATTTTGCTTAGTTTTTCTGCTTAGGTTTTGTATTTGACTTTGTATTCAAGTATTTATTGCACCTAAAATTTCCCTTGTATATAATGGAGGCAGTGATACACCTTTATTTTTCTCCACAAAAATCAGCCAAGTTTTCCCAAAGCCACCTGCTAAATAATCAGTCTCTCTCCCCTGAAGTTCAGTGCCCCTCTGATCCTACACTGTGTGGACAAGACGCTGTTGGCGTCCCCTCTGCTCCAGCACCAGCAGCACGGTGCCTCCGCGGCGGTGGCTCTGTGACATGGTTTAGTAACTGGGGACGTGAGGCCTCCTCTCTCTTTTTCTCCATTATGGTTTTAGTTAGTTGTACACTTCTATTCTTTTATGTTTAGAGTGGTTTCTCATAATTTTCAAGTCTTTCGTTTTATTGGAATTATTTAAAATTATGGTTAAATATGAGAACTATGGTTAAATATTAAGTTATCTCATTTTGAATTATGTTATTTCTATTTATTTAAGCCTTGTATTATGGCCTACTTTATGATAATCTTCTAAACTGCTGATAGCTAATTCCTAGATATTCTATTGTTTTGGGGGGAAAGGGAGTGTTTATTTTGCTTGTTATTTTGAATGGAATAATTGATCATAGCTTACTTTATTGTTTATTGATAGTGGGATGGAATATCATTTACTATTTTAAGTGGTATTGCTTGAGGTATCTCTGATTTATTTTATTGGAGCCAGAAGGAAATGTGTTGATCATATGTGATCGTGTGGCCCAACTCCTTGCTTGGTCCAGTGCTTTCTGTCATTTATTGCAGCAGGGTGTCAGAACACACCACCATAGTCTCAACCCAGTAACAGACAATTCAAAGGTATACTGTCTACTTGGGCACAAACAACTTGCTGGAAGGGATACCACTGGTAAGCAGATTCTCTGGCTGCACAGCAGGGAGAAAAAGTCTAGTCCTGGGTACCTACACTATGTAATATTGAATAGTGTTGTAGTCCAACCAATTTCCTGCTCTTAGCAGAGATTGGAGGAACAGGGTGGGCTGCCTTGCATGAGAACTTACCCACACAACTTAGCAGAAGTGAATGAATGCATCTTTGGTCTAGGCCTGTATTAATATTTTCAGAGAATGTCATTCTGTTGGGAAAGATACCCAAATCTGTTTTTTCACATTATATTATCTGCAAAAAAAAAGAGATAGTTTGATCTCTTTATAATCCCATCCCCTCTCCTTTTTTTTCTTGGAGCATCAGATAAAACCATCTTCCATGTTAGAGAGAGAAAATAACTGACTCTGGAGCTGAACTCACTTATGTCTGACTTCCAACAATATCATTTAGTAGCTGTGTAACTGTTTCCTGTGCCTTAGTTTTCTGATGTGTATATCGGGTATTGTAGTAGCACTTAATTCACAGGTTAGTGGGAGTATAAAAATGGGCTCATGTATATAAACCATTCAGAAGAGTCGTGGAAGATGGCAGTGACAGATTATTCTTTTTCAGAGCATGTACCATAGTTTGTAATTATATCCCTCTCATTAACCGTGATTGCCCTTTTGTGCCCTGTTCAGTGGAGGGTTGCTAGGGGCTAATACCCATTGCACCATACATAGTGAACAATCGCTGACCATTTTTGGCATTTTATTCCTGAATTAAATTGTATTTGTTTATTTTTAGACAGAGGGGAAGGGAGGTAGAAAGAAAGGAAGGGAAATATCAATGTGAGAGAGAAACATAGATTGGCTGCCTCTTGCACACACCTTGACCAGAGACCAAGTCAGCAACCCTGGCATGGGAATCGAATGGGTGCCCTTGAATGGGAATCGAATGAGTGACTCATCACTTTAGTAGGTCCATGTCCAACCAACTGAGCCACACAGGTCAGTGCTAATGCACTGGTCTCATACCAAAGGGCTGTAGAAATGCCAGTTCCATGAAGCACTTCACTATATTTATTATAAAGAAGTGAATGAATGTAAAAGTTATTAATTGTGCAGGGTTTTATTGGTAGACCCACTGGAGGAATCCTGGTAGGGTAAGAGAAATAGTTTCCATTTTCTGAATAGTTCTTTTGTTTTGGTTATGGGAAATTACACATTTTCTTCCCTGTTCCATTTCTTTGATCACTTGATCATAGTAACCACTAGAAAGATTAGAGTCAAATTTATGTATGCGCTCTAATATGAGTTTAGAGTTTCCATTCTAACTCCTGGTTTCACTATAAGTTTTTTACTTTATTTTTCTTTTTCTCAAATATTTTAATTATTTTAATACATGTTATTACCTTTTAAAAATATTCCTTTGCCCTTTACAAGATAAAGCATAATAAACAAAGAAACCAATTTACAGTATAGTAATAAAATCATTAACATATATATATGTATATATGTGTATATATATATGCTACAATATTGCTACAATAGCAGAGAGAGCCAGAAGAGGCAAAGGGTAAAAAGAAACTATGTATATTACACATGTGTTATTTGGATGGTAAATTGATCTCTCCCTGGGGAACCACACTTCTCCCTACTCCTCCCTTGTTCACTCCAGGCATCAAAGTCTTCCGTACCCTGGCCGGTGACTAATACAAGCCTGTGATATGATGTAAACATGACCAATTAGACATAACTGGGGTTTTTGGTGAAACTCTTGGAAAAGAAGTATGGTTTTTTTTTTTTTTCTAATGAGTTTCCTTTGCAGGAGAAGAACAAACCAGGAGTTGCTGCTGGTAATCTTGACACTGTGTGCGGGCTGTCTACCTGAAAGAAATGACTGCAGTGAAAGCACAGAAGAGCCATAGGACTAAAATCCTCATGGATTAAGCCTGTGAATCCAGCTATGCCTAATGCATCCTGGAGTCCTGTCAATTACTAGCAAATTTCAAATAAAACAATGATTTTATAAGAACATGGAGGTGCCTGCTCTGGCTGGTGAAGCTCAGTTTGTTGGAGCATCGTCCCATACACCTAAAGGTTGGGGGTTCGATTCCTGGTCAGGGCACATACCTAAGTTGCAGGTTCAATCCTCAGGTGGGGCATGTGTGGGAGGCAACTGATTGATGTTTCCCACATTGATGTTTCTCTCTCTCTCTCCCTCCCTCCCATTCCTTCTCTCTAAAATCAATACACATATTTCTAAAAATTAAAAAAAAAGAAAGTACAGGTGCCTTAGGCTGAGGTCTTCTTCAGAAAGAATAGCCTGGAACAGTATTTGAGGGTAGGTAGCATGTTTTTAGAAGTAATCCCCAGAATCAAGGCAGCAGACTGGAAGAACAAAATGAGAGAAAGGAAAAGCAAAATGAGAATGCCTTCTAAAGTTGGTCATCACAGCGGACAACGTGGGACTGATCCCGCCAGGACCTTCTGAGGAACGCTGCAGTCTATACCCAGAATGGCTTGCCTGAGGCAAAAAAGAGGAATACATTTATTCTCTGGCTGCCATCCACATTAGTCAAGAGACTTCTCCAAGACGTATTAATTCCCTTACATTTCCAGGTTTCACAGGTGTGATTGCAAGATCGTTTTTATCAGGCAGACCCATGCCAAAAGTTAGAAATATGAAACGCGTTGCGTATGAAGTGATGTCATCTTACACCAGCACAAAGTGTTTGCTAAAGCATAACTAGAGTTTTAAAAAAAGTGGGCTGGGGCATAGGAAGCAAGGAAAAAGAGGAGTACTAAAATGCAGAACAGGATGGAGAGAGATGTGAGTCCTTCTTTCAAAGCTAGGAAGGTGACGATCGTTTTCACAGATGCAAAGCAGCTGTTTGAAGTGTACTACTGTATGGGACTCAAACTATGAAGTACAAAGTCTGGAAATAGAAGAAAGTATGAGTTTTTTGTTATCTTATCCCTTTGGACGTCATTAAAGTCTTATTGCAATTAAAGCAGGCCTGTCTAGAAGCATAAAAGAAAGGAAATTCTGCTTTGCTAAGACAAGGTCTCTCTTCCTGAGAGCAGAAGCCC
This sequence comes from Desmodus rotundus, assembly GCF_022682495.2. NCBI lineage: Eukaryota > Metazoa > Chordata > Mammalia > Chiroptera > Phyllostomidae > Desmodus > Desmodus rotundus. The sequence goes on from NC_071392.1 coordinate 36,958,007, forward strand.
AAACTCAATAAAGATAAAGAATCTGGAGATTTACAGGCTTGAATATCTCTGTTTTCTGGTTTAAGTTTATTCCACAAAGTCACAGAGATGAAGTAAAGCTGGAAGTAATATAGAGACTTGGGAGATGATTCCCAGGCTTAGGCCCTTCCTCCAAGCACCTGCCTGCCACACCATCTCAGCCAGGCAGAAGTAGTCATTGCTCCCACTTGCCTACATTATCCACTGGGACCACCACCTTTGGGCAAGAGCTGATTAGTTCTCCTTCTTCATCTCTGGCTTTGAGCTCAAAATCTGTTGAGAAAGAGACCTAAGTCGTTAGCTGAGTGTGAGGGACATACGCAGAGCACCAAAGATTATTCTGTAAGAGATGGAATTCCCAGGCCAAAGTCTTGATGAATGATCTATCTTTGGCTTTGGAATTTGGCTACAGGCAAAGAAATGGACATTTTGCTCATGTTTTGAGGGAGATTTTTTTTCCCCCTCAGACCCTGAAGCAGGCTATCAGGCTTGGCACAGCTGAACCCACTCCTCAATTTCTGGGTTCCTAAACCCCGACCCTGAGGACATGAACAATAAAGATGAGCATTTTCCAGGAAGAGGCTCCCTCCTCCTTAAGGCCCTTTAGTTGGGATAGTGTAGTGTAAGCGATAGAAGTCTTCCTAGGAAGCAGAACAGAATGGTCTGGGCGTGGGACTCGTCTCACTGCCAGGGAAGGGGTGTTGCTGGTACTGTCTGCTCATAGGGGTGTGTTATTCATTTTGGACCAGTGATCGCCGGTGCTGTCTCTCTGCTTCTCTTTATCAAAATAGGACTTCTGATTGCAGGCTTGTCCATTTTATTCTATTGTGTTTTAATTATGTTGGAAATGATTAAATATGACATTTAACTTAAAGTTGCTGGATCACGAGTAACTGTATCACATGTTCTTCGTTAGCTCAACCAAGAAAGTACTTTTCCCCACTTTGGCTTAAGCCAGTTTGAATTGTTTACTGATGGTTGCAGCCAATAGAGTCCTGGCTTTCATACTGTAGAATTAACTGGAAGAAGGGCCAAATAAAGTACAATACATCTACTTGACATAATAACATGGAGCTATACCAAACAAACAGACAAAAATCCTTAGTGATAGGGGGTAATGCTCATGATAGAATCCATAAAACAAAAGGACAAAAACTGAATAAATAGTTCTGCTCAAGTAATATAAATAAATAATGAAATATGTACACCATGTCAAAACTATTGAAATGAAATATGTACACCATTTCAAAACTAGTGAAATGAAATGTACAAAATTAAAAACCGGGTTGTTGTAATAACAGAACATTGTTTTCTATATTGTGGTATTGTCCATATTTTACATAGTATTTAAAAATAAAGTTATATCACAACTGTTTAAATGCATCTTAATTTGCCTCATGATAATAAAACTAAAATTGTATATATCAATGTTGTCTAGTTTTAAAAATTCAAAATGTGAATACATTTATATAACTTATTAAATATATTTATATTATATAAATTAATATCATTATACATATATAAAAATACTTCATTTACTTTGCCTAAGATAAATTTGATGTAATGCCTAGGTGAATCATTTGAAAAATGGTAAGCATTGTTCATACATGAGACCCTTTATCAAAGTGTAGTGGGACCTAGTAATTGTTTTATGGCCTAGCTGTCTCTTAGTCAATATAACCTTCATGATAGAAGTGTGGAACGTGTTTAGGGTTCAAGGTACACATGACCCTTTTGACAGTGGCAAACAACAATGGTGTAGTCCACAGCATGTAATGAAAAGCAATTACTGTACTTATCACTTATACACACCTGTAATTAAGTACCTATAGAATTAAGGCTCTGGGTGACCAAGAACCTGCTCCCGTAGAATATTTAGAGGAAACATTGTGTTGCCGGCTGGTTGCTTTCTTCTAAGTGTGCTGGAGAACTTAACTCAGGCTTTAAATTCCAAGTTAAGCCTCCAAGTAAGGAAATAAACAGGTTATAAGACTTCCTTAAAAGAAAGCCTTCTGTCCTATAGCCAGAGAGTTGAAATTTCTGAAAACAAAACTCAGAATAATCCTATAGGCAGTGAAACTACAATGCAAACTGAATTCTCAATCTTACACTGTCTTTCATCTAAAAGTTATGTCATTTATTGGAAAGCAATGGGACCCTTGAATTTGGAATGAGGACCTGTGTGCAGATTTAAACGTAACTGAAGATCTTAAACCCTTAAGTTTTGCTGAGCTTCCTTTTTCAGTAAAAGTAAACTAATCCTCTCCTTGACTGAAGGATCTGTAACCAGCCTCCCTTAAGGCAATTTCCTTTCAGGGAAGGCTGGCACTCCTGAGAACCTGTCCCCATCCTTCTCATTGCTCTAGACCCCCAACCAAATCCAACTCCCAGACAGCCCCTGTATGTCAGGCTGTAAGTGCCAACCGTGGGAGGTCACCATAGACGCAGAATGGCAAGATGTTGCTAAATTTTCCTGAAGCGGAATGGCCTTTTGAAGACTTGGCAAGGGAGGCTACTGGATGACAACACATCGCCACTGCAAAATGGAGTCCTGTTCTCGAGAGTGTAGTAAATCCTCAGAATCAGCAAGCAATATGCTCTGTTGTTTCTGCCATATCCAGCATTCACGGGTCTGAGAATCAAGGGGTAGAAATGGGAGTGTATTCCTCCATTTTTATTCCGTATTATCCACTACAAATATTTGCTTGTCTTCTCAGCAACACTGGGCTCTGCTGGGCTATAGGTGTTAGTACCCATGGGCAGAATGTTACCCCCAGGAGACACGGGTTACAGTACACTGGAAAATGAGTCTGCCACCTGGCCACCATGGCTGTCCCACTCTAGCGTACCAACAGGGAAAGGAAGTCCCCATACAGACTGGAGAATTGATTCTGACTATTAAAGAGAAGTTGGGTTCATATGAGAAGCTAAGAAGGGTTGTGACTGGAATTCAGGAGATCCTCTGAGGTAACTCAATTCTCCCACATTCTGTAGTACAACCTAATTTAAAAAATACAACAGCCTAATACAGGCAGGATTGTTAATGGACAGACTCATCAGGTATAAAGGGTTGGGTCACCCTGCCAGGTAAGGAACTATAGTAGTTGAGTTTCTTGCTAAGAGCAAAGGTAATGTGAAATGAATAGAAGAAGGAAACTATAAATCACAGCTATGACCATGTGACCACATATAGAAATGAGGACTGAATTAGTTCCAAGTATTTCTTTCTTACACTGATACAAATATGTCTATTGTTCATTTCATCTTCTTTCTTTGTCCCCATCTCCTAGTCTCCTAATATCTCAGATAAGTGATATATTAATATAATGGTTAAATTTATATCTCAGTATGTGAATTACAGAATACCAATATGGTAACATAGCTCATGAGAAAATGACTGAGCATTACCCAAATATAGACACTGTGCTATTTAGAATTTGCACTCTCTTTTGGAGAGTGGGTTAGTATGTTTTCAGTTGCACAAAGGGTAGTAGCTATGTCAGGTTAAGCTGATACAAGCTTTAGCTACTGTATTTATGTAAAAATCAAATATGATTTAAACAGGTGTATATGGCTCTCAAGTTGAAAAGTAGTGGACTGTGTTAGTTGTTCATCTTATGTCAACATGTCTAAGTTGTAACTACATTTTCTAGAATATCTTTCCTTTTACAGTTCAGAGTTGAAGTTGGCTGAAAGGGAAATGTTCACGAGATTGGAAAGGCAGAATTGAAAAAGAATTGAACCGTTTTCTAAAGATTGCAGTGGTTGGCATGCAAAGAAATAGACACTAGGTATTAGTGGGTTTCTGCTTGTCCTTCCTCTCTCCCTCCCTGTTTGCAACTTTGTTCCCAACTCCCCACTGTGCTAACCAATAGCACCAAGCCCAAACCAAATGCAGAGGTAATAGCCTTCCATGGATTTCTCTACCAAATGACCTTTCCAGTTTTTCTCTGGCAGCTGAAATCACCTGGATTCCTAGATATATCTCTGCAAACTCCAAGTTGTCCATCCATATCATTGCTTCAGAAGAGCCACTTAGTAGCTTTTCCCTGACTGCTTAAGTCCCCTTTTAGATCTTACCTTCGTAGCTCCTCCTGCAATTGCATAAGCAATGAATTTCAAAATATTCACAATATTCACAATATTACACAATAATACACAATATTCATAGTCGTCCTGCTTCCATGATTGATCCCTGGTTGATCAATAGTTGCTTCTTAAACAGTTGATAGTTATTGCTGTTTTGATACTTCATTTCCTCTCTTGCCTTACAGTTCACCAGTTTCTCTTTATTGTCCCCTTATTTACTTGAGTCTTCTATGTTGTTTCTCCCTTTTCCCTAACCCTTTAATGATAAAATATTCCCATGGTCAGTCTTGGTCCTTTTCTCAATCTCTAATAAATCCTCTGGTGATCTTAAACAGCATTGCAACTTAACATATTTGAGTCATCTTTTTATTCTATATCTATATTCAATCCATTAGAAAATACCCCTGGCTGTCATTTCCAAGTGTATCCAGCATTCATCAGAATCCGACCAGGTAAGTGCCCACTTCACTTATCTGAGCTTCCATTACCCTAAATGTCCTCCTTTGCTCAACTCCTGGCACCTCACAGGCTTCTCAACAAAGAAGCCGGAGTGGTTGCTCCAGATCATTTGTTACCTCATTAAATCCCACTGCCCCAATCCCTGCAATACCAATCCATCTCACTAAGAACTATAGCCAGTATCCTCACACGACTTGTAAGGCTCTGAGAGATCTGTCTTTCTGTTACTTTTTTTGGTCTCATCCTTACTCCTCCTCTTACTTCACTCCACTCCAGCCAAACTGGTCATGTTTATGATTCTTAAACATTCCAAACGTGCTCCCACATCCAGACCTTCATAGCTGTTTTTCCCTCTAATCATGTGTCACCTGCTCAATCAGACCCACGGCAACCTCCAGGACTCCTCAAGGCTGCTGTTTTCCCCCATACTATTATTACCTTCAAACATACCAAATAATTTTATTAATGTATATTGTTTCATATTGATCTTTCTGCCCTAACTATGAGTAGAATATAAATGCCTTCAGGGTAGGACTTGGTCTTTTTTCATTTTAGTTTCATTGATATAATCCAAGTACCTTGAATAATACCTAGAAAATAGTGAGCACTCAATAAATACTTGTTGTGTTAACAAATCCATGGTGAAATTCTTCTCTGTTAAGGATTCAGTACTGTGCTGGACAAAGAGATCCTCTTTATATAATTTTTTCTTTCTACTTTATAGAATAGTTGGCAAAAAGATGAAAACATTATAAAAATGCTTATTAACGTGCAGATGCAATAAGAATTTTAAAAGGTTTCATTTTATCATTGATAACTATTTCTTTTATAAAATTATACCCTTATAAATAATAATGGCAAGCAAAGTTTTAATGTCTCACTCTTTCCAAAAATAAATATACAATAGCAATGAATGATGAGAAAATTATCTAACCAAAATATCAATATCATGCATAACCTACTTTCATCTGTATTATAGTTGTCAAAATAAAAGAGGGTCTTTAGAATGACTCTGGAAACTTAAACTAAAGTTTATTTCATACTTCCTTCTTGATAAATGCCAACTATATTTAAATTTAAATAAGCCAGAAGCAAAGGGTAGAGCTAAATCCAAGAAATCTATTCCAGCACCAAAAAAAAAAAGAAAAGAAAAAGAAAGAGGTATGATTTGCTGGGATTGAACTGCCTGCCAGAGTGAGGGGTAAAAAAACTTACTGCAAAAACCACATCTCAGGAAACATTTCCAAATGTTATTGAGGGTGCAGTCTGGTGGTTTATGTAGCAATGTGGAGCAGAAAGTCCATCAGGAAATCGGTAAAACAGACGTGACCATGCACCAGTGACCAGTAAGTCAAGAGCACATCCCAAGGACGACCAGGCTCAGTCTAATGCTTTCAAGAAGTTTGAAGAGATCTGCCTTTTATGTAGAGTAAAGCTTTAATGATATGTGGAGTCCACTCTTTGATTCCAGATGTTTTTCTTCCTTATAAGGATGCTATTCATCTCCTGCCCCTTTCAGCAACAAGCAGCCGTCTAATCCCCAAAGAGATAACAGAGAAGAAATACTAGAAATTCCTACCAGTTTCAAGATGCCAAATTTTCCTCGAGGAGACACATCTTAACTTTGGGATATACTTTGTGAAAATATTCCTGTTCAAGATTCTAAATTAATTATATATTTGCCAATTATTTAATGTTTTATTTTCCAATTAAAAATCATTAGATTCACTCATCTGCAAATAATAGTTACAACATCATTAACTTCATTATCCATATGGGTAGTTCAGAGTATGTCCAATTGTACAGCTCATAGCGGCTGACAGAGAATTAGTCTTAGAGAGAAGGCTTTAATAAAAAGTGATTTGTGAGAAATACCTGTATTTATATATCTCCCAGAAACAAAAATGAATGACCCCAAATCTTGCCAACAAATGCATGTACTAAAGAAGTACATGATCAAAGTGGTATTCATCATCGCTCACACGGCTGTGTGATGTTTTCCAAGTCTAATTACAAAACAAAAACTGGAATAAAGTAAGAAAGTTAGTAACAGTTATACCCTAATACACATGAAAGTATATTATCTGGCCACATAAAAATGTTTTTTTCTGCAAAACTGTAAACTTTTTGACATCAGACACCATATAAAGGGTATTCTATAATGACAAGTATGTGTCACAGGTAAAGATGGGTCATTAAGACTTAAATGACAATGATGATCATTGTGTATTAGGTTAGTGCTATATGTTATCCTACCAACAGACTTTTCTTTTGTTCTGAAACCACAAACACACACATACACATAAACCCAAATATTTTCAAGAATGTCTCCCCATGTCTAAGCAATCTGTACCTTTGATGAGCCCTACCCTCGATTAATTAATGAAGGAAGGACAACAAACAAAAATACTCCAATAATATGTTACTAGATACATAAATATAAGCTGCCTATAAATAATACCCAAATATATATGAAACCAAATGGTGCATTTCCCAATGAGAAAATGTTTAATTATGCTAGAGTTACCTCTATTTTGCCAAATAATGTTCTTTTGGCAGAACATATTATTTTCAGAAAAAATATATTAGTTAGAAATGTTTGTGTTCATTCTTTTTTATAAAAAATTTTTCACCACTTATAGAAAAAGTTATGTTTAAGTATCAAGCAAGGAGACCAGCTAATCACAATTTACATCTAAATAAAGTAAAATAAGACAAATCAAACATAAGTGATTTGTCTGAGTACATCTTTAGCAGAACTGTAATTATAACCCCGTCCTTGCAGTAAAACCTATTTGTCGGCCCACTGCGCCTTCCACTGAGACTCACATATTCAAGAATGGAGAAGACAATTATTTAGTTGGAAATCTGAATATTGTTTTTTAAAAAGAAATAGACTCAGAATTTCTGAAGTTTTTTTTTCTCTCCAAAAGTCTTCAGTGCTTTATAAATCCTCAGTTGTTAGTTTGTGGTTAAATAAACATAATTATCTGATAAATCTTTGTAGCATGGTTTGATTTTTCCTGTAGCAAATCCAAAAACCTGAACCAAACTAGCACATATTCTGGCCTTCACTCACTGAAAGAAATTATAAGGAAGTAAGCCAGCCTCTTGTCCTGGAGCAAATTTCTGTAAGAACAAAAGTTTTAGTTTCCTAGATAAGGAAAAGAATAAAACTCTCTTAGTATTCTCACAATTTTAAAGCTAAAGACACATGTTGATTTTCTCAAGACAGAAGACACACATCTGTTTGTCTGTCCACATGTCTATTTTTATCTCACAGCCATCTATCTGGTAATAAGTTAATTGCAGGTGTCTAGTTTCTAAGTTATCGACATGCAGACGTTACAGAGAGCTGGTGCCTGGCCAGTGGAAGTGGGAATAGCCACCAAATCTGTAACTTAGTCCTACTAAGCGATATTTTGATTTTGTGCCATGAATCTAAGGAAAGGCTAGAAAAAGACAATGCACAATGAAAGTCACCAAAACCAAACTTAAAAGTTCAAATAGAAGCTGGAATGATAAATGGGAAGGACAGCACTGGAGAGACACTGCCAGGTTTCTTACAGTGAAGGCCAAAGTATAGAGACTTTTAAAAATATTAATGCTTGTGTAAAGAAAATGTTGAATCATGGCTCATCCTTCTGTAATTCTAAAGACTTAAGAACAATGTAGGTCATAGGTAAGAATTCCCTATGTACCAGACAAGTCTGAATTTCCAACTGAGAAGTTAGGAATCTGCTTGTTTGGCAGCTGCTCAGAGGGTAGACATCAACCAGACAGGAACAGTTAAATGCCAGCTTGTAGAATTGAGGAATAGAGGAAGTGACCTCCGTGGTTAATTTTAGTCTCAAGATTCTAAATGTAAAGGCACCACAAAGTCAACTAAAAGGAAATGTAGTTATAAATAAATAATGGCACTTGGAAATGAAAGACTGTCTCCTTCATGAACCCGTACTGATTTTATTTATTATTTTCTTTTGGTTTCTGATATTTTAATTGCTTCTCTTAATGTTTATAAATTTTCAGAGCCTGGGTGGCCTACGGCTCTGGGTTATGAAGTAAAAATCAAGAATATATGGGTTCTTTGTCCTTCCATAGATTAGCCACATGGTCTTGGTAAGTTGCTAAATTTTTGTAACATTGAGTAATGAAATTAAAAATTGAAGGTGTTAAAAACTAAGAGTCAATGACAAAAATTGCTTTTTCAAAATACCTGATATTCCCAGAGGTAGGTTTGCTGGCAGACCTTTCATTCCTTTGTAGTTCAAATAAGAATCTTTCAGTATATAATATAAGATTACCGTTACTCGTTGCTTATTGATGACAAGTAAACATGACAGAATTCAATGCTAAACTTATATTGAAATGTTTAGGTTGAAGCTAATATTCTCAGTGAAAAACATAAAAACAATTCAAGCCTCCTTCCTACCTAATGTATACCAAAACTCTTAATACCTTCTGGTTTTATAATTGAACAGTGTTAAATATCAGTTTATGGAAGCAGTTTCATTTCTGTGCTTGGAAACATTTTTATAATCAAAACCACTGTTAACAGTTTTACTGAAGTAATTCTCTGGCTAAATTTACTAAAAGTGTGTTGCTTAGCTTTTACACTAAGGGTCAAGTGATAATAATCTCAACAAATCACTAGAGATTAACACAGTTGCAGAATTTATCCTCTGTTGTCAAGAACATTAAAATATAAACCTCTGAAAACTGAAATTACTTGTAACGGGGCCTGGAGGTGGGGTGTGGGAGTGGGTGACAGTGTGCGCGGAGGGTGAGGGTGCTGATGCTGCAGCATGAATCTAGAACAACTTGGCCAAGAACACTTGGTGGTTTGACCCTTCCCTATTCCATGGTTTCCACTTACCTGTTTTGCATAATAAGACCATCCTTATATTACTCTTACTCTCCTTAATTTAAAAAAAGTATCCACTAGCAGATGTTAGAAATTTAAAACTATAGAACAACAGACATGGATCTTTTTGTAAAGTAAAACAAACTAAACCCCCTAATTTTTAAGTGCGTAGATGATTTTCTTTATTCACTATTTAAAAATTGTGTAATGGCTTGTATCACTTCTGGTGTATTTTTAAAGTGTAAATTACTATTTTGTTATTATTATTCTGCTTATTGCTTACTTGAACAATGAGGACACTAGGAGTAATAAAAAAAGTATTTCTCTGGAAGTATATACAGACTGAAAATATTCGGAGCTCTAAAGTGGACCTTCAGGACACTTTCTGCCTCCCGAAACCGGCGCTGTAGGTGGCGCTCTGGTGCGCACTCTAACCTCGCCCTCTCTCAAGCAGTGGCACGAATCGTCCTCCTGTATACACTGTATATCCAGAAGGGTACTGGTTCTCCCGCATTCCCCATGTGAACTGCAACATTCTTCCATCTTTCTGGCCTCCTTGTAGAATTGCATTTGCCTTTTTTGTGCAATCTCTTTGTTTTAAAGCTGAAGTCCTTTAGTAATTAAAGAGTTCTGTTCTTCACGTCTTACCCCATGTTTATCCCAGAACACTGCTTGTCAATTTTTGTTGACCCGTACTTGACATTCTGTTTCACCTGAGAGTAAAAAACAAAAAAAGTCTGCCTTTCTAGAATCTGAATATTACAGTAAACAAATGGCCTCTGTGACCGCGTGGTGGGGATGAGACTGACTGCTCTACTGGCAGTTCCTCCTGCCTGCTGGCTTTAGGTCTCTTATAATTTCCCACCTGGTAGACATGCTGCCGCAGTGACGCAATGGAGAGAACAGAGTCGAGGGTCTGTGCCGTCTGGACCAAATTCCTTAAATCTCTTGTCCTATCTTCTCATGATCAACAGAATGTATTGGGCAATTCCCAGGGATCTTTTCAATTGTAAAGTTCCATGGGTTTCACAGAGTTTTAGTGGTTTTTGTATCAATGTTGTTCATGAGGCATTATTCTCTTCTTTCTCCTCCCCCTTTCTTTCTGCTCCTCTCTGCTTCTTATTTCTTTTAAGAGACATTGCATTATCAACACTAATGTGGATTATTATCTTTCCATTTGCAGATGCTCATTTATAACATGTGCTTATAAAAAGATGTATGTTCCTAACATCATTATAAAAATCTTAAGTAGAGTATAGTTGACATATGTTATTTCCACTTTCTTTTAATAAGGACCCAAATTTTTCAAGGAGTCCTGACTCACAGACCTCTAACTACAGGAAACTTAATTGGTTAAGATTGCAGCTGTGGTGCTCTGAACATCCCCTTGGCCTTTGCTTTAAAGTCATATTTTCCACCTGGTGCTCCCAGTCAATAGCTGAGCTTGGAAAGTCAGCACTGCCCCTGGGAGACACAGACTCCCTTGAGGTCTTCGGCTGGAGGACTCCCCAGTGGCCTTACTGAACCTTCCTTAGACTACACTGCTATTGAGGAGGCTTCCACGCAACCTTTTTTCCCCTTTCTCCTTCACTAGAATGATACTGATGTTGTAGTCTTCCAGCTTTTATAGACATTCTCTGCTTGCTCTCAATTTTCTTTCACACATGTGGTTCTCACATTTACTCCCATCTTGGCATCTGTTTCTTGGAAGCCCTGGACAAACACAGACCCCCAAAACTAGAGATATACAAATATCTTAATATTTAAAAGCTAAAATATAGAATCTAAAGAACCAGAAACCTGAGGTGTATTGGGATCAAATGTAATAAAAAGATATAATTACCAACAAATACAAAAGAGCTTATGATGCTCACAGTTAAAATGTCTTTATGTCCTTTCTTTACAGAGAAGTAATCAAACATTCAATTCATTTCTACTCCAAGTTCCAAGCTGTCCTTTACACAACACATGCACCATCTTCCTTAATGAATTTCTTTTTGGCAGATAAGGAAACTGAAACTCAGAGAAGGTGACACTGAACATATGCAGCTACTGGAGTGGAAATGTGAATCGAAGCAGCGATGGCATCTTAGTCCTTCATCCCATACCGCACTTGATATGGTGCTAGCCTGCAAGACCAAGGAAACACAATAGGTGCCACATTTTTCATACTGTTCCTATTTTTATGTAGATTGCCCTAGTTTATAGCTGCTTAATAAAAATATCAAGTTAATTGTAAAGATTGCATCCATGTCAAACCTAGTTGATTGTAGCTTGCCACAGAGACTCATCCTAAATGGATAAAATGTTTTAATAACATAAAAAAGACAATCTTGTCAAATCTGCAAAAGGCAGTGGGGGTGGGGGTTACTGATAGGAAGAGTGATAGATTTAGAAAGGAAATGGAATTTGATAGAATAAAATAAACTCAAAGCAGCAAGATAAAGTTTAACCGAGACAACATGTGGCCCTCATTTGAAGTTCAAAAGACAATTTTGTAAGTACAGGATATAACTGCTCAAAGATGAGACCATTTTTCTTCTGAATGTAATATGCAGGTTGGTCTTCTGGAATGACAACCGTTCATGTAAAGGTCCAAGATTTTATATGACCACAAACTCCATGTGAGCCAAAAGTGTTGCTCTGTTGCTAAAAATGAAAAACTACTTTTAGAATGTACTAATTTACATATGGCATTATCAAAGAAAGTTAAATACACAGATTTGGAGAATGGTCCCTGGGTCTGGGCATCAGCTTTAGAAGGAAACTCCAAAACCCCAGTATTATGGAAAGAATGCTGAAACAATATCCTGGATTAGCGTTTACTTACCCATGCATTCAATGTATGTTTAAGTGCACACCATAAAAGAGAAGTTTGCTTGATAAAGGGAGTGAAAAAGTGATCCTTGCACTCAAGGAATTTAAAGCCTGGGGCTCATAATCTGGATAGTTAGCCTAAAAGAAGACTTACAGAAAAATGCAAGATACCTTCAAAAACTTAAAGGTATTTTGAAAGTGAAGGTTTACTTTTTAAAGACTAATTCCACTTATGCTGCTCTCAGGGGGGAAAAAAAAAGAAAAGAAAGGTGAAGGAGGAAGAGGAAGAAAAGAAGAAGAAGGAGGAGAAGGAAGGTGGAGGAGAAGAAGGAGAAGTAGAGGAAGAGGAAGAAGAAGGAAGAAGAAGGAAGAAGAAGGAGAAGAAGGAGAAGGAGAAGAAGGAGAAGAAGAAGGAGAAGGAGGAGGAGGAGGTGAAGAAAAAGAAGAAGAAGGAGGAGGAAGAGGAAGAGGAGAAGGAAGGAAGGAAGGAAGGAAGAAAGGAAGGAAGGAGGGAAGGGAGGTAGAAAGGAAGGGAGGGAGGGAGGGAAGGAGGAAGGAATAAGGAAGAAGGAAGGAAAAAGGAAGGCAGCCTGAAAAGCTATGTTGGGAATGGCTATGTTCCCAGGACTTAGGATAATGACCTTTCTTTTCAAGTATCCCTAGCCTCCTGATGATCAGCACTGACACAGCAAAGCCCACTATAACCTTGGGCCTAAAGCCCAACTCCTGTCCCTCCATAGAAAGGGTTATAGCTGCTGTCCCCTCTGAGCTGGAAGGATAGGACTAGTTGTTACTATAGCCCAGCCCCTGATCATACTGGGGAAGGAAGGAAGACTTGTCAAAAGAATCCTTTTGGAATCTGACATCAACCCTGATGGGTGGTGATGCTGCCCTCGAGTATTATGCGCAATGCAGGAACCACACCTCCCCTCATCCTGTCTATATTGCCTCTTTCTTAAGAGTGTTGCTTCAAAAGGCCTGCTGTGTTATTTGTCCTTTTTTGCATAACACATACATAAGAAGACATATGCTGCCTAATATAAATTAGGTACACAATGTTTATTGAATAAAATAACTAAGAACTGAACTATTATCAGTGGGAGATGTTATACCCAACAAACCTTCACTGAAGTTAGGAAGTATGTTATAAAATTAGAGATAATGACACATGAATGCACTTTTTTTTTTGAGGTAGAAATCTTTCAGTCATTGGCATCTTTAGAGATGAAGATGGCATCACTTAAGTATATTGTCTATTTCCACATTGGGCAATTCCCATATTATATGGAAGATATTTTCTTGATAAATCTCTAAGTCTACTTCCAACCCTAAAATGCTATGGTTCTCATGCTTTGAACGGGCAATGCCAACTGCTCCGAGCAGTTGTCTCCTGCGATTGACTGAATGCAGGTAGGTGACCTGTGTATTTTCTCAAAGGCAGTATTTTCCAACTGCATTGTTCCTACATTCATGTTGCCCTCTCCACTCCTTATTTCTTAACATTACAAGTGAAATTTAGTGCTACAATTATAGGTTCCTTTGTTACTTCTATATTTATTACTTTTAAAAGAATGTTTTATTTTGAAATTTATTTTTATTATTATTGTGTAAGCTGTTACAGTTGTTCCCACTTTTCTCCTCTTCCCCCCCTTCACCCAGCCTCAACTTCTCCCTACCCATAGCCAATCCCCACATTGTTCTCTGTGTCCATGGATTATGTGTAAGTGTTCTTTGGTTAATCCCTTCACCAACTTTCATCCCATCCCCACTCCTTGCATTAATCTGTTCTACATGTCTAAGCCTCTGTTACTGTCTTGCTCATTAGTTTATTGTGGAATAAGATTCCACATGTAAGTGAGATCACGTGGCATTTTGCTTTCGCTGACTGGCTTAATTCACTTAGCATAGTTTTCTCCAGGTCCATCCATGCTATTACAAAATGTAAGAGTTTCTTCTTTTTTACTTCTGCAGAGTATTCCATTGTGTAAGTGTACCTCATCTTTTTTATCCACTCATCCACTGATGGGCACTTGGGCTGTTTCCAAAGCTTGGCTGTTGTAAATAGCGTTGCTATGAACATAGGGATGCATATATTTTTTGCATTGGTGTTTCAGGATCTTTGGGGTATATTTGCAGAAGTGGAATTGCTGGGTCAAAATGGAGTTCCATCTTCAACTTTTTAAGGATACTCTATATTGTTTTCCACAGTGGCTTCACCAATCTGCATTCCCACCAAGAGTGCTCTAGGGTTCCCTTTTCTCCACAGCCTTGCCAACACTCATTTGTTGATTTATTGATGGTAGCAATTCTGACAGATGTGAGACAGATATCTTATTGCTGAAGAAAGAAATTAAGGAAGATACAAATAAATGGAAGCATACACCTTGTTCATGGATTGGAAGAAGTAACATAATTAAAATGGCCATTCTACCAAAAGCAATATGTACATTCAATGCAATGCCCATTAAAATACCAATGGCATACTTCAAAGAACTAGAAAAAATACTCCAAAAATTTACATGGAACCAAAAACGACCCCAAATAGCCTCAGCAATCTTACAAAAGAAGAACAAAGCTGGAGGTATCTGAACTCCTGGTATCGAGCTATGCTGTAAGGCCACTGTAATAAAAACTGCCTGGCACTGGCGCAAGAACACATGTATAAATCAATGGAACAGGACAGAGAACCCAGGAATAAACCCATGCCTGTGTGAGCAATTAATACTTGACAAAGGTGGCAAGAGCATGGAGTAGAGCATAAAGAGCACAAAGGTGGCAAAGACAGTCTCTTCAATAACTGGTGCTGGGGAAACTGAACTGGTGCATGCAAAAAATGAAACTAGATGACCAACTTACACCATACACTGGAATAAAATCAAAATAGATAAAAGATCTAAATGTAAGTTATAAAACCATAAAAATTCTAGAAGAAAATATAGGGAGTAAAATCTGAGATATTCAATGTAGAAATGTTTTCACTGATACATCTCCTAAGGCACTGGAAACAAGGCAGAAAATAAACAAATGGGACTAGATCAAATTGAAAAGCTTCTGTACAGCTAAAGAAACCATCAGCAGGATAAACAGGGTACCCGCTGTATGGGAGAACATTTTTGCCAATGATATATCTGACAAGTGTTTAGTCTCCAGAACACACAGAGAGCTAATACAACTCAGTGTCAGCGAGATAAACGACCCGATTAAGAAATGGGCAAAAGACCTGAATAGACAATTCTTAATAGAATGTTTAAATGTGTATTTTTTATTTATCTGAATTTAGTCTTTTTAAATTTTAGAGTACAAATCAAGTTTGGTAAATAGTTAAATGTAATGCAAACATACGCAGAGATTTTTCTTGAAAGCAGGACTGAAACCTATCACTTTTTCCTCATAGTGTATGTATTAACACTGTAAAGTGGAAAGACCAGCCTCATGTGGAAATGTGATAAATGGTACAGAATTTAGGGTCTGAAAAAGCTCCTAACAAAGGATCTTATGTTTATACTTCCCTGTAAAATACTATTTGTTGGCAGTATTGAACATAACAACTGACCTTGGTATTTATAAAATATACCTAACTTACTTTGGTACCAGAACTTCACTTTAAATGAATGCTCTACTTAACCACTTCATTAGTTGTTTCCTATTCCATAATACACCAAACAATATAGTTGGAGTAGTTAAACCAAAACCCACATCTTAAAACTATCATGAGTAAGGATTGTAAAAATACTCTGCACAAATGATAAAAAGCTATAATGGCTAATTCCAGAATAACAAAAATGTACTACACCTGTGAGACAAGTAAGAAATTTTTGTGAAACATGAATATGAGAAATTAAAATATATCATCATTTTTAATCCCATAAATTTTTCATTTAGTTGACCTTTCTATTTTAGAGGTACTTGATTTGTAATTCATAAAGGTTATTGCAATGAAATAGAAATAATAGTTATCTAACATACAAGATAATCTTATTTTCTATTATTCTTGGCCATTTTTCAAAAAAATTCAACCTCTTTAAGTTCTAGAATGGAAATCATATAGCTGTTTATTAAGTAAGCCAATATAAGCATCATTAGATATTTACTCCCTTATTATATTTAATTTACAACAGGCATATTTGTATTTGCCATGGGCTATTCTTAATATATGGCAGATAGATGGGAATTTCATATTTTGAATAACATTTTAACTTTATATAACATCTAACCACATAATGCCTATAGAAATGCTATAAACAAGAACTTTGTGAAATTAGAAAATGAGATTATGAAGAAAGGAAAAAAGAAGGAAGGCAGGAAGAAGAAGGAAGAAAAAGGAAGGAAGGAAGGAAGGAAGGAAGGAAGGAAGGAAGGAAGGAAGGAAGGAAGGAAGAAAAAAATGAAGAGAAGAAAGCATTGTAGGTTTAAGAATGAAAGGTAGCACCTAGCTAAGTTGTTCAATATTTGTCTATTTTGAGTATATTTGCATAAATTAAAAACAGCTGAGGTCTCCTACACTGTTCTAACTTGTTTTATTAAAAACAGTTCTATATACTATGGATGACCCTTTTATCTAGTAAGATCAAGACACTAACAATTAATCAACAATGTATGTGTGTTGATTGAAGTAACATGTAGTGTTTCATTCAAAAATCTCTAGTATGGTTTATACTCTAGAATACTCAATTTAGGCTGAAGTAAGCCCTTAAGGATTCACAAAGTAATATGCATGCATAAACCATCCTAGGCTTTTAAATGTTATTTCCTAATCTTTTACATTTGTTTCATGCACGCCTCTTTGACAGTGAACAATTGACAGTTTTAACTAGGTTCTTATGAAAACAGTTTTCTTTCTTCTCATACTTGCTTTTTTGCCAATTATGTAATATTTGATTAATTACAATAACTTGTTATAATAACAAGTACAACTGGCATAGTCAAGTTTTAAAATAAGCACCATATCCTCTTGATAAACATAATACTAAACACAATTCCTTCTTGAGACAGCCTCAGCGTGAGGGGGAAGAGTGAGTGCTGTGCTCTAGAGCGTGGCTTGCTTACCCTGAGTGTCTGCACATAGCAGACAGTACATACACTATCAGTTGATGCTATCAGTTAAGTAGTAGCGAGTGGAGAGCTCTTCTGTACTTATAAAATGATAGTATGACAGACTAGCCATTTGATTTAAGGAAATGTTTATATGTGGATCTATTTAGAGATATGCAAGCTTTTTTACCGTATATACAGATAACCATTAATTATTACCTAGTTAGGGGATACTAGTTTTTTTCATCCCCCATGCAACAGTATTTTTTGACTCAATAACAGTTCAAAGAGATGGAAACAGTCTAATTTTTGGTGCAAACTCAGTATCTATTATTATTCCTGGCCTAGTAAAAATTGCAAATACTTTCTTTGGTCTGGTTTCTAGTCTTTCAGAAAATTATCTATAGATAACTATACAGCTCATCAACAACAGTGGCAATTAGTCTTTCAAACTTGCCTGGGCTCCAAAGGTCTCTTAAGAACTGCAGCTGATGGGATATACTTGTAAAATCACAAGAATTTCCTAAATGCTGACTTTTATATCCCTTCACTAGATCACTGCTGTCTGGGAGTACTCACACAGAAAGTCTACCGAGAGTGGCTTGTGGCATCTTTATGAAGATTGGCACGTTCTGAAGACTCGGCCAGATTCTAGTTTCAGGAGATTTGTCATTATTGCAGTACGTCAAAGACAGGTCAGAGATCAGATCCACACTTTGTAATTCTGTTTTCCCTTGGATTATGTTCTCTATACTTTTTTTTTGTTGCTCTACACTTTAAAATGCTTACATAGTTTGAAAACAAAAAGATGTTAGGTTTTAGACAATCTATTTACTTCTTATGATGAATATGTTGAACCCATTATAACCTACATTATAACAAAAATTATAATTTGAATTTCATTTTTTAAAATGTTGCATAAACATGTTGTTAGAAAATGCTGGGTACATCAGACATGTCTTTATTTATGAAAACAATACAAATGCCCTTCTGGTCTTCTTTTGACAATACAGAAAAATCTGGAGCACACTTTTAAAGAAAAATAAATGATAAAGTGGCATATTTTTTTTCCTCAATCTTTGGTATATACAGGGAGAATTTCAAGTCTAGTACTTATCTTTTTTAAAAATTGAGATTTTTAGATAATAATCGGCATTTTATTTCATTTAAGCATAATATGGAGTTAGTTGATTGGGGGATACCTTTTAACTACTTACTAATATATCTTTGGGAGAAAAAAATGGAATCTAATCTTGAAACATTTTCTCATTTAAGTCCAACTGTATATACTAGGCAGCCATGCCCACTCAAGGAGGCTCTTAAGTGTTCTAAACATAGAAATTATAGATACAACCTATTGCAGCTACTGATACAGAACACTCAAAGACAACCAGGAACCACTTATATTGAGTTTACTTACTGGTGGACTAACTTTGAAAAAAAAATTGTGGCTTAGCACTTTTGAACATTACTATTTTGAAAGTGTATAATATCGTGTTATAAGTACACTTCTTCGTTGTGAGTCCTTCAGGACTTAACAAAATTATAATTTCAAATTGAAATATAAATGTATGGCAAGTGTTGTGCATGTATGGCATTTCAGCATTGTGAAACAATTTAAAAACTCAAAGGAAATTAATTAAATCTAGAAAACTATATACACTTTTCTTCTTCTTCTTAACTCATTCTAATCATGGCTCTTCTTCCAGTCTTTGCTCAGCCTTTCTCTTTTTAAGAAATAAGTAGAGGCTAATACATATGCAAGGCTTAATGTATCACACATGCCACACTTCTCCCATGGAAAGAACTTCTTCCACTGTCACCTAAGCTCATGTCTTCAGCATTAAAACACTGGTTAAGATTCCTCTCCTCAAAGAAGTTTTGACAGGAAAACCACAGCCATTTAATTCACTCCCCCGCCAAAAATATCTAATTTTATATAAACCTCACCTAATTTTATATATCTATTAATCCCAATGATGATATTTTTATTAATAACTCAAAGCAAAACTCACTCAATTCTTAAAAGCCTTATAAATTTTAATATGATGAAGTACCTTACATTAACTGTTATATTTAAAGCCCTAAATCCAGATTCACTCTACATGTGTAAATTGTATATGGCCCCATATAAAACTGGAATTTCTTCCACCCTTTTCCATGGAGATACAAGCAGCGATCCTGCAGAGATTCCTAAATGTTGAACAGAAGAAGCAAAACACAAAAGAACATGTGCTGCAGGATTCCATTTTCATTATGTGCAAGAA
Source organism: Desmodus rotundus (assembly GCF_022682495.2). Taxonomy (NCBI): domain Eukaryota; kingdom Metazoa; phylum Chordata; class Mammalia; order Chiroptera; family Phyllostomidae; genus Desmodus; species Desmodus rotundus. The sequence continues at coordinate 36,977,552 of NC_071392.1, forward strand.
TACTGAAAAATGTTTCAGAGTGATAGAAATCAGAAAGTAATTGGTTAGTAGTGGTGGGAGAATGGGGGGATTTATGAAAAAGGGTCATAAGAAAAGCTTCTGTATGATGAAAATGTTCCATATCAATTTTTTAAAAGATTTTATCTTTTTTTTCTTAAGAGAGAGAAAGAGGAAGAAATGGAGAGAAACATCGAAGTGAGAAACACCGATTGCTTGCCCCTCATACACACCCAACCCAGCCAAGGACCGAACCTGCAATCCAGGTGTGTGCCCTGATTAGGCATTGAATCGGCAGCCTATTGCTTTGCAGGGTGATGCCCAACCAACTAAGTCACAAGGGTCAGGGCAGAAAATGTTGCAATACTTGATATGGGTGGTAGTTACATGGGCGTGTTCAATTGTCAAAACTGATCTAACTGTACAATTTTAATGTATGAATGTTATTGTATATAAATTATACCTTAGCAAAATACGTAATAATTTTTTAAAAGAAAAGTTGAGCATGAAGCCAAATAGATGTCCATTACAATACGCCCCTTGAATATCTAATTAAACACATTCTTTCTTTCCACTGATGCAATTTTAATGTTTTTTCTTCTTGTCCCTATTTTGTGACACCAAACATCACCCCACATCCTACCTACCACCCCAACTGATACTGTAACCTCTTCCTTTTCCTTATTTTACCACGCTTTCTGTGGCATAAGAAGCTCAAAATCATTTTGAAGGTATTTTCAGATTCCAATTCAATGAACCCGTAATAACGTATAATGAAACCATCAGATTAGCAGAAAGCAGAGACATGAAGATGAGAAGTCTTATTCTAAGTCGTTGGGCATGAGCTTTGCTATCCACTCTTCCCCCTTAACACCTACACACATATGTATACACAGTCTCTTCCTTTGGCTTCTGGATGAACCAGAGAATTTTGACTCTAAGGTTTAGGTGAAGCAGCACCATATACATTGACCATTATTTCATAATACACATTGGATCTTACAAGTAATTTTACACCAAAAGTTACTTTGTCCGAATTAGAATGTTAGCCTCAAATGAACACTTCTCTATTCTGTATGGTCAGTTGCATCTGAGAATAAGATAAGAGCAGTCAATTTTATAATAATCTTTCCATTTCAAATGAATTGAATTTCTTAGTAAAAATGGTGTGAGATAAAACCAAGCTATTAGGCTGGCCAAAAAGTTCCTTTGGTTTTTTCCGTAAGGTGGCTCGAGTAGCCCTCAGCTCTTTCACTTCATTTGAAACAATTTTGTTAGACTGTATTGTAACAGCTGTCACATCAGCGTGAATTTAAAAAAAGCTTATCAAAATTGGTGAATTTTTTTGTAGCCATTTTAATATTGAAAAGGGAAGAAAATAAGCAACATTTTTGGCATATTATGCTTTATTATTTCAAGAAAGGTAAAAGTGTAACAGAAACACACAAAAAATGATTTGTGGACTGTATGGAGAAGGTGCTGTGACTGATTGAATGTGTCAAAAGTGGTTTGCGAAGTTGCGCGCTGGAGATTTCTCTCTGGACGATGTTCCCCGGGCGTTAGACCAGTTGCAGTTGATAGTGATCAGACTGAGACATTGATTGAGAACAATCAACGTTATACCTCATGGGAGGTAGCCAACATATTTAAAATATCCAAATCAATAATGTTATTGGTGAACATGAACAATGTGTCTTATTTTACAGAAAAAAAAAAAAAGCACACAAGCATTTTGGCCAACCCAATATATAACAGACAGCACTGGTAAGCCAATGATAGTGACAGAGGCATGAAAGGCAGCCAAATCAACCTCAATTTCAGAACAGTTTCTCTTTCAGTATATTTCACTTAATAATTTAACAGTTTCACTGTAATCAACGGGGCACCACATATCTTGCTGGCGCATTGGACTTATGGAACCAGGCTGAAGGTCAAGAATTGGTTTTTGCAGATGAAAAATGAGTTACTCAGTTATGGTGGGAGCTAAGTCTGTCCTTATAAGGGAGAACCCAATTTGTGGAGAACATGACTATAGCCTCCATGCCACTAGGGTCACTTTCCTCAAGAACCCATTTTAAAAACAATAAATTACTTAGACACGTGGGCCAATCAATATCTATAGAGAAGTTTCTTGTATCCAGTATATAAAGAGCTTTTTTTCTACATCAGATTTTATAATACGTATTCAAGTGAAAAACCACTACTCTCTTGACCTTGACCCATTTTAAGAAGTTCATGCACATTTCTCCCTCATAATTGTTATCCTCAGTATTGTACTCTTGCTCCTATAAAGTCCCATCCCATCAAATCATTAGCCTTTTACTCAGAAACTGGTACAGACTCTGATTTCGGACTTCCCTTTTTCCAGGTAGTTCTTCATCTAGAAAGGAAGAGAGATGACTTAATATATAATAAGTTGTTATAATACAAAGTATGATACATACCTTAGCAGTATTCTATGGGGGCAAGAAAAGATAATATTGTAACTAGGTGATCTGAGATTGCTGATTGGAGATGGCAAGAATTTAATACAGCTCTCAAAAGAATGGATAATCTAAAAATACAGCACACTGTTTGATAGATGGATCATAAGATGGAAGTAGATTAAAAAGCTGTGGTACATTTATGCAATGGAATACTACTAAATCAAAAAAAGAAGGAAATAGTACCCTTTGCAACAGCAAGGATGGACCTGCAGAGCATTATGCTAGGTGAGATAAGCCAGTCAGAGAAAAACAAGTACCAGGTGATTCCACTCAGTTGTGGAATCTAATGAACAAAGTGAACTAACAAGAAAAATAGAGGCAGACTCATGGATATCAAGCAGGCTGATAGATGGCAGGGGGTGGGGTTGGTGGAGAGATAGAGGATTGAGAAAAAAAGAAGAAGAATTCATGGACACGGACAACAGTGTGGTGAGTGCCATTGGGGGGAGGGAAGAGGGGGCGGGTATAGATGGGTAAATGGTGGTGGACAGAAACTTGGCTTGGGGTGGTGAGCACGCAATATGGTGTACAGATGACGTGTTGTAGAAGTGTGCACTTGAAGCCTGTATGATTTGGTTAACCAGTGTCACCCCAATAAATTCAATTAAAAAGAAAAACCAAATAAAATGTAAGTAGAGATACTATTGTGGAATATTTAGGTCTTCATAGCCAAGCACTTTATTTCTCTGCAGATAAATTTGACTAAGGAAATAATTTGGTCACATCAGTGTTTCAGGAAGATAATTCTAATAACACCATACTGAATGTATTAGAATGAGAGATACTAGAGGAATAGAGATCAGTTGGAAAGAAAGGAGAAGGAATTTAGGCACCAAAACAGAAATGGAAGAAACACTTAGATGAGAAAAATTACTGTGGACATAGAATCAATAGAATTTGACAAGCAATTAGACTGAGTGTTGAGGAGAAACTAATAGAGGTCATTCTAAAAGGCTTTCCTTCCTTCACCATCTCTCCTGGGATGCACAATGGACCAGAAGTATAATAGAATAGAAGCTGTCTGCCTGAAAACCAGCAGGGTTTCAAAAGCATTTTCAGGGGTCATAAGTGCCAGAAAACAAGAACCTCATATAATGGAGTGACAGGCACTATGAATAATTCTGGGGAAAAAGAGGCCTCCTACCGGGTCACATTTTGTCTGTAGCCTTTATATCAGTGGCATATGTGTTGCCCTTTCCCCAGAATAACTGGCCCCCACTACCGCCTCATAGCCTGTTCTAGTCCTATTCTTTCTGTTTCCCAAGAGCTGCGTTCTGTATCCCTTCCTTCTAGTATTATTTCTGTTGCCAATCTTTGTTTTTAAAGTTTTATCTAATAATCCTGACCCACTTTTCACCATCTTGAGCCTTCAAAGCCATCTTCAATTGTTCCGAAGTCAGGAGAACTTAGTTTTCCACACCAACTACTTGAGCTAACTAGGTCTGAACTAGCTAACTAGGTCTGAACTAAATCCTCCAGCCCTCTTTCCCTGAGTGGGAAGATAATCTTGATAACATCTTTTATTTATTTTTTAGTTAATTTATTTTTATTCAGTTACAGTTGTCTGCATTTTCTCCCCATCATCTTTTAAAGTGGGTCCTCTGGCCCTGGTGGGGCCTCCACAGCCCGGCTAATTCCTGCCGCTTGTGTTTCTTAACCCCCCACGGCCCCCGTTCACACCTAGCCTGTCTCCCTTGCAGTCAGGGCATGAGGTGATGGATTATTGCTGCCATCCTGCAACACTAATGCTGATGCAACAGCATCACAGTGAAACATGACAAAGATTACTGGGAAAGTTACGAGTGTTTCCGAGTTTGGTAAGTTATTGGTCAACGGATCCCATGGCTTCAGAAATAGACAGTATGAATATATGCAGCCTGTTCTCATTTGTTTTCTTTTACTATGAAAAGAAATTTGCTCTGGAGAAACACTGCCCTATGTACCAGTGTAGATACATCAAGTAAATCAAACCAAAACTTGTAATACGCAGATTCAAGGCTATTTTTAAAATATGATTAGTTTTTACTTCATTAAACTTTTTATATGAATTTTTCTAAAAACTAATGTTGACTTGTATTCATAAATACTGGATTGCAAACGTCAAAGGTGATTATCTAATGGTATTAAAAACAGTCTAATTATTTTGGTGATCTGGGTCTCAGTTTCTTATCTGCAACATGAGAGATTAGACAAGATGGGTTTTGCAGATCCAGAATGTTTCAGAACACATTCAATATATGAAGGTAATCCACTCAGTTCTAATGAAGTAACTCCATTACCCCCCTGTCCTGTCTCCACCTCTGTGCCTCCTTCCCCATTAAAAAATAAGTAAATACAAATGAAAACTGAAATTTTTGGTTTGGTTTAGAAAAGCATGTTTTTTAATTTAAAATATTTTTTCTTATTTTTTACATGTATAATATCTCCCAATTAAGATAATATTCAGGATTAATTCAAAATAGTAAATTCTTTCCATTATCAGGTTAAATATCCAGTGCAATACCCTCAGCCTCTACATAAATAATACTTCACAATAATAATTAATATATTTTTTAAAGAAGTGGTTCTGTTTCATGCCACATGTCTGATCATGGTCCTTTTTCAAATTTACAGAACCAATTTAAAAGAAATGAGATATGTTTTTTGTAAGACTTAAAAAACTAAGAATAATAGCCTATCATGTCCAATCATTTCAAGAATGTTTACCTCCTGCTGTGCAAAACCTAGTAACAACTTAGTTTTGCCTGGGGCAGTATGGGGAGTCCTTACTTGTTTAAGCTTCATTTAAAATATACCCAACAGTCCCAACACCGTATCACAGATGTTGTGGTTCATTAACTCAAGGCCATATCATACTCAAAAAGAAACAGCTTTTCAATTAACCTATAGATTTTAGATAACTTCCCAGAACTCATTTACCATTCGGGATAATTACATACCTTTAGCATTTTTTTCATTTTTGGTTCATTTTCAATAGTTTTTATGCTTTCCTCAAACTGCTGCAGACATAAGCCATTTTGCTTTAACAATTCTTCCCATATTCATTCTCCCATGTATGCTTTTTGGGAACTATAATGGCACCTAAATTAGACTTTGCAGAAATAAAGAGAAACTTTCCACTGTTGATCAGCAAATTGTCTGGGGCATTGGTTCGAAAGAAGCAAATTGAAAATGAAAAGAAATGTGATGCTATGAAACAAAGGCAGGAAAATGCTTGAAAGTGGCGTTATTTAAAAGTACAGTAGCCTATATTTATTTTTAAAGTCTGGAGAACGCCATGGTTAGTCTCATTGAAAAATACTGGTAATTCAAGGATACATATGCTCTACATGGGTTATTGGTTTTCAAAGTACAATGTGATAAAATACATTCCGCTCTAAAACTTGAATTTACCAAAATTTGTTCTTTGATGATTCAGACGGTCCTTCATTGTTTGCATATTCTTGGCCTACCAAACCATGCTGCCTCTCTAGCACGAAAGAATGAATTTTTGGTTTATGGATTCCACAGGGAAGCAATGTTTCTTGTAACAAAGAGGAAGGGTTGGTTAGTGTGGAACAACTGTGTATTTTTAAAAAATATTTGTTCTGTATTCCTGCTGCCAATCAAAAAAATCTTTTCTTGGGTGTTTAGGAACAATGCAAGACGTAGACAATGGGCTTCAGATTTCGTCCATGGAAAAGATTTGTCAGTCCACCAATCAATCAGTTGCATTCGTTCTACTAAATGGAGATCCACTAGAGGCTGGGGGTTTCTTTCAGTAAATTTAAACCTTGTTGTCATTCACTTGTGTATTCATTGTTTAATACAGTAAAAAGGAAAAGTTAAAGGTTAGGGTTCTGAAGATAGAACAGAAGGGAAAGAAAAACCCCTAAAAGTATCTTGATTTATCCATTCAAACATAATTAAGCACTGCAATGTTGGAAACGTTGTGTAAAATGCAGCTGAAGGAGAATATCAAGGAACTCAGGTCTCTAAGAGGAGGAAGACACTAAAGCAAGAAGTCATCACTGACATTAGCACTCAGGAGCAGTATGCAGAAAGTCAAAGAAAAAGCCAATGGGAAAGGATGGGTTAGATTTTACTAGAAAAAGAAAGTTGTTGAAGATGTTCGTGTATAGGAAGTAAAATCCAATGTGTCTTGAAAAAAGGTTGAATTGTGAAGAATGACTTCAGATGGTCATGTACAGAAGACAGAAGTGAACCTGTACAGCCAAGACAGCCAGTGGGACGGGCCACAGAAATGCAATGACCCATTTGTGCCCTGGGGGACTTGCTTTTATGAATTCTATGCCATATTTAGGGCATAGGGTAAATGCTACCCTTAAAATTTAAAAGTCCAGTTTACATGTTTTAATCTCTTCATGCTTGTCAGTGTTTGTGGACTAGAGGCCCTCTGAACATTAACTTTGAAAAACTTCCTAATTTTGTAGTTTTTCTACTGAAATAAGCATAATATTTTGAAAATGTTCACCTGTGGATTTTTCATTGTCCAGTAAATCACACCTACCTTCCAAATCCTAGAAGTCCTTCTAGCATTAATATTAATAAATAAAGTTTACTGTGCAAGGGGCCAAATAATATCAATTACCTAAACACACAGATGTCACTGAACAGATTTGAACTCCAGCACACAGTTCTGAAAACCAGGCATTATCAAGTGTTCCTTACATTTTAAAACCTCTCCTTTATATGCTAAAAGCAAGCCTGGGGTAATATAAAATTATGTTTAAATGTAAACCTTGGGTAGAAAGAACTCGGGATATGTATGATATAATGAATATAATCAAGTAACAGGAAGTAGAAGATGAAATCCCTTCTTAATGTAAAAGAACAAACTGAGGGGAAAAATATGGACTAGAATTGGATATGGTTGTACCATTTATATTTTTCATGTATTAATTTATTCATTTGACAATATCTATTCTGTGCCTACAATGTATCAATTATTAATCCAGGTTCTATGGATACAGAACAGAGTATAAGGCCTCTGTCTTCATAGACAAAGGTCCAAGGGACAGTGTGTTTTAAGACAAGCCCAGATATATTTGGAAGACTCTTGGAGAAGTGGAATTTCTTATTTACTCCCCAGGTTACATACTAAAAAATTACGACTATGCTTACTGAAAAACCACATCTATCTTTACCAAAGGGAATATTAAAAATGTTTGAGATCAGGTATGAGGCAAAGAGAAGATAAAGATATCATATCGGTTAGTAAAAAATTATAAAACTGAAATTTTGTTAAAAATGGAGAGAAAAAACAGAGAAACCTTCTTTGAACTCATACTAAACAGAAATGATAGGTAATTTTTTTGGTTTGGTTTAGTTTTGGTACTTTTTGTTTCTTACATAGCTAAATCTGCAAGCAAGAAAGTATTCTTAAGTGGTGAGAGAAAGAAGTAAGCCATAACATGAATGAGAGGTAAGGCAAATATCAAACAACAGAAATAACAAATCTTCTAGGATGCACTTAGAGACATATCACAATAGCATAATGTTGTAATAATTTATAACATGTATCAATTATAATTATTAAATGATAATACAATAATTAAGATAATGTAGTACTGACAGACAAATCAATGAAATAAAGAAGATAACACAGAAATAAATTAAGACATATGAAAACTTTAAAAGATAGAGTAATAAGAAAGAATGGTATTTGCCATAAAAGATAATGGGAAAATAGGATATGCATATGGAAAACTGTGTTCTTGAACCCTTCGTTGGACTGTGTACCCACATCACTTCCAATTAGCCCACAGGTGTAAGTGTGGACTACACATTAGATACAATATATGTATATAAGTAAATATAGGATATTATTTTCATAATATTGGGATAAAACTAGTTTGGGTAAATAGGAAACAATGTAACAAGCCACAAAAATCAGTGCTGAAAACTGGACTGTATTAAAATAATAGTTTACCCAATAAATACTAACATTGTCAAAAGATAAGCCACCAAGTGGTAAAAGATATTTGTTATATGTATAAATCAAAAAAGGCAGAATATACAAATAAATTCTAATAACCAACAAAAAAAGGGAGATACAGTTGAAAAAATCAGCAAATATTTGAATATTCATTTGAGAAAACAAGAGCATACCTGGATGGCTATTATGTATGTTAGGAGATAATCCAACTCATTAGTAATCAGGGAAATAAAATTTATAACCACTGTGAAATATTAATCTCATGAATTAGAATGGTTTTAATAAAAAAGACTCATAATATCAAGTATTAGTAATGATATGGAATAACAGAAACATTCTAACTGCAGCTGGAAGTGTCAATTGACATGGGCACTCTGAAAAGTGTTCTAAAATTATCTATTAATAGCGAAGATAGACGATCCCTATGATACAGCAAAACATTTGTTAAGATTATACTCAACAGAGACACAATCCCATGGGCATTAAGAAGCATAGGCAAAAATGTTCATACCGCATTATTTTAAATAGCCAAAAATTTGAAGTTTCTAAATAATTATCACAGCAGAGTTGATAAATAAATTGATAATATTTACACAATAAAGTACTATAGACTCTAGGAAAGGCAATAAATATCTACTGTTTAATGGATGAATCTCACAAATTGTTACATGAAAGAAGCCAAATGAAATAAATATTAACTATATGGTTTCATTCATGTAATTTTAAAAGCAATGCAAAACTGAACTATAACTTCTTTAGGGGCACACGAGTGGTATAATTAAAGAAAAGCAATGCTACTATTACAATCGGATTCAGAAAGGCTCCCTTGGTGAGGAGGGATGGAAGCAAGAGAAGGGTTTCTGGAGTTCTCAACTCGGTGGGGGTGTTACTTGCATAAGCAGGACGCTTGCGGTATCCAGAGGAAAGGAATTTCCTGCCACCTGCTGAGGAGGATGTGGCCCTGAGGTGTGGCTTATTGATGATGTGCAGTAAAGAGGGCTCCCCTCCTAACTTGCCAATGTCCCTTCTCTGTCCTTCTTGCCATGGAAAAAGTCCAATCTTGTCTTCAGTGGGGCCAGGATGAAGGCCGCTGCCCAGAGTTTCTGCTCCCTACTACAGTCCAGCCCAGTCCAGCACCCAGCTAGCTTAGCATGTGTTTCCAGTTGCAGTCCGTGTCAGGGTCCCTCCTGGAGCCTGAGTGTGGTGTTGCATGGCTAGGAGCCTGTGGCTGCCAGGGTCACATAGAGAAAGCAGGCAAGTGCAGGTCATGAGTGCAGATCATGAGTGCAGGTCACGAGTGGGTGAGAGAGTGAGAGAAAGAGAGAGAGACAGACCGCTTCTTTGTCCCCCTGGGATTACATTAGTTTGGGTGTACGGACCGGGTGCCATTTCAAAATGACCAGTGAATTTCCCAAGCTTCTGCCGGTTTCGGATGCGCCCACCTACCAACTAGTCCCTTTCTTCCCCAGGGTAGAATGACAGGCCTCTATGGTCCAGTGGTACCTCCCCCTGTACCACTTTGACTTCTGTTGTGCATGGGCCTGTTTTCCCTGCTCCCACCTGGCAATCTGATACCAGAGTGGGGGACTAGGAGGGGCACTAATTCTCTGGCGAGAGCACAACCCCATGATCTCCTGGAGTGTGGCGCTGTAGCTTCCTGGCTGAGCAAGCAAACAGCTTCCAGTTCATTAGGCTCAATGTCTACTTCTCTTTGCTCTCTGGCCTTAATAATCTAGCTAAAAAGACCAACAGTAAGAGTGGTTATTTAGGTTTTTGATTTTAATAATTTTATAAGCGGTGTAAGGTTTGCCTCTTTTCTCAATGTATATTATATTTCACAATAAATAAGAGATTTAAAATCAAAACTATAAAAAAATGACCAAGAAGGAAATGTAGCTGGTTAATTGAACTGACAGGAAACTTCTTGTCAGCAATAATAAAAGCCAGAAAACAATGAAAATCATAGTAGTTGGCAGTAACTATAGTTAATAAGCTATAGTTAACTGGTTATGTTAATTTTTATACTCATTAACACCAGATTGGAATTTTGAAGGTAAAATAAAATGTGTAATAGAATATAGAAGAAAACTTACTTTTACCACTTAATATAGTGTGACATTTTCTTCCTGATTTGTGTCCCTAGGTCTTCTGAGCCTGTCTAGCACCTGTAAAATTAAGGTTCTGTGTGGCTGCCTTACTGACAGATATGGAGACAATATTTACCTCCCAGCCTGCCCACCTCCAGTAAAATTTCAAAAAGACATTCTGTGCTTTTATAATATTCTAAAAATTTAATATTAAAAAGTAATTGAGGGACTCTGTAAGTTTATGTTATTCATAAGATAGAAGAGGGACTTTCAATAAACAGGGCACAGCTTTGATAAATGTATAATATTGTCCAAAGCATGATGAGTTAGGAAAACTAGGAGTGATTGCATGTGGGTATAGTCGCAGGTTTGGTATAGCAGTTAAAGCAAAATTCTAAAATTGGCTCTAGTCATAAGAAGCATTTAAGTGGCATAAGAGTCATTTAAAGGTTCTGAGAGGAAGATGACTTAACTGTGTATTCATTTTAGAACTCCCTTTAATATTCAAAAGTGTCTCAGCATGAATGGTAAATTTATAGTCTCCTCGGTCTATAGGAAGCAGGGGAAATCTGTGACTTAGAAAAGCCCCTGATGTTTCAGACATGCTGACTTTGTGAGCTCGATCAGAGCTGTGGAACATGTCTGGGCAAAAATTTTGGAGTTTGGTAGTTTGGAGTTTGAGAAACCTATTAACATACAGAGGTTAGGTAAAATCTATGGGTAGAGATGATAACGTTCAGAGACAGATGTTGCATAAAACAAAAGAATCCATTGAAGGTTTCATTCCCGCTATACCTGGGAACTCAGGTGCATACAATACTCCTTAAATAGCTGTCTTCATTTAAAAAGATATCTTTCAATAGGCATTTTATCACTCCTTCTAAGGTTTTCTCTCTTCAGTTCTTTTCTCCCCACTATCTTTAATCTATCACCATAGCGGGAAGTTACCCTTACAAAAAAAAGGGAGGTCATCAATAATCAAAAAAAAAAAAAAAAGAAAGAGGGAAAACCTGTTATTTTTTTGAGTGGTGTATTTATAATTGAAAGAGGATCATTTATTTTATTTTCTCAGAGGACTGACTGAAAACATTCATACCCTGGATATTATGTGACCCTTCCCCTACTCTCATTCACTCTTGCCAAGTGGTTCATTGACCCTTAAGTATTAAACTAGCAAGAGTTTGCAATATGGTCCAGTAACGCTTACTGTGGGATGACACATTCCCCCAAATAATATTTAGTCTGCAGCACACTTGTGAAGCAGCAGCTAACTCAACTCGGGGGAAAGTGGGGGATGTACCCTGCAATTCCCTTCTCCCAGAATCACTGCCTTTACCAATTTATAAGAGAAATCTTGGCTTAAATGTATAAAATCATTCTTCACATTTTAAACAGTTTACGATATATTTTATGCTTAAAACTACATGGGAAAACAAAACTAAGCATGTGTATCAAAATCACTTTGTCCTATATTTCTTTTTCAACTTCACAATTTATTCTACTAATTTTTATCTGTCCTCACCTGAGGATATTTGTTTTTCATTGCCTTTAGAGAGAGAGAGGAAGGAATAGAGAGAAACATTGACTCAAGCAAGAAGCTTTAATTGGTTGCCTCCTGGACACGCCCAGACCAGGGCATTCAAACGGAGGATCAGTCCTGCATCCTTGGTATATGCCCTGACTGGAAATCGAACCCACAACCTTTCAGTTCTGGGACAATGCTCCAACCACCTGACCCACACCAGCCAGGGTCATTCTAGTATTCTATGTAGTATGTTGTTCCAAAGGATTATCCTCTTATGACACCTGAAAAACAATAAAAATAGGAAAAACCTCTGAGTATGATACTTGGTCCTAGACTGAAGAACTGTGGATGGTGTGGAATAGAGGAGGGAGCGAGCTACGTAACTTATTGGGTTCTTGATGTATAATTTGTGATGATCTAACAAAGAACCAAGAAGATCATAATAATATGCACGAGGTCACTAAAAGTTCTAGGCATGGTTTCTCTAAATAAGATGAGAATGCCAGGCATGGAGTTCCATGGCCCAGGTTTTACATTTGAAATTGGAAAGTTGTCTTCAGACACTCTAGACACCTTATTTTGAATAAGCAAATGACTAAAGTGTCAGATAACACCTAAGGCTACTTATACTTACTTTTCATGAGGTGGAATGATATGTATGAGGCGTTGAGCTGGAGGATGTTGGAGATAAGAAAGAAAGAGAATAAATATGTAAGCTAAAAACTACAAATAAAAGATAATTGCATATGGCTAAACCAGCTCTCCAACAGGAGACCCTCGACAAAAGGGATTGCCACAAACTCAGTTGTGTGTCAACCAACAGCTTCTTCACAGTATTTCTTCATTTTATAAAAATGGAATTAGCATTTTAACTTTTTTAACCCTCACCCAAGTTGATTACATATATATGTAGTTATACATATATATATTATTTTTATAGAGAGAGAGAAAGGAAGAACGAGAGAGAAACATCAATGTGAGACAGAAATACTTCTGTTGCCTCCCACACACACCCCTACCTGGGATTGAACTTGCAGCCTAGGTGTGTGCCCTGATGGGCATCAAACCCACAACTTTTGAACCCACAACATACAATTTTGATGTATGGGATAATGCTCTAACCAACTGAGCCACCTGGCCAGGGCACTATTTTAACATTTAATGAAGATATTATATAATCACTGTCTATAGGATTTTGAAAAATTCATTAATTTTGGGTTTTATTTTGCACATCTGAGTATGCTTGATGGTAGTGATAGGATGAAGGCCAGAGCAGCTATGGGAAGTTGGATAAGAGTAGGCATGGCAAATTGATTTTTTAATGACAGAAAATCTCTGAATTTTTGTATAAAGACAATACTTAATAAGATTTGAGCATAAACTGAAATGAAAAGAATGCAAAACCAGCTACCCAATTAAATTAAAATTCAAAACTTCTCGTAAAGACCGTGACTGCGCTGTATCGTCTCTCACAGTATTTATCTCTCTGACCTATTTTCGGCATTCCTGAGGTCATGAAAAAAGTATGGGATATAAGCATTCTAATCAACCATGTGCTATCATGCTATCTAAACAAGTACATTCTGGTATAAAAATAATTTGTATGTGGAAAATCCTAGCACCTTTCATCAGTGTAGATGAGATCATGGATGTTATGTCCATGATTCTTTTAAACAACTATAAAGTGGTTGTTTTCACATAGAGCTATATGAATTTGGACAACCCCGGTTGAACAAGAAATCCGAGCTTTACCCAGTCATATAATTGTCCGTATAGTTGCATTTTATATACTGTAAGTTATTGTTTACTTTTTCATCTGACCCACGCGGTGGGTAACTTCTCACAATCATGTTTTTCTTTTCCATTGTCCACCTCTTGTCTCTGGTAGCCAATAAATTACCCTACCCAGGCATTCTGAAATGATTGAAAGGAAAAAAAATTATTTGTTTTGCAAAGTTTACAAACTTTGCTTCTAAGTTTGGAAATATTTAAGAGAAAAACGTTAATGGTATATTTTGGGAATATTCTCTTTGTAAAAGTTATTCTAAGTTATTCTGTAAGGCAAATGCCACAAATAAAACAGGTAATATTGCTTCCTTTAGTAATCAACATCAAGAAAACAAGGTCAGTTCACAGTCAGGTAGAGAATCACATTGTTTCTTTTGGTGAAAGCTCTACGGAGATAAACTATTTAGTCCGAGTGTAACAAATCGCATTGGGGAAATTATTTGTTAACAAATATGCAGTTCCTTGAGGAAAGCACCTGAAATAATATTGCTTTATGCTAAAAAAAAAAGATGTCTCTGATTTTTTAGAAACTGATTTTCCATAAATCTAAGGAGTTAGGATGACATTACTCACAGTTTAAAACATTATGAGTCCTCAGCAGAATAGATGTAATAAGCAAAGTATGTTATAAAGTATATTTTATCAACTCTTAGTAATTTGATTTTGATAAGAACTGTCTGAAAAATATCAAAATATCACATTGATTTTTTTACATTCATAAGTTTTTCAATAAAATACTAAGTGTTTTCAACTGTGAGAGGATTAAGAAGCTTATAAGTAATAATAAATGAATCCTTAGTGAATTTTAATTCAATTATCATTCATTAGGACAATAATTTCTGACATATTCTCCATCTTCTGGAATTCCTCATTCCTGTCATAGAAAAGGTTAAACGGAACCAAAATCTGAGAAAAGCAAACATTTTGCCATTCTGCAAAAACTGTGCACTAAGTTATCAATAGGTTAAAGTACTTGAACAGAACAAAATCTGAAACTACCCATATCTAGTTAGTGAATAAATTCACCAAGATATCTATTGGCAGCTCAATTAAATAAAGTGTAGGCATTTTTTAGGGTTTGGAATGCACGAGTGCTTTCACACATTCCAGTGATGTAAACTACTATATACGTGTGCGGATGACTATCAATATCTCTGCTCCAATTTCTCCATGGCATTCGACGTCTAGGAGTCACGATACATCCTCCAATGTCTCCAGACACCCTTACCTCAACAGATGCCACAATGAACTCAAAATTCCCCCTATTTTTCTTGAAATCTGTTTTCCAGTATTTACCAGTTGCCTGAATGTGTATGTTTCTCATTATATCATATGCTTGCTGAGAGCCAAA
Source organism: Desmodus rotundus (assembly GCF_022682495.2). Classification (NCBI taxonomy): domain Eukaryota; kingdom Metazoa; phylum Chordata; class Mammalia; order Chiroptera; family Phyllostomidae; genus Desmodus; species Desmodus rotundus. Next base: position 36,992,724 of record NC_071392.1, read on the forward strand.
CATGTGTGCTTCTACTTACGTTGCCTCTATTGTATACTCAACACCAACTCACTAAGAAAATGAATAAACACTTGAATGACAGTCTAGAAACAATCCGATCCTGAAACCCTAATTTCATCACGGCTACTACTTTAGTACATCGCTTCTGACACATCAGTTCCTTTGAGTTCCTTTTGCTGTTTGCATTTCTTAATCACTGTTATAGTATGCCCAGGTCAGGGTATACCAGGCCGGGGTGAACAGAGACAGTGCCTCTGTGCATATCGCAGTTGAACTAGACTAATTTAAGTCTTCGCTAGACTGGAGACCTGTGGCATGAAAATCTAAGATTAAAGGGATAACTGACATGTAGGGATCAAGTCAAAGACAACCTTGGGGCTCCTCTTGAGCAAGCGGCCCAAATGGTCAAAACAAGAACCAACTTCGTGTATAACAAGATGTAAATTCACCATTTGGGAATTATTAGTTACGAGGGGCTGATTTGTAAAAGAAGTTCCAGAGAGAAGTTGTTTCCTGGACATGAACTCCGTGGAGAGGCTTTCTATGGTTACATGGAACTATAGGGACTATACCCTCTGAGTGGAGGGAAGGTCTGCCAATGTCTTAACTGTTAGTACATTTATCAAGAGATATTGTTTAAATAGCTTGTCCCCACTGAGACACACTATACTTTACATAAAAGACTTTACTAATTATGTCCCATGATTGAGCACAGATAACACACAGGCAATAAATATGTCACAGTAAATGGATGTCACTTAAAGGGTAAGATTTGTGCCACAGAGTTTATCATTGAAAACTTTAAAATATAATTTTTATTTGAGATATGATTCCATAATAATATATTTGCATGATAACATAAACTTTTTCCCCCTTGGGAGAAAAACATATTTTAAACTCATGTGAGTTTGAAAGATATTACATACAGTAAAATATTACTATTCAGCATTTATTAACATCTTTAATATTCACTAACTATAGTTGTTATACTTTTCTAAGATATTATATTTTCATGACAGATATAAGGACCTTAAATGAAACCAAAACTTCCCAAAGAGTATGCAGCCCATTTTCCACTTTCCATGTACAAATATTATAGAAATATTCCCTGAGGTTTTGAGATATTTTGTCATTTATTTAAAGTTTTCCTTTCCAAGTTTTATATTTAATTTGGGATTTAATCATCTTTGGAAATATTCTCATTTAAGTTTGCTCAAGGTTTATTTTGGAGTAAACAGATATCATTTATGTACTTTTTAAAATGATCATACTTCATAAACTGGTACATTTGTCACACACAAATAATTGGAAGTTAAATAAATAAAATAAGCAAATAAAATAAGGTAGTGGGTGCAGAGACAGCATCTCACATTTGACTCTCAAAGGTGCAAAAAAATCCTGGGAAGTGTCCACCCATTTGCTCTGGGAAAAGTCAGTGTGGTTTGAAATGCTATCTCGTAACTCATAACTTTCATATTGCATAGGCCACATATTTTTATTATTTTAGGTGTAGAAATAAAAGAGCAATTTTTTTCAAAAAACTCATAATTGAAATATGCACTTTATTTTTAAGTATATTTTATTGATTATGCTATTACAATTTTCCCAATTTTTCCTCCTTCATCCCCCATCTATCCTGCACTCCCCAAACCTCCAGCATTCCCCCCACCCTTAGTTCATGTCCATGGGTTGTTCTTTGAATTCTCTGTTTCCTATACCATTTTTGACCTCTCCCTGTCTATTTCATGTGTACCAATTATGCTTCTCATTCCCTGTACTTTCCCCCTCTATTCCTCCCCTCCCCCTCCCCACTGAAAACCCTCCATGTGATGTCCATTTCTCTGACTCTGTTCCTGTTCTAATTGTTTTGAAATACGCATTTTAGAAGAACAACTTAATTTATAAATGCCATGCAAGGGAGCCCCTGAGACTGAAAATAACTGAAAATCCAGCGGAGCAAGCCGGAGCTACCCTGTGGAAGAGTTCCTTTAACCATCTCCAGTTTAATATGCTGTGCATCTTAGACAACTTAGGTGATTCATCTTGTTAGTAAAGTTAGTAAAAAGGTAGTAAAACAATTTTTATAAGGAATTTAGCCCTCATAGTCCATATGGAAAACACCAACAAAAACCCCACCAATATTTTTTCTCTACTCAAAGGATAATATTTTTACATTAATTTTTATGTTTTTCTATTTAAAATACATCACATATTTTATTTACTGCATAAAATTATGTAAACTATGACTCTTTAACAGAATTATAAATAATGTCAAATATAGGAATTACAAACATTACTTTTTTTAAGATTTTATTTATTTACTTTTTTTTTAAGAGAGAGAGAAAGGGAAGGAAAAAGAGAGAGAGAAACATTAATGTGTGAGAGATATATTGATCGGTTGCCTATCACACACCCCCACCTGGGGACCTGGGCTGAAACCCAGGCACGTGCCCTGACTGGGAGTCAAACTAGCGACCTTTTGGTTTGCAGGCTGGAGCTCAATCCACTGAGCCACACCAGCCAGGGCACAAACATTACTTTCAATATGAAATCGCAAAATAGTTTGCCTAAGAATTGCAATGTCACCAAACCTTGTAGATATTATAAAACCAATTTTAAAATTACCCCCCTCAAGAAAACAAAAAGTCTAAGAAAAAAATGTCTTATCAACTTGCCTCTAGCCTTCCCAAGTACCATGTAACAGCAATGAAGCCTCCGAATGTATAAGGACAAAGGAGAGAAGTAAAGACCACAGAGAGCAGTAAAAAAGTGGGGACAATGCTAATGTCTACCTAATTAATAGTAACCAACTAATAATGACTAACTCAGCTCCAAACTGACCTCTCCAATAGCCCATTGCTGTTACTAAAAATCTCCCCAATAGAATTTTCTTCCTTTGAGATAAGGTGTTGGTAAAATGCCTTAACAGATACCATATTAAATAATGAAAACTGTAGTTTAAGCTGAGTGAGAGCCAAGGATTCTCATGAAAAACAAAGAAGAGAACCAGGTCCCGGTACAAGGTTTGTGTGCCAGCCCAGAGATCGGTCGGCTCCCTTGGCTAAAGAAGGATGCTCCATAAGGGCAGGCATTTGCAAGCACGGTGCATGTTAATGAAAGTCCAGTTCGATGGGTGAGGTGCAGAGGAGAGGAGCCCTACAGCACTCGGTACTCACACATTTGTAGGCTGGTACCTAACTGTTGTCATCCATCCATAGGCAACAGGACCTCATTCCCCAACTGGGGCCACAAGTTAAGGCTTGAGTAGTGGGACAGACTTTCATGGATGACAAGCAGGACCCAGACTAGAAAATAAGCTGCTCAGCTACCAAATTTGGTGTTCAGCTCTAAATTTGAACTTGAAAAAGGAGACTATCTAGCAAAAAACTAATAATAATCTTAAACTTTAGAGGTCAGCTTAAGGCAAAGCTCAACTTTATCACTAGAACAGACACAGAGGTCATGAAACAGAACCCCGCCAGTGCTGTTCTGGAGCAGCTGTGGGGTTCCACAGCCCACCGCCAAGAAGCGTGACTCCCGAGGCAAGAGCGTGGTGCAAAAGGAACGGGGCTGTTTATTTAAAGGTTATACAGATTTAGAATGATGGCAGATTTCTGCCATTAAGTCCCACCCCAAAACACAGAATCCTGCCTCCCTTTACCAAACCAGGCCAGTTTCAGAATGTACCGGTCCGAGGTACCATCTTTCAGAAAAGCAGAAGTCTGCAGCTCAGCATTATTTGTCACAGTTCAGCTCCCTCACAAGTCATCCCTCACGAGTCCGTGCTTGGCTTGGTGGTCTGGCAGTTCCATCAGCTGCTCTCTTCTCCAGGCAGGCTTCCCCGCAGGCTTCCTCTTTCTTACTCCAGACTTCATGTTCTTACTCCAAACCCCATGGCTTCCCCCTTACACCCAAGACCTCATGGCATACCCCCTCTCTTTTGCCTGCCCTCATTTTAAAGACTTGGCCAGGAACTTCCTGCATGACTTCATATCCAGGCCTTCTTATGATGTGTTAGTATCCAATAGTTTTGCCAGTTCCTCTGTATCTTTTATCTTCTTTGGCTGCCATCTTTTGTCAGGGGAGGAGTTCCCAGTGATACAGGCCAATCTGCCTCCCCTGGCTATGTCACGAGTCACTACACTCTCTTAAAGTCACATTCACCTTCCACCCTGGGTGGCAGTCCTCTTCCCTTCAGGAAAGGCACAGCTGTTAACTTGCCATTGTTGTGCAAAGTATCTTAGCCTCTGTATCATCCACTTCTCCCTTCCCCCAGTCAAGGGTTGTGGGGGATACACTCTGCTCTTTTCAGGGGATCCCCGCCCTGTACCCCATACAGTCAGATATACATGGTAGAGGTAATTTAGGATGATAAATACCTCCTTGGTTCTAATGGGTCATAAGGCAACTCATCCACTACACCTAGGGCACCAGAGCCCATGTTTCCTGGTGGATTATTTCCAAGACAGCACATATAAATCTTATGTATACCAGCTACTAGTGTTTCATCGCAAGTTAAATAATCTAAGTCCTACATCTCCATCTTTAAATTAAAAACTTGTGAAACCTACATGTTAAGCTTCACTGAGGACTCTTTGATGGCCCTCAATAAATGTTATCTTTCAGTTGGCTGGAGACAGAAGATTGAAAATAATTCCTGACTTTAAGCAAGACTGTTCAGGGGATGGAGAATGATTAAGCTCCAGCAAATTGACACTGGACACATCAATGGACCTATTGAGTTGGGAGAAGCCAAGGAAAGCCAAAGCAAGTGATCCCAGAGCTAGCTGATAATTATTTGTCACTAGTTCCCTTCAATAAGGCAATTGATGACTTCTTCTTCAATAAGAAGTGAAATCTGATTGGATAGTGCATGTATGGTGGTACTAGAGAGTGTAGGATACACGACTACAGGAACAGCTGAAGAGTGAATCAAGAAGGGTGAAACTCACTGGAAAGTGGTGTTTGAAGATAGAGAGGTATGCACAGCAACTAGGTCACCTAAAAAATATCGCAAAAAGATAATTCCAATTTTCACTTATAGCCATGGGAGTCTGGAGAAAAAGGATATCATCTGACAAAAAAAATTAAGTCAATTCCATTAATAGTCATTAACACTTATTTAACATTTACTATATGCAAACCATGGTTTACACGTTGCGGAGTGGGGAAAGTAAAGAGAACACCAAGCATACATCTCACTTTACCAAAATCGTCCGGGGCAAAATATAAACCAATAAATAAATGTCTCTTCTGCAACTCTCAAACAGGGAAATGGAACGGAGTAGAGGCAAAAGTACTTTTGTATAAGCCACAGTAAGTCACGTGACACATGGGGCCAAGGTACTCGGGTCCCACAAAGTGACTGCCTGAGAGCAAAGAGAATGAAGAGAAAACAGGGGGTGGTCGTGGGTAGTAAGAGAAAGGAGCCTATGTGTAGAATATGGAAGAGAGGACAGAATAAAGAACAGCAAGTGGAATGGAGGATTAAAAATTATAAATATAACTGTAATATAAACCAACTATTTATTTAAATATTGCTAGAATAGATAAAATTTAGTAGTGAAATGACAGAAATTTACATTATAAGAAATGTATGCAGCTATTTTGTTAACAATTCCTCCTTTTAGGATCAGTAAATTTGTGTTTAAAAAGACTATTGGGAAACCACGATTAGTTCTTTGCATGAACCACATCTCCATTTCTTTCAAAACAATTAAAATCTGGTGTGTATCTCTTTTGATTAAGTGTACATATTTTGATTAATGAGTCATCAAAATTGTCTTATAAAGTGGAGAAGGTGTATATTATAGTCTTTCTGAAGCCACTCTTTTGAAGGGTAAAAATCAAAATTACATGTTTCTCAGCCAGCAAATCTGACACCCACAGACTTTATTATCCTGCAAAACTAATATTTTACAAGCCCCATTCCTTTCTTAAATGCATGACCCATTATCTCTGTCTTGCTTTTCCTGATAAATGGCTTCAGGTCACAATCAGGCATCAAATCAACGAGTCAAGACCCCAATCAACATGATTTTACAAGTTTCCCAGTGACTGTCTGGGCTTGCTGCGAGTCCTAAAAGGTTGCTTTTCCTCCTACATGCTCTAAAGTGACTTTTGTGTGTTATCTCAACACTATCAGTATCGTGCGTTCAAGACATGTTTGTTTTAGTGAGGTCCATACTTTGCAATGCTCTGAAGTGTCTTGGAAATACTGTTGAAGACTTCAGTTCCTTCGGGCTCTAAGAATGACATGTACCTTGGCTGAACTTTGAAATAAATTCTACATTTATCACTGTTTTACTGCATCCTTTTATTTTTGTTGGTTTCCCTTACAAGCATGAATTCTCTTTGATCTTCCCATACTTTGTAGCCACAACGAAATTTATAGTATACGAGCCTCAATTTTTTTTTCCTATGAAACAGCCTTGAAAACTTAGTGCCACAATATTTCTCTTCTATATGAACAAAGACAACTTCTTCCAGGTATCTGATCCTGGTATGATTTTTCTAAATTTTCTAAATTTAAAACTTCCTGAGTCATCTACCAAGAATATGAGAAAAATACAATTTAAATTTTCTCTATGTATTCCAGTATTTCTGGACTTCCAATGCCATCAAAGTTACTAATGAGTAATATGACTTTTTCTTCACTTTGAGATACCTGTTTGAAAAGTTAACATGCAGTACTTTTTCTCCATCTAACCAGTCATTTTCAGTAACCTGTACCACACAGCCCACTCTCCATATCCAGTACCCCAAAGGGTACTTCACAGCAAGAAGAAAGGTTTCTATGACTTTCAGATTTCCCCAAACCTGCAATATAATTTACCTAACTCTTTCACTTCCTTCCCTCCCTTATTAAATCTTCTGTGTTTATTTATCTTCTACTATGTTTTAGCCTCCAGGCTAAGTCTGGGGATGTAGAAATGAAGAAGATGAAGCCCCAGATCCGAGAAATTCTGCAGAGATTACATGGCTACAGGGTAAGAGTTGGTATGGACTGTCCCATGAGAGCGCATAGGGGGCTCTCGTTAGCAACATTGCTTTCCAATTCCACTTAGCACCGGCAACTTGATGATAGGATACATCAGCAACCAGTGGTGGTAGCTCCATTAGAGATGACGGCTACTTGTAGGCTTCTAGTGGTCAATCTTTTTAGCACGAGCAACTTACACATATTTCAATGGTCACTTAAGGGTCCCCCATGGCTGGTTAACCTTCCTAGCTGGATTGATCTGGGATGATCTTCTATAGGACTGTTCTCTGACAGAATGCCTGCTGACCCTTTCAGTGGCAATCAGGGTTTCAAACAGCTCTTTTAAAGAAGAGTTAGCAACACACGTTATCAACACACATTAGCATAGGAACCACACAATTGTATCTGAAGGATTAACGTAAATGCCCCTCATTATGCCCTTGACTTATGGTAAATTTCCATAGTTCCAAAGGATTTCTGGTAATTGTCCTATCGCACATACTCAGTTGGAAAAAAAAATAGATGACAAAGAATGTCACTCCTCTCTGTTCTGGAAGGAATCTGATACCCACAACTAAGTCATTCAAGAAGCTCAGCCCAAAAAACTTCAAGACCCTTCAAAAATTATGTGTCGTCGACAGAGATTTGGATTGCACAGAGAATTTGGGAATCTCTATTTAAGCGAATACTAATCAGGCATTTGTTAAAATACTACTCTTCAAATAAATACATGGCCAGAGTTATGATTGCTATCAAATTCACTTGGAAGTGCTAAGAAAGAAATTGAGGATGTGATAAGAAGGGATAAAGCCACAAGCAACATTTTCAACAATAACAATAGCCACCACTTACAATACACTGCACGAAACTCTGCATAAATTATCTCATTTACCGTAACCCTTACACATCTTTACGGGCCAAGTAAATCCATTACGGCCATTTAACAATGGCAAACTGAGGTTTAGAATGAAATAATAGTACTAATTATTTGATGTATTTATATAAAAGTGTACTGGCAAGAAAAGTAGCTTATGCAGTTGGGGTATTTGAACAGTGTCAAATATTTTTGTGTGTCATTAGCTACTTTTCTAAGACATCCTTGAGGCTCCATTTTCTTACCTCTGTGGTGTTCAAGTTACATATATGACTCACAAACTTGTACTGATCTGGGACAAGAAAGTCAGATCGAAACCAAGATTTTAGCAGTGTTTATGAGACTGTGACATTGTCCCCAAATCTATACATCTTACCATCTAGTGTTTAATTTTTATTGTGTCTCACTAAAATACTAGTCCATAATTGTCTAGAAATTTCTTAAAAGGCAAAGTACCTGCTCCACAGATTATTTGAGAGGCATAGTCTTACTTTAGTTACCCACAAAATCTAAAGTTCAATTGAAACTAGTAGCTCAAGTATCGACTCATATCTATAGCACCCACATAAGGGAGATGCTTTGATATTTTCAGGGGAAAATTAAAATCAACCTTAAACATATTATAAACTGTATTGCTCCTTGAGTTTCTAAATATGCAACATAAGTTTTCTTCTAACTCTCTAGTGTGATAATTCTCACACCTATATAGAGGATGAGAGAAGAAAATGGTTCTTAAAATCTGATTCACTGAAACCTCTACAAAGCTCCCAGAAGTTTCAGAGAGTTCCATGTGCATGCCACATTTTTAGTATTAATTTATTTCTTTTACATGTTATAAATTGGCTTTCATATAAAACATTTCCATGGTATCATCAGAATTAGTGTCACATTTTCCACCCACTGTGGTATTTTGTTGATTACAGAGAAAATTTAAGTTGGTAGGCTAGCCATGCGGAATTGTGCATTTGTAAACCAGATTTGAGGCTTCTGGTCTTCCTCATTATGCATATCCTTTAAAATTGAAATTACCTAAGACCCCATCAAATACATGCTGCCTACCACAAAAGTTTTAGGACTATAATATGTGTTCATATTTCATGTACTCTTAGAATATAAGTTGCTAGAGGTTGGGTGCAAGAATGATTATATAGATATCTCCACAATTGCAGAGGGTTCCTGCAAACTGGAAAAGTAGGAAAAATCACTCTTTGGGAGATAAAGCTCTTGATTACAAAGTCATGCATTGCTATAAACTTTATAAAGTAGCAGTATGAGAAGTGGTCAGGCATCGCTACATCCACTGCAAAAGTTATTTATTCATTAAGATAAAACAAAAACACTACCATATCAAATTAAGATCAAGATTAAGAACATTTTACATACATACCTTTTCACATAAAGGAAGCATTTCTGCTTCCCTTTTGCCTGTCTGAATTGCTAGCGTCACTACTCTTATGCTTTGGGAACACTATTAAGTAAAATAATGGTACTTAAAGTACTGTGTTACACAAGAATCAGCAATCCATCTGATAACCAAGAAGGCTACTAAGTAAGTGACTGTTGGGCTGGTAATGTTCACAGTAGAGATAGTCTGGACAACAGGATGATTCATATCCCACAAGGGAGCCAGCAGGATGGCACGAGATTTCATCACCCTCTAAGAACAGAGCACAATTTAAAGCTATGAATTGTTTATTTTGTAATGTTACATTTAATATTTTCCAATGGCCGTTGACCACAGGATACTGAAAATGTGGAAAGCAGAATCACAGAAAGTGAAACCATGGATGAGGGGCAAATACTGTACATACTTACTCCCATGATAAGAGCTGTTAGGAGACTGAGAGGAAGTACAGTGTCAGATAAAAATCATGTGGCAGGTCAGTCATATTCCTTCATATATGTACCCTTCTGAAAAACCTTAAAATTCTATTTCAAAAACTGTCACATTATTATATTTAATAATCATTGGGAAATTTAATTATAACCTTAGCATAGAAAGAGGTGAAGGGAGGGAGAAAGACAGGGAGAGAAACATCAGAGTGAGGAAGAAACACGCCCCCAACTGGTGACCTGGCCCACAACCCAGGCGTGTGCCCTGAACAGGAATCGAACTGGTGACTTGTAGTTACAGGTTGGCACTCAATCCACTGAGCCATACCAGCCAGGGCTACTTTTTGCAACCAAAGCACATTGGCTAGTGTTTAAGGTCATCAATTGCTCTGGCATAAGCAAGCATCTTTGGATATCCTGAGGATGAAATGTAGTGAGCTTTAGTTTGTATTTTAAGCAGTAAAACATTTGGTTAACATTATGCCCCATATTTGTATTTACTATCGAATTTTTGTTTTTAAAATATTCCTATTAGTGTTTGTTCTTGTCCATGTAAAGAGGTTTAAAAGCTATCAAAAGTCACCTTGGTAACTGAAGTTAAAATACATTTACAGTGTGCTGTGGTGGCGGCTGCTTGCTTTTTAAAACTCAACCCATTATCATTGTAATATGCAAGAATTTCTGTGTAGAAATGACAATAAATTGGATAAATAGACCTTCAATTTGCAAAACAAGTATTTGTAAGCCAAGGCCATCTAAGCTTCCTAAGGAGAAACAATGTCTAGACAGATATAAAACATGTGTTTTAGTGAAAAAAACATCACCTTCAGGAATGAGGTTGGCAAGTTCAGTCCATGGAGTCTACTGTTCGAGACTTAAATATGCCTCAGGTTCATTCAGTGTGCCAGGCATTGCTGTGCTCACTTTTGTGGAATTTTCACTTGGATTGCAAAGTGAATCATGTTCCCATTGCTCTAGAGGCAGGAGACATGGGAGAATGCATCTCGTCATGGATGAAGTGAGACCTAAGGATGTCCCCTCTCCAAAAGTAAAATGTGATACTATCAGAAGTAAAAGAGTTCCTAAAATGGGTGATGGATGGGGGAGAGGGAAGCAAAGGAAACTAAGGAAAGCCCTCTGGTCTTTCAAAGTAGAGAAGTCAAGTTTAAATTTCCACAACACTCTCTAACAATCCAATGTATTTATTCTCAAATGCAGTGGTCAAAATAAGAGGGGAAAAAAGTAGAAGGAATCCAGCTGCGGTATTCATTTTTAGCCCAAAGTAAATAATCACTGAGCAGAAGTTTCTTTTCCACATATTGCTGGCTTTCAACATATATGCACTTTTAATGAAGAGCACGTGAGAGAGAGTTTGATGTAGCCCTTAGAGCTCAAGCCAACTGCTCTGTGGTTCTGGATTCTGACCCAATAGCCACCGCTGACTGCTCACACAATAACATTTAAAATGACTTCTTCACCTTACAAAATCTTGTTTTCATAAAAGCCATGCCATCTCATAAGCCATAATTACTTAAAATATCTTATGGCTTACATAGTTAACCTCACCCAACCCATGCAATTGTTTACAATTAAATCCACGGCATTTAAGAGTAGACCTAAAGTTTATTACAGTTTAGCTGTTACTCTGTTCTTCCACAGTGTATGCTGCATTTTTCTAGTCAGAATTAAGGAACTTAAGGAGCAGTAGATAACATCAAACAAAGGCTTCAAAGACTAGCCAATTCTCTTAAATACAATGTAGGATTACTTGTTTGTTACTCATTAACTTCAGTTCATTCAATAAATACTTATTGAGCAACTTTTACATGTCAAGCCCCAAGTTATGCTGGTGACAAAGTAGTAGAGAAATAGATCTTTAGTCCTCAAGGCCCATAAGAGCTCGTGTGTGTGTGTGTGTGTGTGTGTGTGTGTGTTTTAGCTGGTGTGACAACAGTTAAATAATCACACCTACAATATATCATTACAAAGGATGGTAAGTGCTATGAAGCAAAAGTAGAATGTACAATGAAAGATTATAAAACATAATTTTATCCAAGTGTGTACCTTCAAAGTAACTGCAATCACATACTTGCCTATTAATGTCTTGAATCGACTCAATGCGATTTGACTTAGGTAACTTTTGTCTCGTGCATCCCTTTATCCCTCTTCCATGCATTTTCTTGAAGCTCCTTGTAGTGACCAGTATCTCTGCTACTCATAGCCTCCCATCCCAGTGCTACACGGGAACTGGACATGAGCCTGTACTCTGTTTCTCTCAGTTAATTGATGTTACATTCTCTCTTTTGCTACTGGTGGTGCTAATTCATTTTAGTCATGGATGTAATGTATTTGCTTATTACTTATTAGCAATGCCTTCTTTCTTAACAAGGAGTGACAAAAGTAACTTCAGAAAACACAGAGGCTGGTGGAGAATATTTCTGGCAAAATAGGATCTCTATGTTTCCATCCAATAACAGCACAGAGGAAGTTGCCAGTTCTGGTGCCGATTGCAGCCGGCCTTAGTCTAATGAATTACTCTCTTCTGTGTAATCCGTACTGCACCACTGAAAAACTCGCTCGGTTTTTTTGGTCTGTTATCACCCTTGTCAGGAATTTTTTCTCACTTAATGCAAAGGAGATCTCATGTCAAAAGAATATTTATGTGTAGTATTTTCTTCTTGGAGGAGATATTTTTCCTGTCTTCATGGTGAATTGCAATTTTTGCATTTAAGTGTGAGTACTAACACTTGACAGATTTGTGGACGTAGAGAACATTTATTGAGCACCTAGTTATCCATTCTAATCCACACTTTAAACCATGATGCTGTGATCCAGGCTAAATGTTGTTACTGGTGGGAAAAGACACCTTGTACAGATGTATTTGGAACATGAAGATATTTCACTAATAATCTTTATAGTCACTTTCAATTATAGTAGTCTATTCTAAGATATATTAGAAATTCTTCTTACTCTGAGTTCTTATTTATTATAAGGCTTAATACAGGGTAGGGCAAAAGTAGGTTTACAATTGTTTGTATAAAATAATACAATAATTCATAAATAATAATACAAGAATAAACTGTTTTGCATACTCACAACTGTAAACCTATTTTTGCCACCCTGTATGTGTTTCTGTACAGATAAGCTTAAGTAGTTTTTGTGGCAATTATAACTAAGATTAGCATATTTGGGGATTATTTAGTGAGTCCAGAACATTTTTTAAAATTTATTTTTAGAGAGAGGGAGAGGGAGAGAGAAAGAGAGGGAGAGGGAGAGAGAAAGAGAGGGAGAGAAACATCAATGTGTGGTTGCTTCTCACATGTTCCTACTGGGGACCTGGCCTGCAACCCAGTCATGTGCCCTGACTTGGAATCTAACTGGCACCCCTTCAGTTCTCCAGCCAGTACTCAATCCACTGAGCCACACCAGCTAGGGCAGCATCCAGAACATGTAAAAGAACAAAGTTTAGTTGTGGCTTAGCAAAAGAAAAACAGCTTTCCTTTATATTTGCTTCTGCCGTGGAATGGGCTTTCATCAGCCATAAATTTCTTAGGATTAAACCTTGAAAATATGTGATAAGATTGTTTTCTAGCATCAGTTATTTATTATATAAGTGGATATCTGTGTAATTGTATGAACATAAATTTTGTGTGTTCTTGCTTGAAGTTGAGGGCAAAGTGGGGAGGGAACAAAAACTGTTTATAAGTATTAACTACCAAATACTATGTTAAAAGAAAAATCCAAAATCCAATTAATATTCAAAATAGAATCAGTGTATTTTACTTTTCAATTTACTTGTGTTCTCAATAATAAAGTATTTATTAAGATATTCTACTATAATTAGAGGACTTATGTACCAGAAATGAAGATGTCCTGGTTTAGGTTTTGAAATATAAACATTTTTCATATACTATTGGTTTTTAATAAAGGCTGAGTTTCTTACATAAACTTAACAGCTTTGATTTGGGTAGATGAGTCGTTGAATGTGCATGAATAAAAATCTTTGTTTTTTGATGTAGTTATGATTAGTATCAGAAAATGCTGTAGTATTCAAAAGTGTTTCCTGAAAAGTTTGTAGTTTTATTAAGAATACCAAGAAGCCAAGGGCTCTGGATAGTGTACAAATCTCAGGAAAGACAGGGCCCAATTTTGGTCAAAAGTAAAGACAAACAAGAAGAGTAGAAATGAAAGCGCTATTATTTTGCCTAATTAGGATCTCTGTAATGATCTAAAAATACATATATTAAACACTGACAATTATTTAGAAAGGAGTGAGGAGTAAGTTCTTAATATTCTTTGGAGAATTGAAATAACATAAACTGGGTAACATTCTTACTGCTTGTTTATTTATTTATTTATCCTTACCTGAGTATATGTTCTTTGATTTTTAGAGAGAGAGGAAGGGAGAGACAGAGAGAGAAACATGCCCTGACTGGGGACCGAACCCCCAACTTAGGTATGTGCTCTGACCAGCAATTGAATGCACAACGTTTTGGTGTGTGGAACAACTTTCCAACCAACTAAGCCACTCGGCCAAGGACGCTTGTTTATATTTTTGTTAAGAAGTTATTCAACCAGAAATTTGGAAGGATATCTAGTAATCATTGTCTTAATTTTATGTAAATAGATTTTAAATATTTGAATTACAAAGTCCAAGATTGAAAGTTATATCCAATTCAAAAGAAAAAAACATTCACTGTGTGCTAAGTCCTTAAAACAGAAAATTAAATAATACTTGGTTGATTCCCTTAAGAACCTGATAATCCAAGACCAGAACTGAAACAAATGGATATTTCAACAAGTTGTTTTGTGGCCTAAATTGGACAATGAGATACAGAAAAGATCCTTGCTTGGCCTTCATAGGAACATGATTTCATGTAAATTGCTTAAATCTCTGTTTCTTGTCTCTAAAATTAGTATGATAATAACAGTATCTACCTCATAGGGTTATTGTGAAGATTACATTGGCTGATACATGTAAAGTACAAATAGGTGCTTGGTATACAAAAATCGGTCTATAATGTTCTTCTAAATAATGTTTTATATAAAACAGCATAGTGCCAGGCACTTAGGAAGCACTCAAGAAATATTAGCTATTGTTTATTACTAAAAGAATTGGGATTCTGTGCTAAGAATTGAAATCAAGATCTCTGCTTTAGTTAAATCTACCAGATAAATTTTAGCAAACAATTATTTGGCTTGTGAGGCAGCCATTATATATTAATAAGATTTTACCATGAGAAATGAGACTCCTTTAAGAAGTCTAGGCTTACTGATCTGCCATAGTAAATGATCCCATCTATGGAATATAAATATGACCAAAAAGCAATGGAGAGTTGTCTTTAAGAGGATTTTAAAATGGAAGTTATGAGAAATGTAATATAGTTGTACAAATACTAGTTGCAATATTCAAACATCTCACATAGAGAACGAAAAAGGTTAAGCAGGAACAGGCGAGAAATGGTGGGTTCTTTGCAGAGAGCTTCGTTGTGAATCCCACACTTAACCAGAAGCTTTCCTGTGCCTCAGGCCTAGCGAAAGAGGGCAATGTTAGACTTCCACCTGAATAATTATAAAGTGCATGAGAGAACTGACCAGACGCCGATGAATGAGGAAAGAAGTTGTTGCTTCTTTGGGAGTGTCCTACATTAGTCAACTAAAAGGATGCCATAGACTATATCAAGTTAGGTACAAGAGGGAGCCCAGTGGAGCTGTTGTAGTGACTTGGGCTCAGCAGGGGGTGTGGAAGGTTACTAGGTACTGTGAAAAGTCAGCACCGAGCTAGGGGAGAGGATATCACCTCCTCCATCAGAGTAACTACAGATGGGATCCAGCCAGTGGAGAGGCAGTCACCAAAGGGCCCATCAGAGTTTATGTTTAGTCAGCCAGCTGACATCCTTCCTCCTCTCCCTCTCCTCCCCCACTGCCTTCAAACTTTGAAGAGGTTAAAAAACCAGAGGAGGGGAAAGCTAGAGAACAAGGTGAATAAGAAAGAAAGAAGCAGCAGACTTCACTTCTTCCTCTGCTTTAGGAAGCAAGACAGAAATAGGAGGGGAAGTAATTGTGACTAAGAATAGTTGAACAGTTTGACATCATATGCAACTGGACATTCTAATCCTGAAAGGAAACTACCCTGCAACGTGAATTGATCAAAGGTCATTTGTTACTTCAGAGTGATTAGAGAAATCGTGGGATATTTTAGTTTTGTGTTTTCATCTAGGTATACAAGAGATAAACTGGCCCACTGATCATTGTTCAAACACTGCTAAAACAACGACTTATTTCTAATCACACATCACAAATTACGGTTGTTCAGTTTATTACTTATATTAACTTCAGAGATAAACAAACTGGAAAAAAAATTATTGCTCTGTTTCTGTGGAAGGTATTCATAAATTCTTCTCTTAATGAAACCAAAGAATCATAAAGTAGGAAGTATTTTCTTTTAATGTCATAATTTAAAAAGTAAATTTCAAAGGTTCTCTGTAGTGAAAAGTTTTCTACAGTGCAATGGAGCAGGTCTTGCTCTGTCCTCTTAGGCACGTGTCTTCCTGGCAGCCGTTTCTTTTAAGCCCAAGAACCAACAGCATGATTTCCTAAGATGAAGGTTTCTAATGCCTTTCCTGGGGGAGAATATTCAAGTATCTACTTGGTACAAGGACATGTGTTAAGACCCAGAAACTCAGCAGGGCACAAGAAACTCAGCCTCTAGTCATCTGCCCTCCTGGAACTCAGACTCTCATACAGGAGAAAAGAAACAAAATAAATTGTTGAATAAACAAGTCAATGTCAACTAACGTTCAGGACACAGATCAAACTAAATCCTGAGTGACAGGATTAGAGAGCAAGTTTGCTAAGGGAATGAACAAATTACAAATAGAGAAAAGTTCTACAAGCAAAAAACCAAAACGGGTGCAGCCCAATTATGGACGTTGGTGGCATTTTGAGTGTGTGACCACAGGGTTCAAGGGCACATCCAACAGAAGAGCAACAGGCCAAGGTAGCACACACAGCTCACGGAGTCACGGAACACACATGGCTCACCGAAGCAGGCAAAATAGAATGCGTGGAAAACAAAAGAAAGGCAGAAGACTAAAGCCTTGAAAGGAAACAGGGGAACCAAAGCATCATGTCTAGTAACAGTAGTAATTGTGGGGTTTTGGGTTACATTCAGGGAGAATTAAAAGGCCTCCTCTGTCAGGACTGACAATGTGGACAGAAATAGGGCACTGTAGCCAGAATAAACAGGGTGTAGGAGAGCAAAAATTGGGACAAAACAATGACTGGCATAAACCTAGTCCCTTCAGACTTGGATGTTCTATTTAACATGGGAGAAGCTTAAAATTAAGTTCACAATTGTGTATTTGTGTATTTTACCCTTAGTGAAAGCAGAGAGAGTAATTCAATTGTCTAAGAAGGAATATAGTTTTAGACATGGTGATCTCAGAAAAACACTTTGTTTAATGTCTAAACTAACAATCCCCAAATTGGTATTATCTGTAGTCAAATTATCTTACATTTAGGTGGAACCTAAAGTCCCAAGCAGTCCCAAACCTAAAACTGCATTTGTCGCAAGTGGCACGGACGCCACTGATTTTGCCTTCTTGCTTTTGCCCATGTGGAACGAGGAAGGAAACACCTCTTAGCTGTGTTTATAGACAGCCACACCCACTACACAAGGCCGGCCCTGGGATAAAAATGGATACTCTTCACAAAAAGTAAGATGCATGTAGAAACAGAAAACGCTGGGTAGACTTCATCATTTTTTCCCTGTGAATTGGATGTATGATTATTTTTCTAAACCTCAGTCCCTCCTCATTTGTGGAGAGGGATAATGAAATTCATCTTAGATTCCAGTCCACCAGAATCTGAACACAAGAGAAGCATTAGCATGAAAGCAACTCAGTTCAGAGGGGATCCCAGGTAGACTGGTCAGAAATGGGGTGATGGGAAAGGAAAGGGGATGAGGCCATAAAACTTTGTTAAGGGACAGGCAACCGCTGTGAGCACCTGAGGAACACCAGGAAATCCTGTGGAATGTGTGTTGAGTTGCTCAATTAAAGGGTAAGGAAACAGGGATATTTATCCACCAATTCCTGTCAGTCACTGAGAGATATTTCCATAGATATGACTTGCCTACCACTTCCAGCCTGTCCTATGTACCCCTTAGAAAGTTCTGAGGGCCCCAAAAGCCTTCAGACAGAGATTCACAGAAGGCTACAATGGAAGCTCCCAGGAAAAGTGAACCCCAAGGGAAATAGGACACTAAGCAGTATCTGCCCCACCTACCTATTAAGATCAAATGAACTACTCTACATTAAAATATTACAGAAACCATAAACTTCCATATAAATTGGTGTCAAGTCAATAATAAATCAAAGTAAGTTACATCATTCACCATAAATATAGCTCTGGCCAACATCAGAATTTGAATAATAATAGAAATAGAAACTTCGAATTGGTAGACTTAGTATTTTTAAATGCTGGCCTGTCCCTGGACACATCACTTCTCGAAGCTTAAATGACTTTGTCTGTGTCATGAGGTGATCCTAGCTTTCTTAAAGATGAGCATGTCAAATAAAACGGAGAAGGAAGATGCTTAAAACAGTGAATTTTCAATCAATGTTAATTCTCTTCCTTCTATCTCCCCTTTTGATTTAAAGATTATTTTTACCAGGAGATAAAAATAAAATTTTTCATATATCACTGCAGCCAATTAAATACAAGTTGAAGCCACTAAAAATACAAATAACATTCATTCAATATTACATGTGAACACCTGCTGTGTGACAGGCGCTGGCACAGACCCTGTGCTTAAGACGGTAAACAAGAACCCCAAATCCCTGTCCTCAAATTACCATGGAAAAGTGAGACATAAAAGATACAAAGAGGACCATTTGATATATAGCTGTATACTCACTGATCATCATTATTTGCATATCACTGCTATTTGAATATCATCATTATCTGAATATCACTAATATGAATTTCAAAATTGCTACAATGGTTGTCATCACAGCAGTCTAACGTTTCAATATTGTAGAACATATTGATTAAAAAAAGAAAATAAAAACCAAAAGCTAATGTACAAAAATCAAGGTAGAATCATCCGGGACAAATTATCTCATTTGTAATGGATCATACATAGTACTAGTATGTGATGGCACTTCAGGGCCGTCACCTGTCATGTTTTTTTAGTAAGATCTAAAAATTGTAAGGAGAGGAACAAAGAGATCTCCATGGTCCCTCCCAACTCTAAAGTTTCATGAAGTATATCTTGTACTTTAAATGGTAAGTTGAAGAAAAATACAAATGTAGATGTAAACAACTAACTTGCCTTGAATATACTTTAGAAAAACACTTCACACTAAATGAAAGGCTGATGCTGCAGGGATCAGGTTGATGCAAATTGTTACTTTAGGACGGCTGCCTAGTCAGCAGGAAGCAATTTGGTCCTTTCTGCAATACCACCCGAGCCAACACTCCGTGCTAGTGTGTTGAAAGATAAGTTGCCTACTGTAGAAAAAGTTACTAAACTTGAAAAATAATCCTCTTCTAAGTAGCATATTGCATTAAAAAGTAATTATAAGGCACTTGGGAAACTGATTCTACTATATATCAATGTTGTAATGAACATCAACTCCTAAAAAACACTTCGGGAAGAAAACTGCGCACAACCCAAATGGAGCATGGCACACAGGCTGATATGTGAGTAGTGAGCTGGGAACTGACCCATCACCGGGGTTACTCAAATGTTTGGACTACAATTGCAGTGGTTTTGCTCATTTTATTTTTGAATAGTTGCTCAGTAATTTGTTACTTTATTTCCTCAGGAAAACATTATACACATGAATTAAAGAAATGACTACCTTTGTATTCATTCTTTCAGTGATTTAAAAAAAAATCGATGCTTCATTAAGTACAGTTCACGGGCAAACTGTTTACATTTCACCTGTTTCTCTTATTTACATTAATCTACACACTTCCACAGCTTGAATTTTTGGCCAAAATAAATTTGCATGTTACTTAAAATAAGACGCATTTGACACTCATATTTACTGACAGCAATATATATTTAAAACTCTAAGAGTTTGTCACTTATATATTTCAAAGTCTACGATCTCTATTCCCTAAAGAGGAAGAAAAAAATACACGACCAATGTTGAGTATACACTTTTTCAATCCCTTGCTAGATCTCAAAGGAATATTAGGGTACACTAACATAAGTGTCAAGGAGGAGGTAATGATGGATGGTGGATTAAGCAAACACTACCTGAGTGTCAATAATGAACCCCTCCCCCCAACAAAGAAACTGTGTATCTCAAAGAATGCTTTGAAGGGCGGTAGTAACTTGTTAAAAGCTAGGTTTCAGATTTAATAAGCTTCATTTTCAAATCCTTTTTTTTTTTAAAGAAAATCAAGGGAACAAGCTTTTCTCTTTTGGTAAGTTTCTTAGAAGCTCAAATTTAAGTGGCAATTTCAAAGACCCCATGTTTTTAAAAATAATTCACAATAAAAATTTCACACCCTATTTAAAGACATACAATTGGCTTCATGTCAGGTTACATGCTGATTTTAGAGCCATTCACTGAAGTCTAAACTTTGAAATAGACTCGCTCCATCAAACAGATGTGAGTCCTTTACGACCTGACTACTACAGATGTTATACTTTTAAATCCATTTGAATAGTGGCTGTTGGAAAATAAGCTTATGCAAACTTGTACCTGTCTATAATTTTCCTCCAAATTTTGAGTTGCACCAAGTTCCTAGGGGTATCTCTACTATGAGCATTTCAGTGGTAGGCTCCCTGTTGGTCCCCAGAACACAGGGGGTGCTGCCATGTACAAGGGAGGACAGTCTGGTGTAGTGATCCCTGTAGACATTGTTTATGACCCACTCTAAAAATAAGGTGCTAAGCTCAATACTCTTCCCAATATTTAAAGAAAAAAGAGCACTTGCCAATAATGGGAGACAAGTTGCAGAAAAAGGAGGTAGCGAAATCAACAGGTGAGGTAAGTTCTGAATTATTCACTCATTCATCAAGCTCTTCTGACCGAGAGCCATGCTGAATGTTGGGCTAGTCAGAAAAGTGAGTAAGTTATGGCTATCCCCTCCCCTTTGCGACTACTAGAGTAGAGATAATGGAAAATGAGCCCTTTGCACACTGAGGACTTTCATGAAGAAGTGATTCTACATTTTAAGCAAAAGGTCGGTGATGGAGCAAACAGAAAAGCATAAATGTTGAGCTACCCAAACAGGAAACACAGAATTTTTAAATATTTGGCAACTATTATAGCATGCCACAAAGGAATTCCAACCAACATGGTCTAGTGTTAGACCAAGACTGAGAGATTGCCGGCTGTACCCGGCCTTTTCCCTTCAGTTGCTGGGTTGGCGGTGGTCCCGGTGACTGTGTGTGATTCACCTGTCTTTCTGAGCTGTATATTGACTTCAGCACATCTATCATTTTGGATTAGAACTTCTGTATTTTTTTAGGTATGCCCAAGGAAGGATAAAAAAAAAAGAAAGGTATATTTAAACCAATAAGTAATATTTGCAAATAATGGAGAAATTTATTCACTCTTATTTATAATTCAGTAAAGTTTTAATGATTAGCACTTACTATATTTTCATACCATAGATCATTTATTTATTTATTCAGTAAAGCTTTTTGATGAATTTATTTATTCATTAAAGCTTTCATTTTTGTTCAATCCACATATTGAGAGCCAGTTACATTTTAGGCAACATAATAGTTGGTATCTCTTGCCCCCAGAATCAAATTTCCACTATTGTACTCTTATATTATTGAATATGAGTTTATTTGTCTATATGATTGTGTATTCTTGAAGGGCTATTAATAAGTATGTTTTATTTATAAACCCAGCAACTACTATAGTGAGTTGAATATTAATAGCGGATCATATTGTTTGAAAAATTCTGTTATTAAACATCTATGTTTCAAAGTTTGTCACTGGTTTATTATTTTTTATATAAAATAAAATAAACTCAAAGTTTTTCCTATGGTAATGTCACCTCATTTAAACTCAGATGTTTTTTTGAATGTGAGATAATAGTTTGGAGTAAGTAGCATTAGCAAGAGTCACCGGAGTCATTTCAATATACAGTAGAAGCAGAAATCAAATAATGAATGGGAGTTTGAGAAGTAAAATCACTCTTCCAGTGAGTCTGATTACGAGAAGGAGAAGAATGAACTATGCCTGGGAAAGCTGAGCAGCTGGTAAGAGTGGGAAAGAAACACCAGAAAAACGGTGGGAGTTGAGCAACCATATTAGGGGCGTTACTGCCTTCTCAGCATAGTAAGGTAGCTTACATCATCAGACTGGCACTGTGAAACATCTGCGCTGCTCTTTAACTTCCCTGTCTTTGCCTTATCCTCACGGTTCAGTTACTCGGGGCAACAATAGCAAATAAGACGGTTTGAAGTTCAGTGTCCCTAGTGATTACGTCATAACCTTTGGGCACATGATCACCATCTAGGTCTCCGTATTTAACTCTACAATGTGAGTAACAATACCAAAGTTATAAGGTAACCGTGAGTTTGCAGAAGTGAGAATTTGAGAAAGTGCTAATTAATATATTATTTGACCCAGAGTGAGACCAGAAATTCCTACGCTACCAATGGAACTCTGTTACTTAATGCTCTAAAGGCAGCAACGGGTGGTAGGCTGTTAAATTTACTACTAAACGACATAGCTCATTCAGAATGCAGGAGAAACTGTAAACACTCATGTAACTGTAAGTGTGTGTAGTGCATGGCATAAAACAATGCTGCAATGTGATTTCATGCTAGACTACATACACAATCATCCTCATATGTAACACTATTGCCAGTTTAGATTTCTTGGCAAAGACATTGGACAAGTTTTGTTTAGGAAGCTTATGTTTCAACAGAATAAAGTTTCTATGAAATTTTTATAGTTTCAAGTATTTGATAAACCCCCAAATAATCTTAGATTAAATCAGTTAAGTATTATTTTATAACTAACCTTTTTTAATGGTTTTTAAAATTATGTGCCAGGCATTATGCTATAAATCCCTCTTTACATATAATCTCATTTAATCCTCTTTAGGACCATTTAAATTTGGTCCACCTTACCCTCTCCCCGACACACATATACACTTATACAGAGGAACTTGAAACTTAGAAATAAGAGAACTCTGTCAGACATTTCACAAGGAGCAATGATGAGAAAATGTTTGATACTATTTAATAATGAGGGTAAAGGGATGTGGGCAAACACAAAATTGCATTCATCATATAAGGTGACAGAATTAGTATGTAATCTAGGGATACTTTGGAAAGATATGTAGCTTTTCACTTCATTGATTTGTTCAATGGTATAAATAAAGAAAAACCTGAATATATCCAGAGTGTTAGAGTTATGATGAACTGTCAGGAATTGGTCATACACTGGTTATTGAGTACATTTCCTGTTCAATTCCACAAAGTTTATAGGAACTTCTTTTTCAAATAAAGAAAATGTGGAGAATAGAAATAGTCTATTTTGTTTTATTTTTATGTAAGCTACACAATTGACAGAAAATTGAAAATATCTTGTAAAGAAGGCATATGGTTTAAAACTTATGACTAATTTTTAGAAGACATGAAAGTACAAGAATATCTAAGAATCCTATGTGGTTTGTGTTTCTCCATTTGTTCCAGAGTAAGCTCAATGAAATCAAGTAAAACTTGACCTTGGATCACATATTTCTTAAAGGGGAAATAAATGTTTTAATGCAATTTGATCCAATAATTGTATTCAATAAGTTAATATTACTTCTATTTCACAAGAAACTCTTAGCAGAAAAATTATATGGTGAAAAAGTAATTGCTTTTGTTTTTATTTAGTCTTTTATAATTTTTTAAATACTAAATATTTTTGTTTTCCAAATAAAAAGAAAATATAGTCCACAGTAAAGGATATATTAGTAATAGTTTCATAGAGAGAAATTAAGCCTCACCTTTGCCAAACTTTCTAACATTTAACAATGTTGACTTAGTACTGAAATGAAATCAAATGGAACATAGTGTAACGAAGTTTTCATTGCTGCCAATTTAATTTCTATGTCAGAAGCCCCTTGTTAATAGGTGTGATGCTTTCTCTCCCTCTCTTCAATGGCTTCTATTTTATTTATACAGTAAAGTAATAAAACTAGTAATATATGTTGGATTACAAAAAATGTTCATAGCACGTTTGAAAAACACAAAACCAAAGCCTGATTCAAGCAAATGTCAATAAGTAAAAGCTTTTCAACAGAACCTCCCCATTCACCAGGGACATTCTTATCAAAAATATATATGAGTCCAAGTCAGCCCAATTAGCTGATGGAAAGAGCATAAGAATTAGTGCAGGAAAACATTCCTTTACAATCACAAATAGGTCCTCAGAGAGATGACACACAGCGATCGGACTTTTGTCAAATTCTGTTCATGGACTCTCAGATGCAGAAGGGAGAGGCACAATACAAAAATGAATAAAAAACGAAGGGGCTATGCCAAGCCCAGGAATCCTAAGTGTTGAGTAGAACACATGCAGAAAAATTAACATTATAAGGAATCACGTAACATAAGCTAAAAAAGGAACTAACATTCATTTGTGCCAAAAATATATACAAATGTGGTAAGGAACCCTGGACAGAAAGAGACACATTAACTGTGCACATTCCTCAATCCCCAGGGGCACCTGCAGTCTGACATGTTATTTAGAAATGAGGATTGCCCATGGCTATGAGTCTGTGCTTCTGCTTTAAGTTTCGATGAAAGTGATAGGAATTCCTTTTATCTTGTCAATGTCTCCACAATTCTTTGCATTCAACTTTCTTTACATCTGGCTTGAGAAGATGACATAAGAAAGCATTATCAATTTTATTGTGGTTAAAGCAGAAACTGGCAAGTTCTTCCTTCCTTCTGGGTTCCAAATTGAGAAGACACAGTGAAACTAGCCTTTGGGGGATGGGATATTTAGCATAGAACTCAACTAAAGTTCATGGAAGGGGTGTTCCTTGTTCACAAATTTTATAGTCACTTCACATCTGTTGTAGATTTCATCAGCAATTTCTGTTTAGAATTCCTAATTTTCTGAAACCAAAAGATTCAAAGGAAAAGCTCAATGAGACTAAATGAAAGAATTCTTTCAGTTTTGAAAAATGATATATTGGGAACATTTAGAAAAGACGTGGAAGTGAGAAGTCTTGAATTGAGATAGCATCTAATAAACAAGGACTTTCTTACCAAGAACAGGACATCTTAAGGAAATTTTCCGTCTCACTGCAAGCAATGCTTACAAGCCTGTTCCCAATTCCTTCCAGTGTTCTCCAACAGGCCCTTATTCTTCGATGCAAATATTTTCTTTTCTGACTTTTATAATTCCTTCATCTCACTATATTCTTCTGCTCAAATGAATACCAATCAGAATAATGCTCCCCAATTTCTTGCTTAATCTGCTTTCTCAATGAAAAGCACACAAACACATTTTAGTTTGTTTTCTTTTAAGTTTCTTCCCCCAAGTCTATAAAGAAACAAACTAGAACTACAAAGAAAAAACTGTGTGTGAGAGAGTTAGAAAAAACAAAAAAAGAGGGAGAGAGAGAAAGTCCACAGATGAACTTCTGTTGCTTTTTAATAAATATGTGGTTTGATTTAGCTTTCATTCGGATTTATCCCCCTGATTTGAGTCTTAGCATGACCTCTCATAAATCAAATGCTAGTCCACATTACTCAGGCAACTTAAAGAACACTGTTCATGTTGCTCAGCCAGACACAATTTCCAATACCTCTTGAACTTTTTTTAATGGACTTTATTTTTTAGAGTAGTTCTATTTTCACAGCAAAATTAAGCAGAATGTACAGAGATTTCCCATACACCCCTGTTCTCACACATGCATAACCTCCCCATTATTCACATCCCCCGTGAGAGCAGTACATGTGTTAAAACTGATGAACCTACATTGACCATCACCACCCGAAGTTCGTAGTATTGAACTTTCTAATGTTCTTCTCAGGGAAAGGGTCCTCAGTGGTCCCAAAACCTTCTCTTATCTAAAACTGTGTTGCTCTTCTACACTTTAGCTGTCCTAATGAATGCTCTTATAGCCTATAACTCCTTAATCCAAACTTGCTCTCTCCCTTGTCTTTCAAATTAATGTTAATGCCTCTTTTTCCAAAGCATGTTGCATAGAGCGCTAAGGTTATCTGAGGTATTCATAGGTGATTCGTGCAGGCAGGAAGGCAGAGGAGAAACTGCTGATAATATTTGCTTCTAAAATAATTTTGACAAATATAAAGTAAACACAAAATTAATATTTTACAGTACCCTCTACTTAAGAAATGGTGCGCCCTATCTGAGAGGCAGCAGAGGCCTTGCGAGTTACCACACTAAGATGTGTACAACATCGACTTGTACTTTCATCCAAAGACAATATTTCTTTCAATTAAATTTACACTGAAGTGTATCATCTATAAAGTGACTGCTGTTTTAATTTATATGTTCATTGAAGCCTACATGATACAAATTCATGTCCACTGGATCTAATTAAAGAAAGAAAAACAAAGACTTACAATCTCATCTGTTGTTTAATTTTGAGTGTAGTCACTTATTGCAAAGTTAACCAAGAAACCTCACCATTTCCCAGACCTGTCAGCTTAGGCAATATACTGTCACGATGTCATAGCTGTAAAATGAAAATAAAACTACCAGCACCTACAGGTTTGCTATGATCTAATGCTATCAAAGCTTTTAGCATTGTTCTTGATACACAGTAAGCTTTCAATAAATAATAACTATTATTTTTAACTTCGTACAGAATGCCATTGGTAAACCAAAAAATTAGAATAGTCCAGGTGATATTTTCTAAAAATATTAAGATGGGAAATTTATCTGGAATTTGAATAACTGCTATAATTCCTCGTATTATGATTTCCTAATTCTGAACACAACTCCTGGCACATAGTAAGTACTCAGTAAATATTTGTGGAACATAATTTAATAAAATTCTTAACTCTCTAGTAGAAAACACCGATGAAAGACATGGGCCATATATGGCTCCCCTTTGCAGCTATTCCCCACAACACTAATAAAATAGTTGGTTCAACAGAGCAGGTAATTTTTTAATTGCTAAGTAATTTAATGAGTGGATCAAATGAGAAAATTGTATTTTGAAGTATACATGCTATATAATTTAGCTTGTTCCAGAGAAAGATTTTTTTAACTTATATTTATTTAATTTGTGCTAAAACAAAATGAGTTAAATTCTATGATTATACAGTCTTTAAAAAGTAACTATAACTTAAACAGGCAAATCAGTCTCACTATTTTTCATCATACCTTGGTATAACATTATTTTGCAGAGATAAGGGGTCTCTCTATACCTGTATAATTTATCCAAAATTAATAATGCTCTTTTAATGATAAGGTATTTAAGTGTCATAAGAATTATCACTTAAGCTAGTTTATAACTTTTTATTTATTTATTTATTTATTTATTTATTTATTTATTTAGAGAGGAAGGGAGGGAGAAAGAAAGGGAGAGAAACATCAATGTGTGGTTGCCTCTCACACCCCCCCAACTGTGACCTGGCCAGCAACCCAGGCATATGCCCTGACTGGGACTCAAACTGGTCACCCTTTGATTCACAGGCCCACACTCAATCCATTGAGCTACACCAGCCAAGGCAAGATTTATAACTTCAAAGAGTTGATATTTTAATTAATGTCATATGTATATAATTAACATAATTCAGTTTCATGATATTCTAAAAGTTTTCTAAATTATAAACAGGGCGGCTACTGTTCTCTATAATGACATATTCCTTTTCCTTGGCCCTTTAACGCCTTTACATATAGTTTCCCCTCACCTGTTTTGTGTGTTTAAACAGTTCCATCTGGCCCACGTTAAGGAGATGGAAAGCTTACGGGCTGCTGAGAGGACACAAAGATGGACGGACTGTGTTGGTGCCAAGAGTTGGACGAAATAGGGATGTTGCTACCCTGCCCACTGACAGGGACGATGACACTAATATCATAACAGTCTTGAGAGACTAGAACAAATGATAAAAAGAAGGGTATAATATTAATTACCCTGATAAGAAACAACACTGAAATAATAGCCAGGGCATTAATACAGACTCTCTACATTGACTAATCTTAGAGAAAATAAAATACTATTGGCCATAAGTATGTCTGCATGAACACATAGAGTATTAAATGAAATGCATAAACCTATGGACAAGGGATTACCAGCTACCACCAAGTGAGGAGATTGGCAAATTCCAGCCCCCGAATCAGCTGTAAATCTGAACAAAAGGGCCCAAAACAAACATCTCTATGGTCTGGACATCAAAATTGAACAACCATGAGAAAAGCATTTATGTTTGAAGAACTGCTAAAATTCAGGTCAGAGTGGGATTCCATGCCTTCCTCGCCAGTGGCTGTTCACCATCCCCATTCCCACCTCGGTGAGCGTAGAGGTTCTGACAGGAAAGAATTAGGCAAGCCATGAGAACTGGCTACTTTTCTCGTGGTCAAAGAGAACCCAGTCGCTTTGAAACAGTAAGCAAAGACCACATTCAATATTATTGGTAGAATTGATCAATTAAAGTGAATATATTTTTGCCTGAATCTGTATGCATGCAGAGCAAAGACCTAAGCAGACTCTAACCCA
Source organism: Desmodus rotundus (assembly GCF_022682495.2). NCBI lineage: Eukaryota > Metazoa > Chordata > Mammalia > Chiroptera > Phyllostomidae > Desmodus > Desmodus rotundus. The sequence goes on from NC_071392.1 coordinate 37,021,097, forward strand.
CCACAGCCTCTTGACCAAAACAAAGGTGACATACATGTGCAGCAGAAACAAAAGGCTCCAGTGGAGTAGAAGCTGGGGCAGATAACCACAGCGTGAATATACTCCTCTATTCACACCTGGATGATTCGGCAGCAAAGAAGTCTCATTGGCTCCAGTCTCATTCTGCTTGAGTACCACCTCTTTCTAATCCCCCACTGACAATTAGGTTATGCAGATGCGGAGCAGATCTGAGAATGCCAGATTTTAAAACAAAAACAAGATAAATAAATAAAACAAAGACAACAGTGACCACACACTGTGTGGGAGACAGACTTAGCCAAAACAAGTTACTAAATAAAGAAACCAAACAACTGACAAATAAAACAACAACCACAACCTTTGGGGGAGGGGAGGAATCTGAATTCATAAGTGCTACAATATATTACTTTAAAAGTACAGTTTTCAACCACAACAAAAAATTAAGAGATTTACAAAGAAATAGAAATGCTCATTCATACTCTACAAAAAAAAAAAATCAATATAGAAATCCTCTGAGTGTCCCCAGATGTGGGACTTAGCAGACAAAATTTCAAAGCAACTATTGTAAGTACATTCAATGAAGTATAAAATAAGCCATGTTTAAAGAATTAAACAATAAGTCAACAAATAAGAGTAAATGCATGGAGACAGAACAATAGATTAGCAATTTCTTAGTGTTGGGCGTAGGAACAAGGATTAGTTACATGGAGGTAGGTGTAGAGCACAGAACTTTTTCAGGGTGATGGGAAGGTTCTAAAACTGGGTTGGTGTAATGTTCTCAGAACACTATGAATTGACTAAAAGTCCTTGAATTGTATGGTAGGGAGATTTTATCTGAGTAAAACTATTTATTCTGCATTACCTTTTTAGTCCCTTTATTACTCTCCTCCCCAGCAATCACCACCCTGTTGTCTGCGTCCATGAGTCCTTTTTCCTTTTTGCTCAATTCCTCCACCCTCTAAACTTCCTCCCCAAACTAGCTGTCATCCTCCTCTCCATCTATAATATGGGTCTGTCCCCATTTTCCCTATTTGCTCAGTTTGTTCATTAGATTCCACATATGAGTGAAATCGTATGGTATTTGTCTTTCTATTACTGGCTTATTTCACTTAGCATAATGTTCTCCAGGCCCATCCATACTGTTGCAAAAGGTAAAATTTTTTTCTTTTTTATAGCTGCGTAATATAATAAGGAAGTAAAACTATTTCAAAATGTATGTTGCCTTTGATATTTCTTTATTCCCCTAATTTTCTCTTTTTATATTTTATTTTCAGAGAATCTATTATTGCACAATAATCTATGTTATTATAAAAATGGAATCCTGCTTAACATCATTAAAATACAAAAGAATCACAATGCTTACTGATATTACTCCTCTTGATGAGTTCTTTATCATTTTTTCATACTCCAGTTTCTTAAATGATCTAACAAGTAACTAAGAACTTTTTTAAAGGAGTATTTTAAGATTATAGCAAAACAGCCGTATAGAAAGCTGCTATTTTAATGCTCTTGGTTTCTCACCTACATATTTGGGATTTGGTTTCCCATTACCATCTCCAGATTCACCCTCTTCAATTCCATTCAGAGGCCAGAGTCACTTTTATGAACATAAATGCAGTTACATTATAAACTTCTTCACAGTTGGTTAATAATTCCCTGTTGCTGATAGCAACAGGGAATTTTTTTCTTTCTTTCTTTCTTTCTCTCTCTCTTTCTCTTCCTTTCTCAACTTGGAGTCCACAGACTCCAGACAACTTCATAGATTCAAATTAGGGTCTCCATCTTCTGTGAAATCACATATAAGATGTTTACATAGGCATCGTGTACATATTTGAGGGGAGAGATTCTAGGTTTTATCAGATTCTAAAAGGGGCTAGTTCCCTGAAAAGGTTAAGAACATCATCCTTCTGTATAAAGTCCCCATTCCCTTGACTGACATGCAGGCCTATAAACTGAACCCAGCCTCTTTCCAACACCAACTGCTCTCACCCCTTTTTGCATTGTAGGCTCCAAGAAATGGGTACCACTTGTAAGGCCCTAAAAATACCCTTCCATCATTCTCCTTCTGCCTTCCTGGTCCCCAATCTTTTTAACTGGTGTTTATTCACACTTAAGACCATTTTTAATGGCCTCCTAACAGGTTTGCATGATCCTATTAGAAAAAGCCCTTTGTGTTCCTCCTTCGTTATTCTCAGTAAACTATGCATTGTTGTCAGTAAACTTCATATTTACTGCACTTTATATTGTTTATGAATGGTTCTAGAATAGGAGCCCATGGAGAGGGAAAAACTCAGGTATGCCTAGTTTCCAGCCATATAGCCGGCAGTCAGAAGCATTTTCAAATGAATCAGCATGAATTTGTACACAAGTGAACTCAGAGGCTCTCTTGGTCAAAATATTTTTCTGTTATCAATTTATGAAGAAACAAATATGTATTTTTAAGGGCAAAGAAAAATTTTGTTGGGTTATGGTAGTCAGAATAATGACTTCCCCAAAATATCGGTATCCTCATCCTGGGAACCTGTGAATATATCCTGGTAAATGGCACGGGGGATAAGTCGTAAATGGAATTGAGGTTGCTAGTCATTTGACCTTCCAAGAGGAGTTTATCCTGGATTATTGAGGGAGGCCCAGTGTCTTCACATGGGTTTTCTGATGGAGAAGAGGAAGACTGAGAATCAGAACCGGAGAAATGGCCTTGTGGGGAAAGCTCAACCGGCCACTGCTGGCTTTGAATATGGAGGAACTGGTCATGAACCACAGAATACAGGCAGCCTCCAGAAGCTGGAAAGGGCAAGAAGAGAGATTTTTCTCCCAAAGCCTCCGGAAAATGACACAACCCTACAGACACCTTGGTTTTAGCTCAGTGAGAGCCATTTCAAACTTCTGGCTGTCAGGTTGTTGTTTTAAGCCACTAAATGTGTGGCAATTTGCTACAACAGGAAAAGGAAACTAACGCATGAGCTTTCTATTTCCAATCATTAAAACAGCCCTGTTATTAGTTAAATTGTGTCCTCCCAAGAGAGATGTTCCAGTCCTAAATCCCAGTACCTGAGAATGTGACCATATTTGGAAATAACTTTTGTCGCAGATGTAATTAGTTAAGGTGAGGTCATACTAGATGCAGGTGGGCTTTCATTTCAATATGACCAGTGTTCTTATAAGAGGGAAGAGACAAAAAGAAGACAGCCATGTAGCAACAGCAGTGGGGATTGGAATGACACGTCTGCAAGTCAAAGAACTACAGGAATTCGTAGGAAATACCGGAGCTGGAAGAGGCCAGGGAGAATTTTCCTCTGCAGGCCTCAGACGGAGTACAGCCCAGATGGCATCTTCATTTTGGACTTCTAGCCTCCAGAACTGTGAGGCAAGTTCCTGTTTTTTAAGCCATCCAGTTTGTGGTTTGCTACAGCAGCCCCAGGGACACTAATGCAAGCCCCTCGTGGCTGAATTCTAATTTCAGAGTGTTGCTGTGTATTAATCACACTTCTCTAAAGATATCTCCTGGTCACTTTTGAAAAGTGAATTTAATGTACTCTTCAGGTTGTTGTAGCACCTCCACATTTAGCACCGTACAGATTTGACACCCAAAATACTGAGTTGGGGCCAAAGAGCAAACAATTGGACTCGAACAGCTGACTCTACTCATGTGTCAAACAATTGTCTGCTGTAAGCCCCACAGCGAAGACCCAGAGGAAACCCAAACACAAGGAAATAGGTCAAACCTTCTATTTTTACACTAGTGAGCTTTGTTTTAGTGAAAAAACAGTAAGTTTTGGTTTGGATGAAAGGTAGCAGCATTAATGCTTTTCATCAGATTTGGAAATAACAATGTCTGGGAGCTTAACCGCAAAATAAAAATTATTTTCTTAAAAAATTCCAAATTTTTATGGTAAAAAATGGTTTTGTAACCATTTTTGAATATTACTGTTTAATTTAAAGTTGATTAATTAATAGTATCAGAAATGTAATAAGACTGTCTCCCTAAAATACTATACAAGTATTTTAATACTCTCAATACAAGTAGCATTTATTTTATACTTTTTGCTTAGTAATTAATCACCACTTTCTTTGTTAAATCTTCTGTGTTAGACTCTTGTTTTTATATTATAAAAATCTGTGTTCCTAAATTAAAGGTATCATGAAGAAAGTGATTCTCAAAATCTATGTTATTCTCATACACAAATATACACGATGTCTAAAATTAACAATAAAATATTCACTTTTTACAGTGGCAAAATTGTTCTGAAAAGAATGTCTAAGAAAAAAGTAAAACTATAAAATGACAATAAGTTCAGTTTTGTTCCATCTTACCTATATAAAATCAAAATTAAAGAGAATTACCTCTTTTGCTTTTTTAGTTTCATAATTAACCTAAACTCTTTAGTTCGAAATATTCCTTTTAAGAAATGTATGGGTAAATGCTTTGGAAAAAAAACTTGAAGTTATTAGGAAATGCTGATGGATTATATTAGATGAAAGCCCTAGCTGACGTAATAAAACAGTACTAACTGCCTTGGTGAGTCAGACTTAAATATGTACATCAATCTCTGTTAGTGATTATTTATTTTACTATTCTACCGCATATTTGTTTGATCATAATGTGTTTTTCATGTACATTTGCCAAGATTTAAACTACAGTACCACATCAAAACTCAGCTAACATTAACTGAATGATGTGGCAATTAAAAAAACTTATAGATGTGATCAAGACATTTTTTAAACATATCCAAATATGTGGTATCTTGAAACTATTCTTAAAAATCAGTATTTTCAATGTTTTTTCTGATTCTTCTTTTTTAATATTTTATTTATTTATTTTTAGAGAGAGGGGAAGGGAGAGAAACATTGATGTGAGAGAGAAACATCAGTCGGTTGCCTCTCGCTTGCCCCCAACCAGGGATCTCGTCTGCAACCCAGGCATGTACCCTGACTGGGAATTGAACAGGCAGCCTTTTGGTTTGCAGGACAGTGCCCAACCCACTGAGCTGCACCAGTCAGGGCTTTTTTGTTGTTGTTGTTGTTGATTCTTAAAACCAGATTCTTTCTTGAAACTTTGCAAAGTAAGTCAACCAAAATTTTCAGCAAAGTTTGAAGGAATATTTACTACCTAACTTTTTTCAAATAAGAAATTATTCCCGTACTGCATTATTAGCTTGCTAGAGCTGCCATAACTAACAAAGTAGCATGGATAGAATGGATTAAACCAGCAGTCCTTAACCTTTTGGGCACCAGGGATCAGTTTAATGGAAGACAATTTTTCCACGGACCGGGGTAGAGGAAAGGCTTTATAGCTTGCTACCAGATGCAGCTTAATTGTCACTTGCCACTCACTGATAGGTTTTGATATGAGTCCACAAGCAATTTATTTATAATGGTTTCGATAGCAGTCAAACCTCTCTGCTAATGATAATGTGTATTTGCAGCCGCTCCTCAGCTCCTCAGTGCTAGTAGCATCACCACCTCAGCTCCACCTCAGACCATCAGGCATTAGATTCTCATAAGGAGTGTGCAACCTAGATCCCCCACATGCTCAGTTCACAGTAGGGTTCCTGCTCCTGTGAGAATCTAATGCGCAGCTAATCTGGCAGGAGGCAGAGCTCAGGCGGTAATGCGATCGATGGGGAGCAGCTGTAAACGCAGATGATGCTTCGTTTTGCCCTCGGCTCACCTCCTGCTGTGTGGCCTGATTCCTAACAGGCCCTGGACCCATAATGGTCCCGTGGCCCAGATGTTGGGGACCCCTGGATTAAACAATAGGAATTTATTTTCTCATAGGTTTGGAGAATAGAAGCCTGAGGTCGAGGTGTCAATAGATTTGGTTTCTTCTGAAACTGTGACGGAAGAATCTGTTCCAGGTGTCTGTACTTGGCTAATAGCTGGCCATCTTCTCCCCTTGTCTTTCCATTGGTTTCCCTATGTGTATGTCTGTCTGTCCAATTTCCTCTTCTTGTAAGGATACCAGTCAAATTAAGTTAGGTCCCTTCCCAATAACCTCATTTTTAACATAATCACCTCTTCAAAGAACCTATATCTGAACATGGTCACATTCTGAGGTACACAGGGTTAGGAGTTCAACATAATTTGGGGGGAGGGGAAATAATTCAGCCCATAACACATACAAAATTCATACTGTAGTATGTACAATACCTCAAATAGTTGTAAGTCCTTTTGACTTCAAAAAAGAATAGATAATTTCTTTATGCCTGATATACAGTGCAGTTTTATTTTTTTGAACGTTTTGTTACTTGATTTCTATTTTTTTTCCCTCCTGAACTAAAACCATTATTATGGAATAATGAAAAGGTTTTGGTTAAAAATGAGTACTTAGTTACATGAAACAGAGTGACAGATCTCAGAGGGGAGAGGCATGGGGAGGCCTGGAAGGGACTGGCCGAAGAACATAAATGCATATCTGCATGGACCATGGCCACAGACAACAGTGTGGCGAAGGCAGAAAGGGGTGAGCAAGGGCTGGCTGGAAGGGGGCAGAGGGGGAAATGGTGAACATCTGTAACAGTGTCAACAATATAAATAAATAAATAAATAACAATAATAAAAAATTTAAATGTTCTTACTTTAGGAAAACAGATCAAGTACACAAGAAATTTCTATGAAGTATTTAAATTTTCATACTAAAATCATCTGGGGTTTTCAGCCTTTGGGATTAACAAAATTGAAAAGAACGCTGAAGTTGGGTCTTAAAATGAACCGTTTCATACTGCAGTGAAAAAGCCAACATTAGCCAGGCAACTAGAGATCCAGAGCTGTAACTGCCAGCGTGGAGTTGATTTTGGAACATGACCATCTCCATTTTGATTTCTTTACACTAACATATCAGTCACACCCAAGTGGAAGATGCAGGAAGGCCTTCTGCTTAGGGACATCCTATCTCCTCTGAGCTCTAATTTCCAGGCCCAGAAATTTCCAAGTTGGTTCTTGATCTTCAAGAAATGATGTTTAACCTTAGGTTTTTAATGCTTGGAATTCTATTAGTAACTATGTCTGATAAGGAAAATATATTTCTGGGAAACATAACATTAATTTTTGTATCCTTGCCTGAAAGAAAATCTGACTTGGGTGAGAGCGAGATTAACAAGTAGATTCTGAGCATCTGTAAGAGAAAAGACCAAGTAGAAGTAAACACTAAGTAGGGGTGGCTAAAGAGAGGGCTAAAAATCACCACAGAATACAGGGTAAAATCCCAAGGACGTCCTTTTTTATTATTTCAAAATCTATGACAGATATTAAATACTACTTTAATCTGCATGTTGGTGTAAATTTATGTATATAGTACCTATTTATTTATTTTAAAAGTGAGTCAAAGAAAACAACTTTGTTTAGAAAACAACTAAGGACAGGTACACCAAAGGTAATAATGAAAGGATTGTGTTATTTTGTTATATGCATTCATTTCAGAAGATGGGCAATTGGTAGGGGGAGGGAAAATACTAGTTTCTTGCAAGAAATAAACCATGTTCAAAATTAAAACCAATTAGCCTCATTGAACAATGTTTTTCATTTCCATTCCACCGATGCTCCTTACTACTCTTTTTAAACTTTCCTAAACATGTTTTTAAACGAAATATTCTGAGCAGTTAACCTAATGCCTATTTATAAGGCTGGAATAATTTCATGAAACACAACATCCACCACAGCACATCCACTTCAGCTATTGCTTAGTATCCTTTCACTAAAATTCCAGGACCATTTAATTACCTCCTATGTTTCTCTGAGAGTTTAAATGTGAAAGTGAGATGGGAAGACAGCTGAGGAAGAGTAACCCATAAAAGACTAAATGCAACGAACCTAATCTTGAACACAAATGCACACAGCTGTGCCGTTTTTGGACACCAGAGAACCTGTCTGTGTGTAATGCAATATTAAGGGAAAACATCCGTATTCTCTGGAAGAAAGTTCTTCATTTCTTCCTTTGTTTTCTATTTTAAAAATCTTAGATCATAAGACATAGGATGCATTTAGAAGCCCTTCCTCTCTGAATGGATCCCTCAGTCTTGAAAGCCCAAGTGAAATAAGAAAAATAACATGATTTCTATTTTTTATTCTAACCATTACCTTATGTTGAGTTATTTCCATAGCATATGATAATTTAGGACAATAATTGGACAATGAGAAGTTTGACAGATTTATAGAAACTTTAAATAATTTCTGGAATACCTATATTCTGTATACATGTAGCTGAAGAAGGTCTATCATCACTTTTTATTTGACAATGCTTCCCACATATTTAACATAGCAAATAAAGCTAATTAGTTTTAAAAGGTGAGACATAAATTCTTTGAGAATTTTCTGGAGGCCTCTGGGGAATCTCAAAGTTACTTTGAGGTCAAAAGGACTCCATGTACAATTTGATTTGGGGAAGTTGTCAAAACATCAAAAAGTATGAACATTTGCCTAAATAGGATCGCAGATAATTATGAAATAATACTTACTTGTTTAACTGAAGTGACAACAGATGATTTTAAAGGCAAATATATCAGCTTACGTAGCTGTGAACAAAACTTAGCTCTTTTAAGATTGAGAGGGCTGGATTTTCTGAAATCGTCAAAGACTGGATAGACACAACACGAAGCACAGTAAATTTATTTGGTAAGACACAAAATGTTTGTTGTCCAGGCAGATTACTTAGAAAGTACTCATTCCATGACCAACTTATCCTAGCATGGGAGTCTTAGAATCAGGTGGCCACTGCTTTATCAGTTTTAAGTGATGGACTCATACTTTGCAGTTTTTCAGGGTTTTGGGCATTCCCATTACCAACAGATCTATTATTCCTCTCACAAGAAGACTTTTTTTTAGCGGTGGATGTCTTAATAGCTTTTTTAAAAAAGTATAATTGACATATAATATATTAGTTTCAGGGGTACAACATAATGATTTGATACTTGTATATATTGTGAAATGACACCACAGTAAGTCTAGGTAATATCTGTCTCCATACAATTATAATATTTTTCTCCTGCGCTGAGAACTTTAAAGATTTACTCTGATCAACTTTCAAATATGCAATATAGTATCATTAACTATCATCAGCATACTGTACATAACATTCACCTGATTTAGTTTATAACTGAGTTGGTGACTTTTGACCCCATTACCCATTTTGCCCACCCCCACCCCCCACCTCCAGCAGCCACCAATCTGTTTTCTGTATCTATGAGCTTGGGTTTTGTCTGTTTATTTAGATTCCACCCATAAGTGAGATCATAGGGCATTTATCTTTATCCTATTATACTTAGCATAACACCCTCTATTTTCATGTTGTCACAAATGGCAAAATTTCATTTGTTTTATTTTTATGGCTGAATAATAATGTACATTTCCATTGTGTGGAAAAGGATTGTTTCCACATCTTAGCTCTTTTAAATAATGCTGCAATGAACATGTTGGAGCAGTGAACTCATCTTTTCAAGTCAGCGTTTTTGTTTTCTTTGGATAAACGCCCAGAAGAATGGTTGGATCTTAAGGCAGTTCTATGCTTAATTTTTTTAAAGGAAACTCCATACTCTTTTCCATAGTGGCTGCACCAACTTGTATTTCCCACCAACAAAGCAAAAATATTCCCTTTCTCCACACCCTCACCAACACTTGTTATCTCATCTTTTTGATAATCGCCGTTCTAACCGCTGTGAGATGCTATCTCATTACGGTTTTGGTTTGCATTTCCCTGATGATTAGTGTTGGGCACCTTTTTGTGGACCTGTTGGCCATCTGTATGCCACCAAAAGACTTTTAATAGTCTGACGTGTGCTTACTTAGATTTTGATGGGCCATTGGTCAAAACAGGTCATATTTTCATCCTAATTTACTTCCCGAAGTCCCCCAGCTGTTTATGCTGTGGATTTACATGAAGGTTTTTGTAAATTCCCTCCCAGCTGCCGTCTTACTTTCTTTGGCTTGGGGGTTAGCCATTATTTCCCCTTGTTAAAATAATCCTCCCTAATTCAACCAGACTTACTGTTTCCGTTAGGTTGTGCACATTCCTGAGACTTGCCAGGACCTCCTAGAGACACTTACACTTTTAATAAGATCGGCCGCAGACCCCGATGTTTTGACCCACTAAGTCTCACCCTGAAAATCTGGAGTCTCCCATACCCCAATTTCCCCCCAGGACGACAAGAACAGAGAAGTTAGAAGAGCTTACCCGATAAGGGGAGCTAAATCTGAGAGAAGCTTACCAGAGACCCGGAGGGCGGGCGAGCAGACCAGGGGGCAGTGAACAGAAGGGCCCTGTGGGTTCCTTCCCCTGGGTCTAGGAGATGCCCCGGAGTCCTCAGCACCTGTCTTCAGTACTGTTTGGTCACCAAAACTTTCCAATGGCAAAACTGAAACAATTTAGTGATGAGTTTGATGGCCTTTATTCAAAAGGGGGAGCATGAGGCCTCACAGGCAGGGAGCACTATCCGAGCAATGTTGGGCAAGAGCAAGGTTTAAAGGACCATAGAGGAGAAGATGGAAACAGCATGATTGGCTAGCAGGCCCCATTTTCCTGAGTGACGGGAACTAGCTAAAGCTGAGTGGGAAAATTGTGAGTGGTTTCTGGGACAGGTATATCCTGGAAGTGCAGGGTGACTTCGGTTTAGATTTGACAGGGACCAGGGTCCATTTTGTGGATGTTAATATATGAATGAACTTTATTCGTATTTTAGATGTGAAAAGTCAGGACAGGCTGGAGGATACAGAGTGAGGCGAGGACAGGCTGGGAGGCTGAGAATACACTCACTTCAGGGAAAATGGTGTGCACCTGAGGACGCCACTTCCCTACTTTCCCCACAACTTCAGCTACAGAAGAACAACTCTTTCACTAAGTTCAAGGCAAACGTCAAAGATATTACAGGTTCAGTTCCAGACCCATCCCCATTCTCCTCCCGCCATAAAGCCAACATGGCAATAAAGTGAGTCATAATCTTTTTGCTGATGGAGGGTCTTGCCTTCAATTTGTAAAAAAAAGCAGCATTTGTGAAGCGCAATAAAGCAAAGTTCAATAAAACTAAGTGTGCCCATGAGAAACAGGAAATAGGTCTGATGTCATTGATGAGATAAGATGGGTGATTGGTAAGAGGAACCAAGAAGAAAGGTGAAATAAATAGAAACAAATGTTTGCCAGTCTGGAGGAGAGCTTCAGATGTTGCTTAGCCTTTTTAAATAATGTATCTGCATATATTTAAGTCAAGGACTCTTAAGATTGTTATTATATTTATGTAGCATGATGGTTGAAATACGAATTACTCTTGATGGATCTTACCATTTTTTTGTGTGCTGGTTATTCATGTATGGGTAGTTACTAGGTTATTATGAGAACTTCTACATTTAAAATGCTCCTCTAAATCATGTAAAGGAATACTCTAAAAAAATAGCGAGTTAAATCACTAATCCTTGTAATAGAGTGCTGACACAGAAGCTAAGGTAAAGAATAACAAAGGGAATTCTTCGAAGGAGGAATAAGATTAGGATTCCTAACCCCTATTTTCAAAATGTGACTATTATACAGAAACATTATGTCTTCATTATTTCCGAATCAAAAGTAGAGTATGGAATCTCTAAAAGAAGTGCTCAAATACGATAACAATAATAGAATAATTTAATTATGTTTCCTTAAATATAAGCAACCATTCAGAAACCCTTATAAATGATATTGTTTTGTTTTGTACCCACTAGAATTAATAAGTTTTAAATAAGTTTATAAAATCACATGAACTTCATTTGAAAATATGGTAACTTGCCTTTAGTATTTTACCCCAAACAACTGATGTTTTATAGTAACTGGTTATACATGAATTTTCAATGTTAAAAATATACATTGAATATACATATACAAAAATATACATAGACAATTATAGAAATCATCCAGAATCAAATCACAATTACCTGAGCTACTTAGCTAAGTAATTACCCTGATAATAGACTTAAATTTTCACTTCCATTTGGTACTTAGAGCAAGGGTCTCAATTTTATTTAAAAAGAAATGGACAGGAATATACTCCACTGTGGCATTTGCAAATATTCATTACAAAATACAATTTATAAAACCATGTTTTCTGCATTTATTTCACAAAAGACTAAAATGTTTGTGTTCTGTCCCATTTATTTGCAATTTTCTGCTAATCTTGGGAGATCCTTCTTAAAAAAACTACAGAAGTTCATGAGTTGTCTCCTCAATTGTATTTAACGGGAAATTAATTCTCTGGAATCTGCATTTGTCTCTTTAAAGGACAACAGACTTGCCCCAAGTGTGAAATCATAAATTGGAGAGTTAAAAGGCCCCTGGGGTGCAGCTGTCCCGGGAGAGGAGACCATTGACAGGGGCAGCAGATGAGAGCCCTCGAACAAACATTGTCACGGGTGTGCACGTGAGAGAGACTCATGCAGCGATATTTAATGCTCCTCTTTTATGCTCGGGGTGGTTTGTCTTCTGGAAGAGAAGCAATTGCTATCAGTGTGTAACTCAAGTCCCTAGGATGTGATTACATACTTAAGGCATGAAGAATTAGCAATGCTTTCAGCAGTCCCCTGGCCTCGCTTAGGCCCCTGTGACTGCTCAAGAGGGCTAACTGTCTTGGTTATAATCCTCATATTACATTCCAAAGGAAAGTCATCACTGCACCCTTAGTTTGGGGAGTTATATTATTTATGTCAACAGTGAAGACTTATACTAATACTAACTGGACAACTGTATACAGATGTGTCATCTAAGTTGGCTCGCCCAGGGGGGTGAAAATGTGTCTTTGTCTCACCATTCTTCTGGCAACAGCTGACAATTTGGCAGCAATCTATGTTATGCTAAGCTCTCTTAACATCCCTCCTGGTATTGTTTCATAGAAGTCTGTCTGAGGAATCCTATGATAGTAAAAAACAGGGTAGGTTACCAAAACAATCATCTAGTGTATGTCTATCATTAAAAAGAATCTTGATGATGATATTTCTGGATGCATATGAGAGGATTGGGAGGGGAAAAGTCAGTGCCTGGGTGAAAAGTTTCATATACAATTGAAAGGCTTTGTTTCCATATGTTTGAAATATGTTTTTTTTTCCTCGTGTGGAAGGGTATCAGAGATTACCTTTTCAAAAACTGACATATATTTAAGAGATGGATCACTTAAAGATCTCCTAATGAGGAAAGAAAAATCTGGTAAAACGGTCTAAGAAGCAAGAGAATTAAAAAACTGGATGCCATATGTAGCAACTTCTAGTCTGCCTTTGTACAGTTTTCATTTTCTGTATTTACTGGGTCTGCCTGTGGGAATATCTGTTCATCTGACAGTCAGCATGGTGTGTTTGTTCTGAGACACTGATTGCTGAATGCTGATGTGAGCATTCTGTTACTGTGTTTTCCTGCTGATCACACCAATGTTTTAATGTTTCATTGTTTCCAAATGTGCTTTCTTCATTCTTGGCATATATAATCAGCCTTGTGTTCATACAATTGCCTTCTTCCAGGATACCAAAAAAGTATCACTATAATATTTTTTAAAAACTCAATTCATTTCACATGAATATTAATTAGTCTGAGAAAAAAGAATACAGCATGATAATTGTGAACAAATTTTATCTCAAGCCTCACATACTGGTACCCAAGTATGTTCATTGCAGCTCTTTTGGATTACCAGTAGAATTGGTTTATTCTCATATCTATGTCATGAGCTTACATCATTATCATAGCTGAGTTCCATTCTGATCATTCGCTCAACAAAGTTATTACTACATCATTAATACTGAAATCAGAGTATTCAAAATAGCTAGGAACTCTCCAAATATTAAAGGAACACAATATGCAGAAATCCCAAGAGGATCAAGAATATCATATTAACCATATTGCATTCATTCAGATCCCCTCACTGCTCTACTCACATTGTCTGTTATCTGGACCAGACAAACAACATTTCCCAAAAGTTGAATAAGAAAGGGCTAACATTTATTAAGTGCTTAATACATCCCTGAAAGGTTTACGTGCTTTCTATGAATTGATTCATTTCATTCTCACAACAAGAGGTAGGCTGGAATTATTTCCCTCATTTTACTAATGAAGAAATTGTGGCCAAAGAGGTTAAATAATTTACTCAAGATGACAAAAATAGTGGATAGAAGAGATGGACTGTGAACCCAACCAGTCTGACTCCGAAACCTAAAACCTTGACCACTAAGTAATGTTGCCTCTCCACTCTGAGCTGAAATATGGTAATAGCAGAGGCATTTACACAGCGACTGCCGTACATGTCTTTAAATAAAGATGTTGGAAGTGTTCTTATTAGGGAAATAAGAACATATCCTTTTTATCACAAGATTTTATAACATTACTTTGCATTTAGCAGGTACTCGTCCTTATAATATTTCTGTTCTTTCCTCAGTCTCCTATGTCTTTGATGATATTTTCCCCTAGAGTTTTTTCTTTTATACTTTAACCATATTTAGTCTATAAATTAGAAAGCATATCCAAAAGTATGTAGAATTGTCATTATAGAGTCATAATTAAGAAACTAAATTCTGAACTTCAAATCTCCAGTCCAATGTTCAGTGGTAGTATAGCCTTGGCCTAGTTGTTTCTGTTTCTCAGTTTCTAAGCCCTTACTTTTCTACCTGCCAAATGGGGAGTAATAGGAGTATATTATAAATATTAATATTTGTATATTTACCTCATGACGGTTTGAGATTTAAATGAGATAATGCATATAATTGCACAGTACCTGGCACAAGGGAAGTAATTTGTAATTACATATTCCCATTTTGGGGATAATGATGGATATAACATTTATGTTTAATACAACATTCATTTGCTTTGTTTTCTGGGGGAGGTTTTTTTGCAGTTTTGGCAAGAAGATAACCTTGAACATAAAATCTTTCAATTACTCTCAAGTCCAGCATAAAAATAACATTAATAACAGAATACCTTTTATAAGAATTATAAAGATCCAAAGGAGAAAAATATCATGGATTTTAATGTTAGGAGTAGTGTTGGAAAAAATATATAAATCTTTATTTAACTGTATTTTATTTAGAGTAGATAGGCATACCAAGTTTTATGTGACTTCTTTGTAGGAAATGCAGGTTAAGAGCTCATGTGGTTAGAAATTTTAGAGAAACAAGGCTACATGAAGCTGTGAGAATCATTGGACTAGAAGAACCTGCAAGGAAGCATGTAATGAGGGGAAAAGATATTACATTTTACTATAGTTAGTACATGACTTTCTTCTTACTTTCTTGTGCATACTGCATCAAGAAAGCAATGGATTCCACAATGAATACTAGAGATAATAAAAACTGCTTAATTGAACTGCTTAAAAAAAAATTTTCCCCTGCCCCTGATGTCTTAACATTCGTGGTGATTTACTTTCCAAGATGTCCAGTTCATCTTGCTTTGGCTGGATGATTGGAATAGAGAAACTTGCACTGTTGTTTGCTTCAGTTGAGTTGAGATGGAATGGTTCCAGTTGTGTAAACAGCTCTTGTGATCCTCCAGCCTTCTTGCCAGTGCCCCATAGAGATGCAGTTGAGTAAGCAGGGCATGGTGGGCAGGTGCTGCGCACAATTCCCTCACAGTCCCACCAGCCCCTGGTGGGCCTTAAGTCTGATTCTAGTCCCAGTTCTTTCAAGGGTTCAGACAACTAATTACAATTTACTTTGAGGTGATTTGGGTCATGTACACGAATTGCAGATAAAATTAACTTAATAGAGTCCTTTAATTGTGTGCATGGCCAAAACCAGCTCTCTCGAGAGGAAAGACTAATTGACTAGTCACCTCATGCATTATAGGCTCAGATAGAGGGGCCTGAAGATAAGAGCAGTAAAACTAACAGTATCCAATTACACAGAGGATCAGGCTCTCCTTTGGCCTGAAATTTGTCAACTACAGCAGTTTTTATATCTATCTATATATTGGAGAAAAGCATTAATATGTATGGTATGAATAGTTTTTTGAATATGACTATAACAAAAAAAGAGCAGTGAAAATTACTTGGGGACACTTGTTACTATTAACGAAACAACTTAACTTATTTTAACACATTTCAGGATACAGGGTTAAAAAAACCCAATACATAAACTTTTAGTCACTATTCATATTTATGAATTTCATACCATTTTTCCCTTTGCTGCAACTATTGTACTTTCTTAGCTTCTTTTGTTTATTTTTCTGCCATATTGTAATTATATTTTTAAAAAGGAAATATGAAATAATAAGGTAGAGAAAAATGAATGTTATGCAATTTATCGCTTAACTATATATGGCGTAGGAAATATTTCAGGAGTCTCACTTTAAAAGTAGATTTCTAACACCTGCTAGAATGCTGATTCCTAATTCTGCAGCTACAGATTAAAACGATTTGGAGAGATGACCAAACTCCCACTTCAGATCAATTAGTCAGTTTCTAAAGAATTAGTCCGAGGTAAGAGAATTTTTTTAAAGCTCCTCAAATTATTTAAATGTACAGTCAGATTTGAGACCCATACCTCTATGGAAATTAATACATGTTTACTATATGCTAGATATGGTTTTAGGGTACTTCAGATTTTGCTTTCTCTAACTTTATACCTATCACCAAAAAATAAGAATTATTTAATCAAGTTAGAAGTCTCAAAATTTAACTTTATGATTCTTTTATGAAATATAACAAGATACTTTTGACTCATTAACTTCAGTAATACTAAGATTTTTAAAATTGTACTTGTGGTGCATTGGAACACACATAGAGAGAAGCACACACAAAAAATACAGGACTCTGTTTCACTTTTCCATGCATGGCCAGAATTGGTGTAAGACAAATTTCATAGACACACCCCAGGTGAAGAAATAGAAATTTGTCATCCACATCCCCAAGTTGTATTAGTATATGAGAAATATTTTCTTTTAGTGGGATTTGTGTGTCAAAAAAGTTTATGTTTAAATTTTCTTATTTTGTAAAGTTGTACTTAAATAAATTTATCTTAAAGTCTTTTGAATGAGTAGTAAATTCTCTCAATAATTTTACATGACAGAGTCTTCTAAAAAAGATTCATGGACTATGATAAATTTAGAACAGACAAATAAACATTTAGGTTTCTCTTTTAAACAATATTCACACTAGAGCTACTACCATAATTCACTGGGAAATTTTCTGAAATTATTCAATATCTAATATCATGTTTGCCTATTCATTGTTAATATATCAGTTTAGAATTTTAAAGTGTATTAGGCTTCCATGGGCGATGTTATACTACATAGCAATTGAAAGATGGCATCATTTTTCTTTTTTAAAGTGATATGTTCATCTCTTCTGCAAAGATGATCAAAAATTATGTAAGATTTTCTCTATATCAATAGAATAATCACTTTATTGTATTTTTGTTTATATTTTAGACATCATTTTATTATTAGCTTAATAAAAACAACATATTAATTTTAACCAAAACTGCTTACACAGATATATAAACATTATTATATATTCTAATAACACTAATATATAATACATATTACTATTATATACTAGGCATAATATATACTACCTATTATGCACAGAATAAAAAATACATATGTATATATGTATATAGTTTAAAATTGGATTTATAAATCAATTGGTAAATTTTTACACAAATAAGCTTCAGACACCAAGGTGTTTATAAGTGAATTCAATCACACCAATTTAAACTACACTCTTAGTAGCCTCGCCTGTTCAAGTTGTCCAGCCTTATTAAAATGCCAGACAGCTTTTCTTTTTCCTACTCTTAAATGAGGTCATTTCTGTGTTCTGGGAGTGAATAAGGACCTTTGGACACTAGTGACACAATTTTCTATTTTCTGCTCCCCAATAAAAGATACAGATTTCCTTTTCATTTTACTGCTAGAATTTGGAGCAAAGAATGGGAGAGACTGTCAGATTTTCCATTCTCCATGATGTTCTTGACCAGGAACAGAAGAGAATATTGCTAAATAACTTTTTTTTTTTAAAAAAAAAGGAGGGTCAACTTGTCTCAAATGTTTTCTTAGAAGTTCAGACTTAGAATTCCAGGCCTGCATAAATATCCCACACAAACCCTGAACTTAAGCTCCACCCTTTCTCCAGGACGTAGTACAGGCTTTTCCACATGAAATGTGTGGCACCTTTCTTTATGAAGTTTTTCAACACAAATCTTTCTGAATTTATAAGACAAAAATAAGACTTTCTGGTAGCGTCTGGAGAGATGGAGGAGTAGATTTTGCCAATGGTCATTTCCTGTCACTTGTATTAGGTGATGTATTTCTTTGGCCAAACTATTCTCTAAGGCTAAATAAATCAGCAATAAGTCAGTGACTAATAGAAATAATGTGTTATCATTAAACCTGGCTCTATAATAAGTTTCTCTGGATTTCAGCACCTATCATTTAAACTATAAAGTGTGTTACCATTAAGCATTTACTTCATTTCCCACTTGTGGAAATAGTGACAAAAGAGTGTATTTTGAGAATGGAACACAGAATTTCTCATAGGCTGTACATTTTCTTCATTATTTACATTTGGCCTCAGCAACAGCAATGAACTTTTAAGTAAGAACCTTGACTTCAATGGATTTGGCAATGGAGAATAAAATAAATATCAAGGGTGTCTTCTGGAAATCAAATCAAATACTCCAGTAAAATAATCACTATTTCATTCTTTCATTATAAAAATATCTGACTGTCAATGAATATTTTTCTACATATTAGAGACCAAATTTCTACTTTAAAAGAGCTTCTAGTGCTTTGAAAACTATTTCCATCCAGTTCTTCAGAATATTGGGGTGACAGGAGATGGGGTGTAGAATTGACCTTTGAAAGGGATCAGTGTTCTTTCTAACAATACAAAAATCTTCAACATAAAAAATAAAACCATGTTATTCAGTAATATTTGTGACCCAGCACATGCTTGAATGACCCTTGACCACGGTAAAACTTTAGAATTGACATAACAAGGAAAAAAATATTTTTGAAAAGAGGCTGTTATTAATAAGCAAAGAATTTTGATGTAAAGAAAATATATTCTGAGTAGTAAGGGTCTCTGTGAAACAAACCAGAGTGTGTCTTCCTACAGGAAAGGCTTCTGACTTACTCTTTTGTTTGATTCAGGGTTTTTTCTACATATGTCTTATTTATACAGCCATAGAAATCTAGCAAGAAAGTAGATCTGATAGGATCATGGAAATAAACAATCATTTTCTAGTCCTTATGAGGAAAAAATATTAATGTAATTTTTCAGTGTGTTGAAAATAGAATTAATACGATCTTTAGCCGTTCAAAAATATATGTGCAAAAATAGGTTTTTGGTTGTGAATATGTACAAAATAGTTTATTTTTATATTTGTTATTTATTAATTATTATATTATTTATTAGTATTGTTTATTAGTACTGTAATCTTTTCTTTAAAGATTTTATTTATTTATTTTAGAGAGAGAGGAAAGGAGGAAGAAAGAGAGGGAGAGAAACATCAATGTGTGGTGGTCTCTCGCACACCCCCTACTGGGGACCTGGCCCGAAACCCAGGCATTTGCCCTGACTGGGAATCGAACTGATGACCTTTTGTTTCACAGGCTGGGACTCAATCTAATGAGCCACACTAGCCAGGGCTATTTGTCTTATTATTATTGTTATTATTTGGTATTTTTATTTATTATTTATCTTTTAAGTAATGATGACTGTTAATTTAATCTACTTTTGCTCACCCCTATATTTACAGAATCTATACACAACATATGTATCTGGAGGTCTGTCTGAAAAAGTCCAGCCACTGTTAATATAACGAGAACAGTTTGTGCCACATCAATGTAACCTGGCAGTGTGGACTGGGTGGACTGGAGAGTGGACTGGAAAGCACATGTATGGAAAATGACAACTCCACTGTTCTAGTCAGGGGGGCAGGACATACCTTTGAGTGAGCATGTGCACTGTGTGCCATACGATTCAAAGTGTCTGAGCAAGACTTCCTGTCAAGACGGTGGCATAGGAAGACAAACCTCGCCTCTTCACACGACCACATTGAAACTGCAACTAAAATATAGAACAATGCATTCCACTCAGAACCGTCAGAAATCAAGTTAAATTGAAGTCTGACAACTACGGAATTAAAGAAACAACATCCATCCAGACTGAGCCACAGAGCTGGCAAGCTGGTGCCATACCTGAGACTCCATCAACCTTGCTAACACTGTCTGACCCACCTTGGATATCCCCAGATACTCGGCCCCACCCAACTTATGGGCCCACCCAAGCTTCTTTTCTCTATGAATGGCTGGTCTTGGCTCATACTGCACAACTTCCAAAATCCTCTCAAACAAGCAACAGCTGGCCTCAGTGAGCCCCAGGCCCAGCACTAGCAGCAGTCAGTCTAGATTCACAGCTTGGTTTTGCCTGGGATTCTCCAAGCCCAACACAAGTAGCAGCCGTCTCAGATTGTTTTATAGCTCAGGCAGGGTAGCCCCAGGCAAAACACAGGTGGTTGCTGGCCTTAGCTTGCACCACCTGGGGAAACCCAGGGCCTGCACACCCAGTGGACAGCTACAGACCACATCAGAGCACCACCACTCTGCTCCTGCACCGCTGATGCTCCACAGAGGGCAGAGGTTGGTGGTAAGTGGTCACAGCTAATCCTGGCAGCTGACTGGCCTGGGTAAATCCCTCCTATTGGTCAGCCAACAGCAATCAAAGCTCAACTATAAGAGGAGGATATGCTCAGGCCACACAAAGGGTTAATTTGGGAGGAGTCAAAATTTAAATGTGGATTTTCAACTGCATGGGGGTGAACACCCTTATCCTCTGCATCATTCAATGGCCAAGTGTATGTATGCAATGATGCACATACAATGAATTTATAATTAATTTAGAACCAAGTACTTCACCTATACTGTCTAGCAGAGATAAGCTTTCTTATATTCTACTGTCTTTTTCCCTCACACTCCATCCCTTCTTTTTCCCCCATTAATTCTCATTTTCATTCAAAAGAAAAGCACATTGAGACTGGCAGTGATTGTGCCTCCCTGGGACCAACAACGCAGGGTCTTTCCTGCAGCACTCACTCTCCCAGAATCTTGTTTGTGTTACTTTCCAAGCTGCTGTAGGACTGGGACATGAAATTATGAAATGTCAGTGTTTATAGATTTGAGGGACCACCTGGCTCTGTTACTACCTGGGGGGAGCATGGTTTGGCATTTTACAGAATAAGCTGTTGCCTTACAGTTGTGCCTGTCCTCACGAGCAGCGACTTTATGTCAGACCGTTCCTACACGTGTAGAAAGATTAAAGTCTAAAGTTTTTCTTGGAAAAACAAGAACAGTTATTATAAATTGCAAATTCCCAAAGGGAAATGAAGGAAACTCTATTTTGTTTGCCATGATATCCTCAGAGCCTAGCACAACGTCTGACATACAGGGGGTATTCAGTGAATGTTTGTTGAATTAATCAGAAATGCATGAAAATAAAAAAGTCCACAGGGTAGTTATGATTTATTCCATTTTACTTGTCTGAGTAAATATATTACTGTCTATATATTACTAAGTAAATATATACCTTAACATTTTATCTTTGAGCTTATTATACCATTAAAAGTAGTATAACCATCTGGAAAATAATGGTATATTTCTTCCCTGTTTAGCCACCTTAATAAAATCTAACTGGACTAAGAAAATTCAGATATCGCTGCCACTTTGAGTGATGGTACAATGATCTGAGCTGTTATACTGTCACTTTTCAGTTTTCGCACTGCAAAGTAAACACACTTTCCTGTGCAGTTTTACCGTAGCTATATGTATACTAGTCTAGGATTAGTTTAATTTTTTACACCAGACCATAACCGAACTATGGCTGCCTTATAACTGAGCTCCGTCTTACAGGGAGTTCTACAATGTTAAAAGTCTATAAAATCAGTTAACATGTCAATTTGATTAGGGTGACTCACTGAAGAAACATCTTCAAGTAAGCCAACTACAATCTATATATATATATGTGTGTATATACATATGCATACATACATGTATACATATATACATATGGATTGGATAAAATAATTTCCCTAGATATCTTACTCGTGATGTTTAAATTGGAATGCATTATCTAAGAGAGAATGTTATTGTGGCTTGAGCCATCTCTATGCCTGGATATGCTGGTGACTACCTTTTCTGTGAGCCTTTGTAGCTGCGGAACAAAATACCTGACTGTATAATCAGTCCCATGGACCCTAATTTCCAAATTAGCCTCTGAAACTCCGACTTCTGCTTAGAGACTTTAAGATTTTAGTTCAATAATTTTGGCTGACATTCTATGAGTTCTACAAAATAAATGCATGACTCCAAAACCTATCTTGGAGACCACCAAGCTAGAGTTTGCTTACAACCTAGTCCCAACAGAAGTAAATAACTGTGTCTTAAGATTTGTAGTATTTTTTGGAGCTCACTGCTCTCATATGTTTTTGGTTTATGTAACCACCCATGGCATTAGAAATAGTGAAATACGAGGTTAAAATACCCAGAAGTGATGAGAATTGTAGTCATAATAGGATCAGGATATTTTTAGGAACATGTCAAAATTCAAACAGCAATGAAGAAGTTTAATACGGTAAACCTCACTGAGTGGTACCATGGCTATCACAGCAAATCAGACTCCTTTGAAAATGTTTACATTAACTTTTCATTGCTATCCAATTTTGCATTTCTATTGAAAATTCTGCATTAAACTTGGAAATGTATTCTAGTCTACATTTCACAGTATATTTGTCTGCATAAATAGAAACACTAGGTGGATAGAGTGCGTAGTAAATTCATTTCTGGATACTTTCTTGTTTTCTGCCTGTGGTTTAGCTTATTTGAAACCCATCGAATATCCTGCATACCATTAGACCTGACAAAGCTCTCTCCCTTTTTCCTCCAGGAAGACTGTTTCTGCTCTTGCTAGTGTGTCACTTTAATCATCACTAAAATGAGAATTTCAAATAATTCCTGATGTTGTTTGTTTGTGGTTTCTCTATTGCAGATAAATATTACTTCATCAGTGAAAGGCTTAGTAAGAGCTACTGGAATCACTTTTATATTTCAAGTAAGTATTTAGGGAAACGGGTTCCTTTATATCTCTAAAAGTAACTAGTTTCATTAGCTCTGATTTTACATTCTTTATTTGAGGGTTTTCAGCTTGGCCCTAGCTGGGGTGGCTCAGTTGGTAGACTGTCGTCCCACAAACTGGAAGGTTACCAGTTTGATTCCCAATTAAGGCAAGTGCCTGGGTTAGGGGTTCAGTCCTTGATTGGGGCATCCTCTAAAGACAACCAATTGATGTTTCTCACATTGATGTTTCTCTCCCTCTTTTTATCCCTCTTTTCCCCCTCTCTAAAATAAATTTTAAAATATCTTAAAGAGAAAAAAGAATTTTCAGCTTGAACAGGGACTCAAAATCTATCCCAAATTTTACACATTGACAAAAATCAATAGTTTAAAATAACTGTTGGCCCTTTGAAAAGAAAGAGATATACAGCATCACTTAAGACAAACCTCAAATTTTCAAGTGAAGAAAATCACTGCTGGACCTGGCTGGTGTGGCTCAGTGGACTGAGTACTGGCCTGCAAATCAAAAGGTTGCCGGTTTGATTCCCAGTCAGGGCACATGCCTGGGTTGAGGGCCAGGTCCCCAGTAGGGGGCACATGAGAGGCAACCACACAGTGATGTTTCTCTCCTCTTTCTCCCTCCCTTACCCTCTTAAAATCTTATAAAACCTTAAAAAAAAAGAGAGAGAGAGAGAGAGGAAGAAAGAAAGAAAATCACTGCCAGGCAGGTTAGATGACTTTTGTGACTCGTTTAAGGAAAGGGAGGTGTGGCAGAGGGAAGTCTAGAATGTAGGTGTCAGGACTACACTCCAGTGTGCTGCTACTTCATCACTTTACGTTGACGTAATTGTACATTTGAACTACAGGTACTGCTTGATAGCGTACAAGGCATACAGCATATTCCTTTCCTCCCTCAATCCACCGTCAAATTCAAGATGTTAGGAGTGACATGAGCTCCTCTGAGTAGGGCTTACTGTGACCTTAGCCCTGACTTTACATGGCTTCATTACTTCACTGCTGAGTCCCCGAGTTAGAGTATTGTCCTCTCTTATCTCAGTATTATCAGCACCTTGCACAATTACCCCATTTCTTGTCTCAAATGTAGAATTCATTGACCAAATTTCTCTGTAATTTGGGATGTGAAAGATCAAAGACTTCTCTCTTGCTTTTTAGATACAATTGAATAATTTTACAATATCATAGTTGTCTCACTTTGAAAAAATGCAACTCCATTTCATTTCTACCTCACCTCACCTTCTTTAAATAACTACTGAAGAAAAAACCTATTTAGAGTATGGAAGATAGAGTAGATAATGTTTTCCCCAAGGTTTACCGCAAATCTTTTTTAAAGCTGCTTATCTAAGATTACCACATGCATCTGATCGAAAACTGCTGTTTCTGAAACAGGTTAATGGTACCTGTTTGGACAGGAGCAGAGCATAACCATTTCTTCCCCTGAGGACAAATGGGAGAAGACCCTGGAGAAATCTACTAAGGCTATCTCCAGACTTGTGAAACACATTTGATTAATGGGAGGGAAGTTTGGTGGCCACTGAAAGAAAATGAAAAATCGAGAGCGTGTAGCTTGGGCTTTAGTTGATGGACACCAACAAGGGTTCTTATGTTAAGATGACCCCACTACCTCCAGTGCAATGGTACTGCCCTTCTTCGCCACCCTGGTCCTTTTCGCTATTTTAATTTTCCGCAATTAAGACTGATTCTTACTCCAAAAGGGCTTAAGTATAAAGAGAATAATTTCCTTACATGAAGCTGAAAGGCAAATGGGGTTTCAATATAAAATAACAAGGAAATAAATGTGACATTTATATAACTGAGCTTTTAATATAAAGTATTCTTATTTTTTGGGTGCTATTATAGTTGACTCAGTACTAGAAAAATTAGAGCTTCTTTTTTGGGGTTTCTCATTTTTGATGATGTAGACCTGTGATACATGCTAATCTAAAACTAAATTTGAGACAGACATTAGAAGTCATGTAAACCTAGCCATTTCTGCTTAAATATTGTATTACTAATATATATCATATTTCATACCTTTAGAGTTTATGGCAGGGGGAATTGTTCTCCTTTATAGAAGCTACTTAGTTCTTCTTAGTTCTAAGTTACTCTAGAACTAAGTTATTTGTAGTTTACTCATTCACATAAAACTAATATGTGACTTACAGACAAAAGTCAGGCACTGTATCAAAAAAGTAACAAAATTCTGTATTTCTAGTTCTGAGCTCCAATTGAAATTTTTAAAGACATTTCCTTTTTAATACCCTAAAATCCTCCTTTGGCTTCCTGATTTTTGTAATAATGGTATAACAGGGTGCAGCCAAGAGGGGGCCCCAAATAGTGATTTGTAATGGGGTCCAGAACTCAGGGTGTTCAGGAAATATTAGAGAAAACTATATATAGGATGTTCTCACCCCCACCAGTCTGAGCTGGGGGATGGGACACACGGAGCAGGGCCATTGAGAGCTGTTTTGTACAGCAACGGCTTTGCAGCTAACCTCTGACATGGTCATTTAACATATCTATAACCTTTAACTGGTTTCATAGATACGTTAAATAGCTGTGGCCATGCTTTGAGCCAGAGGGATGGGAGTGACTTCAACCCAGGGTGTAAATGGGAAGCGACTCCCCCTGGTTACAGCACCTGCATGAGAGCTTGGAGATGATTGGCTCCATGCCATGGGGCCACACCTGCCCAGACTTACTATGGCAGCCCAGTAAAGCTGGAAGAATACGGGGATGCTGGCAGGTATAACTGATTGGAGGAGGAGTTGGAAATGGGGCTGCAGAGGAAGATTGGCATGGGGATTCAAACCCAGGCGCAGCAGCCATGCCAGAGAGGACCATGTGGCTTTGGTGGAGTAGGTTGGGACCACTTGGCTTGGGCAAGAGTTAGGACCACGTGGCTTTTGGGTGCTCCCTTTTGCCATGTGGCTTAGGCAGCAGGAGAGACTTTGTCTGGAAGAAAAAAGTGGGCAAAGCGAACCTAGTAGGTGGGGGGAGCCCCCAAAGAAAAAGGGGGGTTCCTTTTGGTAATAGTATATTGTTCACCCCTGCCCAGGTCTGTTCTGTAACAATGTTACCTAACTTCTAGCCATATACACTTAATCGTTGAAATAGCTATAATTTTCTGGCCTTCTTTCTTCCCCCATAGTCACTCAGTTAAAAACATCATCATGTTTCCCCTCAAAATAGTCCTGCTCCATAACTATGACCATACTTTAGACTTTATTCCTAGACCTCCGCACTGACTTTCTTGCTGCTACGCTCACCTTCTTTGTTCTATCTTATACACTCGAGCTAAATGAGTCTTCCTCAGGCACTCTGGAATAATGTCAAACACATATAAATTCAATAATTTCATAATACCCACAATTTTTCTTTTCTTAAACAATTTTAATGGCTTCACATTAATTCCTAAATAAAAATTTTAGACTGACATCCCGAATCCTCCCTACTTGATTCCAGTCCTATCTCACCCAGCATAACTCAGGTTACTGCCCTAGTTTTGCTGCACCTGTGTAATCAACCTCCAGAGCTCTCAGCCTGCCAGCCACATTCCTAATTTTGGTTTCATGCTGTATTTTTCTTTTGTTTTGGAAAGTTTTCAACTCTTTTCCAGTTACTTAAATTTTATCTACTTTGCAGTGTCTATTTCAAGGCCTACGAGAATTATATAATTATTAAAAGGGTCCACATTGTTTGAATTCAAATCCACTTTCCAGTCCGGAGAGTCTGAAGTTAGGTTTAAGTGACAAAAAATCTACAAATGTGAAGTAGCTTTAAAAAGTGAAGATTATTCTCTCTCATGCTGCGTGTCCAAAGCAGACTGACTAGGGGGTGAATCTGCTTCTTCTGTTCTCAGTGACACGCAGACCGCTGGACAGTGATGGTGTGTGACAGTGTGACGGGAACGTAGAAACTGGCTTTTAAGTTCTCCCACCCCTCCTGCGGCCATGCTCAACTTCAGAGGGTACAGGAGAACATCATGACTGTGGAACTAAGAAAACTAGAGCTTTCGACGACAGCACTGGTGAACACAATATTCCCTAAGCTGTAGTGCTTCTTTTTACCATGGGAAAAACATATCTGTTCTAAAGGGTTGTTTTTAATTTTAAATGTGGTTCTGTGGATGGAAAAAAGGGTTCTCTGGAAAGTAGCCTCACAGGGAGATCTGATCATTAATTCTTCACTGGGCAGGTCATAATGGGTAGTCATGCCCTAGGCTATAACTTCTTTAGTAAAAGGTTTATCTTTGCCTTAAGTAAACCCTGTCCATTGTTTCTGAGCATCTAGATTAACACGCTTTTGAAATAAGCATACCCACCCTCAAGAGAGCACACAATCTGGTTAACTATCCTGTAATCCAATCCTGGCCTTGCTTGCCATGTAATCTTCCTTATATTCCCTCCTTAACTTCAACAGCATAAAAGAAACTGCAAACTAGTAAATTCTGCTAGGAACTTAGTCTGTTGAGATCTTGCTTCCAGGTGTATCCTCTTTCTGGCTCAAATAAATTTTCACGAAACTTCTCTAAGGCTGGGCCATTCTTACGTCGACAGTTATACAGAAAGTTTTTGGTAAAAGTGCGGCCCCATGTATTGCTAAATAAATGTTAGTTATATTAGTTTCTGTGAAGTCTTACAGAATTTAACACAGTTCCTGTCTTGGCCTGTTTCCCCTGGAGAAGACAAGTTGAGACATTGACTTTTCTATAGGTAGTTTATTTGGGGACATGATTCTGGGGAACAAGAATGGGGAAATACAAAATGAGAAACTGGAGAGGAGAAAGCCAATCACATCAAAGGTATGTTAGTGAGCTCATTACCAGGTGGGCAACAGAGGCTGAGTCCCACAGGGGCACTAAGAACTGTCCACTTCAGGGGAAGGGAAGAGTATCTATCCACCGGCTTTCCTGTTCCATTGATCAGGGATTGCCTCATGGTGCACTAAGTCCTTATTTCTCAGGTTCGTGTATACAAAGTCACCAGTGGGATTTCACAGGCTTACTAGAGAAGCTATAGAACAGAAAGCAAGAGATACAGAATGTAGCTGAGGGAGCAAAAATTAGAGAATGGGGATTGGGCAGAGACTGAGAAAATTGAAGATGTAGCACAGGGGGTATCCAATACAGTTTTGGACAACTTGTATTGGCAGTATCCTAAAATGCAGTAGTTTCATTTTTTAGATTTATAATCATATTCATCAAGCTTATAGAGATTGATGTTGATAATGTGAAAAAATAGTTTAATTACAATAAAAATGAAATTGTCATGTTTTAGGGGACATTTCCTATCTTTGGCTACACTCTATTACTTTCATCCTGGGTTTAGTTGAAGCAATTAAATTTTCCCTTGGAAAATAAACTCACTAAAAAGTTATTTGGATGAGACAGAGCCAAATGCTAGTTTCATAATTGGACACATGACCCAGGATAGACAAAGATATCTTCAACCCTGGAACTTTGTCTGCAACTGTCAAGAAGGAGATGCTAGCTGGTGGAATACAAACTGTCATTGTCAGAGGGCATTTTTTGTCCCCACTGAGAAGTTGCCTGAGATGAGGCCAATATAGGTAAAAAACAGAGCCTAAGGGGTAGGAGGGTCAGGTCCCAAGTTTTCGTGTCTTGTTTTGAGTGATTGCATTCACCCAGATTAACAGCTACTCTACCTGCCTAGATGTTTTTGGTTCCATGAATGCATTAAATCCCTTTTTTCTTGAGCCAATTTTAATTACATTTCATTTATTTGTAACAGGAGGCATTCTGGCTAGCTGTCCAGAGTGTTTGTTTCATCTAACTATTGTGCTTTTTCGTCATGCTACATGGAAAGCCAAATTGAAATAAAAAGTATTTTGATGAGCCTGGAATCAGAATAAGGAAAATCAGCCGTGCGAATCACGTGTTTAATGACTCCAGGCTTGAACGAGTTGATGTGTCCCTCTCTTCATGTTGTGTCCTTGACCTGGGCACCCTATACTCTGGGCAACCCTCCTTTGGACATTGCTAACTTCTGCCCCTCAGGGTTTCTTTTTGTTATTAATGGCTAACTACATCTTTTTCTGTCCTTTTACTGCTTCTTTCAAAGAGGGATTCTTTGGGATTAACTAAATATATCTATGCAAACCCTGACTCCTCAATCATCTTGATTAGAGTTACGGAGATTAGTTTGTTTACTGCTTCAGATGTCTAATCACATGAATGTTACCTGGATCTTTTTTTTAAGTTTGACAGTCTGAAGACCACTTTATTTCTCTGATCTCCAGTTTATCTTTTTTAACCAGAGGCAAAGTCCATGGACTTTGTAGTCCAGTAGATCTGGGTTAAAACACTGCAATTGTCTCTGGGATTTCTGAAAGGATGCTTACTTAGGCTTCAATTTACCCATTCATAGTGGGGGACTAAGTGTGATACCCTAGAATGCCTCCTTTTAGGGGCATAAAGATAAAAACACATACATGTAAAATGGATTTCAAAGAAACTAAAATACAGTAAACAGTAAGAAAATGCCAACTATTTCTATAATAATTGTTATTATTAGAAATTCCTTTATTGAGTCCATATATTGCAAACTCCCTAAGTAGACCAAGATTGTTTTTTTGAGGGAATAAAGATTCAGATACTTAATAAAGATTATTTGAACCAGTAATTAAAATCATTTAAAATTTTTCTATCTTTGAATCATTACTATTTTCTGCAGTAAGTCAAAGTAAGCATCATAAGTGAATGTTAATGAATTCACATCTGAAGCTAATATTTAAGAATCAAATTAGAGGGGTGGGCAGGGGAGAACAATGGGGGAAAAACTGGGACAAATGCAAATGAACAACAATAAAATAAAATAAAGAATCAAATTAGAGAAAGCACTTTTGAAAATGGAAATAATCTGCATTAAGATGTATTATCATAAACTTAGTGCTATTATTGACTGAAAATTTGCACTGAATCAAGTGGAAAAATAAAGAAACATCAGAGTTGTAATAATTATTACTTATCAGTTACCTTCGATAGCTGGGGAAGAAGGGAGATGTTGAAAACACCGTGAAGAAGGATATGCTAGTGGTTTGTACAGTGACATTCCACAGAATGTGAGCAGTGACATTACTCAACACAAAGGCACAGAAAGGTAAAGAAATCAGCATCTGAGAGGAAAAAGTGATGGCATTTTACCATAAGTACAGAAATGTTCCTTTGTGAAAAGTAGTTTCAAATAATTCACAAATGAAGCAAAGAATGCACTTTTTCCCTACAGGACTGTGCCTGCAGCTAGGCCCTGAGGAAGGAGATAATAGGGGATGGGTAGTAGACAACAGAATCATCCACAAAATCTTCATGCCTCTTCAGTCATCAGAAGTGCCATAAAGTACTTCAGAAAACATGAACTGTAGAAAGCCTGCATAATTTTAGTTACCACATGTAATGATAAATATTTATTGTTTTACTCTATTGGGATACTGTAACAAAATTCCATATGCTGCTTTGCTTATAATAAACAAAAAAACATTTATCTCTAACAGTCTGGAGCCTGGAAAGTTCAAGATCATGTGCTGGCAGATTCAGCATCTGGTGAAGGCCTCCCTTCATGAGTCATAGATGGTGTCTTTTCGCTAGGTCCTCACAAGGCAGAAAAAGCGAGGGAACAATCCAGGGCCTCTTTTATAAGGGCACTAACCTCTTTCTTTAGGGCTTTGCCCTCCTGACCTAATCACATCCCAAAGATCCCTCCTCCAAATACTATCACTTTGGGAGTTAGGTTTCAACGTACATGAAATTGAGGAAGGTAAAGAGACGACTTCAAGCACTTACTTTATGGGTGCTATATATTTTCTCTAATTTACACTCCTTTTGTAAACAGGCTGAACAAGCCATTCCTAAGCATCAAAACCAGGGACGCTCTCCTGATTTAAAATGCTAGCGCACCAGACCACCGCCCTCTGAACAAATCCTCTCTAAGTGTTTTCTTTTCTTGAGACACTGTTCAAGAACCAAATTCCAAAGAAAGTCTAATTGACTTTGCTTTAGAAAGGTGACAGTCTGTTGGTCAGGAAAAAGACGAGTGTTTTGGGTCATAATCTTAAGATTGAATCTAACTAGGATAAAAAGTATGGGGATGAATATACCAAAAAAAAAAAAAAAAGCCCTGAGAGAACATGACTACAGCCATAACTGCATTTAGCCATTTACCTGGAGAGCTCAGAAAAGAGATCACTGATCCTGGTACTGCATTTTTATTTTTTATGTGGAAATATTATACTCTCTCAAACTGAATTTACTTTTTCTTTAGATACATATATATATTTTTTGGGGGGGGGAGTATTCAAAGAACAATACCGATGCACCCATTTGTAAAATAAAGAGTTGTCCACTTTTAAATAAAAAATCATAGGTTTTAATTTAAAAGACCAGCTTCCTTCTGAGTTTTAATTTTCTTATCTGTGAAATGAGAGATTAGGACTAAATAATCTCCAATTCCTACATTCTTTAAACTTATGAAGATAAAGATGCATTGCAAGCCAGTCTCAGATATAAAAATGTTTTTCAGAGATATTTAAAAACTGAAAGTCATCCTCTGATACTTTGACTTGTGATCCAGAGTGGTTGGGCTTGGGGAAATCGATCATGAAATTTTCTCCCTGAAAACAGGTGTGAATCTGGGATGTCTGTGCCAGGTCCTTACCAACTGAATAGGCTGTCGTGCTTCATAAGAGCAAAATTGTGAACTTTCTGGAGTAAGTATAGTTAGATATCTTGAAGTTAGTGAAAATAAAAATTATTGATATTATCTCATTTAGCTGCTGTTTTTCCTCTTGTGAGAAATTCCCATTCCTTACCTTACAGTATAAATGAAAAATATGAATCTGATGGACATACATGAAATTAAAATATAGATGTTAATAACAGAGATAACTCCTTAATTATGTTTTTCAGCAGATATTAAACAAGCAAGTATTTTTAATAGAAACATTTTCTCATGCATGTTTACATGATGTCAGGCCCTTATAAAATTAAGAGAGAATTCAATGCATGATAATTATGGTTTAGTACAGGAAGTCTTTGGCTACTATTATTCCAACCCTTGTAAGGAAGCAAAAACTTCCAACTAAACTACAAATGATTAAAAAAACAATAAAAATACATTTTATAACAAAATTTTAATTAACATTTAATAGCAATATTTGGTGGCATTCTTACCAGAAATATAATACCACTTTATTAGTTTAATAATACCACTGTGTTATTAAATTCCACTTTAATACCACTGTATAGTTTAACATTTACAGACTTTCAAAGCACAGTAGGGACTTCCTGGAAGGAAAGAGTGAAGGAAGAAGAAAGAAAATGAAAGGTCAAGTAGAATGAAGAAACAAATTAAAAGCATATCATTTATAAGTCAGTAATTAAGCTTATTTAACTCTATCCTTTCCATTTAATCCAAAGCAAATGAATGTATTCTTAAATTAGGTTTTTATAGTATGCAATGAAATAACATAGAATAATTCATAGAATACCTTAAACTGGATAACTAATGATTAAGTGCTAGTAAATCAGCATGGAGCTATTTTAATCAATCAGTGTCGTTATTCATTTATAATTAAATAAGTTCAATTTACCTAACTAAACTTATTCAATACTGTGTTTGTGAATTATTTCTTAAATTTGGATTCTACTTACTATGCTTATATATATATTTTTTGTTTAGTTATTTTTTTATTATACAAGTAGCATAGCCACCTGTCACAACTTTGGAAAAATAGAGAAAGTAAATTGAAATTCATCTCTATAATATCTTTTAATATTATATTAGTTTATTTCCTACTGACTTGTCCTCAGCATCTCTGCACATCTCACAATTAAACATGTGATTATTTTAGAATGTTACTCTCTCAATCAACAGTATATGTAAACATTTTCTTGTCATTAAAATGGAAATAATACCTATGATATTTCATGGCAATTTAATATTCTATCATGTACCAGGTCTCAGAAAACTTATTTAGCCACCAATTGTGGACTTTAAAACTAATTTCCATTATCTTTGTTTAAGAATTAATATTGTAGCTCTGGCTGGGTAGTGCAGTTGGCTAGAGCATTGTCTGGATATGTCAAGTTTAGCAGTTCAATCCCCAGTCAGGGCACATACAAGAAGCAACTAATGAATGCTATATAAGTGAATAACAAAGATCTCTCTCCCTCCTCTTTCTCTCTCTAAGATCAATAAAAAAATTAAAAACTAATCAATATTGTAATAAAATATACAACAGTATTTTTCCATAATTTTTTAGGATATATTTAACACTTCTGGAGTCACTCAGTAGAGAGTATGAATATTTTTATATCTCTTGTTTCACATTAGCAAATAGCATTCTGAGAAGGCTGTCCAATTACACTCCCACCAACAATATGGAACATAACTTTCCTTTTACAACCTAATTAACAAAAATAATAATTCATGGTTGTTTTAGTTAGCATGTTTTAGATATTTCTGAGGAATTGTTTTTTCCCCATATATTCACTATTCATTAATGATTGTTCTCTCTTTTCTTTAAACCATTGCTTTATGACCTGTCCCATTGATCTAAGGAGTCCTTTGGCTGATTTATGGGCACTTAAAGATTCGAGAGGCAAAACAATCATCTCAAATCATGACTTGACCCTCTCAATGATTTTCTGTCTCCATAAATATTTCATACAGGTTTACCTTGCACATAAGTAGTGTAGGATACAAACGATAATTCCATTTCACTTTTAATCCATGGAAATTAATAACTGTATAGAAATATGGATCACAAATGTGAGTATAGTTCCTTACATTTGGACCCACATTTTAATTTGCTTCAACTAAAGCAAGCTCCAGACAACAGGAATGTGAGATAGGCAGAACATTGCTCACGTGTTGTCATATTTAACTTTGAAGAAGTAAGAAAAATCATGGGTCTGCCAGTGATAAAGGTCAGGGTCTTCAACAGGGGAGCGCACTATTGATTCTCTTACTTTAAGGACAAAGGATTGCACTCCCCTTTAAGAGACTTGGAAGTGTGCTGCGGTAGCTAGGGAGTGCTGCTCCTGCTGTGGTGTAGTTTAGAAAAGGGTGTGTTAGATGGCAACATACCTGGAAGAAAAATGTAACATTTAGTCATCATGCTCTGAGTTGTTATTTATTAGCATAACATGCACCAACTTGTTTTACTGATGTTTTTAATGGTGTCATACAGTCTCTTCTGACATGTCATTCGGCACCAAAAAAGGACAAGGTATTTTATATTGCTAAGGGTGAATCATGAATAAAGATTCAGTAAAAGAATATCTGGTATGCAGGGTGTGGCCCTGAGTAGATCCCACCCCCTGAAAGTCCTAGCTGACCCCTCCCATGTTATGAAAATAAGGGAAAATCTGTTTATGTACTCTTATTTTGTATTTTCTTGCTTCATTTAATACAATGACATTTAAGTTTACTTCTGCTCAGTAATTGGATTGGCTATTGTATCCACCCACAATACCCAGACACAAATATTTTTAACAACATTTCCTAGAATAGTTCCAGAAATTCTTTGGGCATTTTATATTAGAAATCACAGTTTCACATTGTTTACTTCTAGAATTATAAGACTATATGATTAAAAACTCTAAACAAATTCTGACCTAATGTTGAACTTAATGAAAAAAAAATGTGTAGAAACATTCTTAACAAGATATTCTGAAGTCTAATTAGATAATGCTTTATGACTAGCTTACACAAATAAACAACTACTGTTGTAGTCATTTCTAAATACTTTTATTTTCATATAAAGGCTTTTTTAAATATTTTCATTCAAATCCTAGAAAGTATAAGTCATTTTAAAGCATGAGAATCGCACTCTTGATAATCTTGTTTCTCTTTTATTTTATGCTAGAATATTTTGACTCTGTTTTTCTTTTCTGTGTTTTAAAGACTAAGCAGTGTTTTAAAAAATAATTGGTCTAATGATCCATTATAGCCTATAAGCCTTTTATTTAAGTATTAGATGGAAAGCAAAAGTATGTAAATCTAAGTGATTTGACTTGAAGAATCATCCAAATTTCCCTGCATCCAGCATCACTCCCTGAAAATAAAATTTCCACTATTTATTGAGATAATTTCACAATCCAGAGCCTACTTTTAAAAAGTATACACATTTCAGTAGAATAAATTTTTAAAGCATTATGATAGTAGTTTATCAAAGCCTACTTCTGCAACTCACTTCACAAAATTGTGAAACATTGAGGAAAATCCTCTTACTCGGAAAGGCATGAAGAAAGAATCACAGGCCCCCCATATTCTGCTAAGAGACATTCGTGAGCTGAGGATAACTGGAGACTGAAAGCCAGCCGGGGGGATGGATCACAGTGGAGAAGAGAGGGGTGATGCAAAGATAAGATGGGGCCTAGAGGAAAGTGTATTTCATATCTCTTCCTAAGTTATCTGTGCACGTTTATGTCACTTATCTCTTCAACTTTCCTGCGATCCTGTAGGCAATCTAAAGGGAATATCTTCCTGTAGTAAATGTCCAATGCCGTTCTTCATGGGTAAAGAGGGCAGCAGTAAATCCACAGAAAGAACGTTTATATTTGTAGGAGGAATTATGTTGTCTTTACACTTACTGCCATGTTATTGCCCATGGCCAACTGGGTTCAAAGTGAAAATTGTGGCTGTGGAATACAATTTTTAATGTAAACTTATTGAATATTTTATATAGCAAGTAAATATCTCATTATTCGTTTTCATAAAGACTTGTTCTAGAAGGAAAATTTGGGTTACCAGATCTCTTATCACTCATTAATGACTTTAGTACTGTGCTGCAATTTGGCAACTATTTGAACACCCATTGTTATTCTTATCCAAAATATTTAAACAGTGAATAGGCTTGGTACTGGCTTTGAAGAGCTTAGCTGGGAGTGAAGACATACAGGTAGTCAAACAATTTCAGGTACATTTTAGCAAGTACTGAGATCCATGGAATAGCATGGGAGACATAGAGGTCTTTGAGGAAGACGACACACTCAGGAACAAGACAGGCTAAGAATGGACATGGCCAGGAAGCCAGATGTGGGCTATGAAGAGTTTTAGGTAAAGGTAGTACAAGAAGACTATTTTTGTACATTGCACACACATGATAATGGATAGTTAGTGAACTGATATTGAAATGTAAAATTTGGACAGGGACACAGGGGCTGAATAACAGAGGGTCTGATTGCGTCATGATGTCAACCTGACCAAATACTAGTGATAGTTCTGAAGCAAAGATACAACATAGTCTCATTTACAGTTTAGATGTGACAGTCTGGGATAGTGTGGGAGATTAATTTGGGGAGGTGTTTGAAGAGAAAAAAAAACAGGCTGGGAAACTGGATAGAGAAGTGAAATAACCCACAGGAGAAAGACGAGGGGCTGAACTAAACAAGTGGTGTTGCAGAGAGACATTTATAGAGGGCAGAGAGATATTTATAACATGTGTGTAAGGTATGATTCACAGAACTCAGAGAACTCAGTAACTAATTGGTTGGCTACAAACAAGAGAGTTGGAGGAATCCAGGGTGATTGCCAAGTTCTTATTTTTGCAGACAATGGGATGGTAAAAACACTGTAGGAGAGGAATGTAGCATGTGAGGTGTCAGGGGAACTTCAAGTACAGATAATATTAGGCAATGGGTTTTGTGAGTCTGGATCTCAGGGTTCCTCAATATTAATATCTGCTTCTCGCTTGCATTGTGCAGAACTAGGAGCCTTTTTCGGAGATAGGTCTCATCCTCATTTTCCTGGCTGCCCTTCTTATGGTTTTGTGGTTGCACTGTAATGTCTATGAGGATAGAAAGTGTCTCATTCATGTTTCTTGCAACAATTAGACAATTTTATGTTCTTTTTGGTGCTCAAAAAATATTAAATCACTCCTTTCATTTGCTAGAGGTTGAGGTTACCAAGATGAAAAACAGGTGCAGTCGCTACCCTCAAATGGCACACAGTATCACTCTACAAACAAGGAAACACATAATTACTGCTCTCAATACCTGCAGTATTGGAGGGACTACAAAAGCAAAGAAGAAGTAGTCTTCAATTGGCTTGCAGTGGGTAGAGGTGGGTGGAGATTTTTGAGCAGAGTTCACCAGGCAAGGCCCAATACGGCTGCTGCCTCAAGATGCCACTTTCACTGTAAAAGGTCAAGGCTGAATGAGTAAGCTACCTCATTCTTCCATGCTGTATAGCAGCTCTAAGAAGACAGAAGCTTATTATTTTTCTCCCCAGGTTAACAGTCATAGCTGATACTTGGCTCACTTCCACAATATCAGATGTGGGTCCAATTTCTTTATGTGTTGTTTTCCCATCCCCTAGGGCTTGCTCTCCTCAGCATGGGCAAAGCATACTCACTGAGGGTCTAGCACCTTGTCCCCATACTAACCCACATAGAAAGTAGAGGAAGAAAATTTTGTTTCTGTATTACATTAAAGTTGTCCACATGAATTCTATTCATAGTCCCTTGTACAAATTTATTCTCCAACCAAAATAAGATAAAAGAGAGGCAGAGAAACAAGGTTCTAGATGTCTTGTCATGTTTCTGAAGAGTCATTAGAAGTTTTATTAACAAAGAGAATGAAGGCGGATACATAATGGGGAGTTATATTTCCTTCTCTGCCATAATCTCTTAATCTTATTGTCATATAAGGTTTCATTCCCCCGAAACCAATAGATTCTTATTGTCAGATAATATATCTCGTCTATGATCCCAAATTGTTCATTCCATTCTCTGACCTACCGATGTTATTTTTACAGTTCACTTTCTCTAGTACGCCCCACAACTACAGATTTTCAGATTATCCTTGACCTTGAGCTCCCCTTTTTGTTTTCATTAACCATTAGCTTTCTCCTCTCTTTTCCCTCTTTAGCTCAGAATTCTGTAACCTGTTAATTTAATCACTGCATTGAAAATAATTTTTGTACTCTTGTCTTCTTCTAATTATATAACAAACATCCCGCTATGCCTGAACTCAAATATCCATCTCCTCTACGCCTACCTTTTAGCCTTTAAATGTTTCTAGAGGAAAATTAAGAAACTGAAATGACTGACTTGGGTTTAAATTCACTGTCATAAATGTCATGCAGTAAAACAATACAAGACAGATACCTACTCTATTCTCTTCATAAAGTTTCACATTCCCATGCTTCAAGTGAATAGGTTATATTTCTCCCCCGAAACCTCTTTTGCCTTCAGGTGCACCACCCGAACAACTCCAAGGGCCTCATTCACAATGAAAATGATGTTCCCCAACCTCAAACAGTGTTGTGACTGAGGGTCTTATCCTTCAAATAAAATTCATCATCTTTTCTAGTACAAGTCAACCTATAGCTGCTAAGGTTTTCCAAGAGGAAACATCCTTCTGTCTATCAAAGGAAAGTTCAGACCACGCACTTCTACTAGACTCCACCCCCTGCAAACTTTCAAGAGATATGTTAAAACACGTATAACCCTCAAATCCATCCTTTGTAATGAGGTGTCACCATTAGCATACTCCGCCAGTTCTAGTACATACCATAAATCCTCCTTTCTATGTGTATCATCCTCAAGATACTGCTCAATTTCTCTGTTCTCTTTCTCAAAAAGAATCTTAAAATTTGTTTATACATCTTGACCCCACTTAACAATTTCTCATTTATTCTTTAACACATCCAACAACGTATCTGTTCTTTAACACAATCCAGTTTAACTTCAGCCTTTACAACTCTACTGGGGTGACAGCCTTCAGTGACCTCCATACCATATTGCCAAATGCAAAGAACATTCTGTGGTTTTCATACACTTGACTCTTGGGAATATACAGGGGGGCAAAAGTAGGTTTACAGTTGTTATACAATAAGTAATACAGTAATTATTAAATAATAATATGAGTAAACTCAGTGTATCACGTACCCATAGCTGTAAACCTACTTATGCTTACTGCTGTATAACAAAAAGTGTGGCCTTTTGCTCCTTCTAGAATTCTCTCTTCTCTCATATTACACTCTTCAGATTTGCCTCCAGCTTCCCAGCATGTTCATTTGCTGACTTCATCTCCTTTCCCCAAATTATACATTTTGGAGTTCCCCAAAGTACAGCCTTGACCTACTGTCACGTCTATTTACATTCTCTACCTGGGAGATGACTCTGTTCCCGTAGCTTTAAATGATAGTTACAGGTTGGTAACGTACAATTTTACTGCTGTGATGGAGACCTCGCTTGAGAGATCAAAATTTATATAACTAACTGTCCCTTTAATACTTTGCAGTGGGATACCTTAAAGGAAATTCAAAGTTAAATGATCCAAAGCAAAACTGATTAGACCTCAATCTGATACTTTCTCATTCTTCCTCATCTTAGTAACCAGTGTTATAGTCCACCTTCTGACAATATCCCCCAAACTGAGAGTTAGTTTTTATTTATTTCTCTTTTACCATCACACACCTCCTCTTTTATTTCCCACATTTATGATACCGTAAGGAGTTTTAGCATTTACCTTTGTAATACATGTTGTATCTATGCATTTCTATCCTTACTGCCACTAGTTTAGCTTCAGCCATTTCCATCACTTGACTGGACGACTTTTCATCAATTTCAAACTAATTTCTCAATTCTATGTTTTCTTCCCTCCCATTCATTCCCCATACAGCAATGAGAATATCCACTAACAAATAAATAAGAACATGCTGTTACTATGAACCTCCAAGGGTTTCATCTACACTTGGAGTAAAGGTGAATCCTGTATTATGAACCAAAAGGTTTTCTGTGATGTCCCTTGGTTACTTTCCCAGCCTCACCCCAAGCCACTCCCTCTGTTCCTGCACCCAGACACGCTGGCCTCACATCAGTTTCTAGCACTTGTCAGAGCCTCTCCTGCATCAGAGCATATGGGTTGTTGTTCTCTCTGCATTTCTGTCTGTCTGGATGGTTTGTTCCTAAGCTAGGCATGACTATCTTTTTCTCATCATGTAGTCATAAGCTCAGTTAACAGTATACTCTTCTCCCACCATCCTATCAAATGCCCACAGATATTCTCTCATAGGGTGCAGTGACTTTCCTTTCTAACATTGTATAAAATTATATAATTATGCAATTATTTTACCTTTATTATTTGTTCCCCTACTAGAATATAAGCACCATCATGTTGATGTTTTTCTGTTTCTACCCTGTGTTATTTTATTCTGTATTGATAGTATCCTAGAGTGAGAACCATGGTTGGCCCAGAGTCAGTTTTCACTAAGTAATAGTTGACTAATTGAATGAATGTATTTTTATAAATAAGAGTTCACTAAGTAGAGAAAGAAAACAAAGTTCATTTGTAAAAGTAGGCAGATAGGAAAGAACCATCAAATACCCTAAGAACTACAGGTATGTCTGTGGATGTCGGGTGAAGGGCAAAAAGTCAAATCACTAGGAACATTGCCTATCACATTACGTACCTGAAGCATTTTCTTCAAGTTAGTGACAATATTGGCTTTATTTTTATCTAGCAGTGTCAAAGATGGAACGGTGTTCTTCACTGCAGAGAGGAAGAACAACAAAGACAGGCCTACTCTGTTCCCAGTAAGAGTAGAAAGGATGAGAAGCTGAACTAGGGGAGAAGAAATGGGGCTACAGAGAACGTAACATATCATATCATATAACAGATAATGAAGAGAAGAGGCCAGATGCGGTGAACATTTAATATGACGGGGAGCAAGAAGAATCAAAGATGATTACCAAGTGCCTGATACTGGTGACTGGTGAAGCCACTAACAGAGAAGTGGGGAAAACAATGGGAGTAGATTTCATGGCAAAGTTGGATGTATGTACAAGCTGCTGTTTCCAAAGTTAACACAATCTGATTTAGTTGGGAATCTAGGAGAAGTTAACAAAAATGACGCATAAAGTAAACTTCCTTTAAGCTTCATATTACAATGCTCTGACTCTTGTCCTGTGAGCTGTGTTTAAAGCAGCGAGAAAGTACCTAGGAATAAACCTAACCAAAGAGGTAAAAGACCTGTACTCAGAACACTACACAACGCTGAAGAAAGATATTAAGGAAGACACAAACAAACAGAAGCATGTACCATGTTCAAGGATTGGAAGAATTAACATCATCAGAATGGATACACTACCCAAAGCAATTTATAAGTTCAATGTAATCCCTATTAAAGTACCAATTACATATTTCACAGATATAGAACAAATGTTTCAGAAATTTATATGGAACCATAAACAACTCTGAATAGCTGCAGCAATTTTGAGAAAGAAGAACAAAGCAGGAGGGATCACAATACCTGATATCAAACTGTATTACAAGGCCACTGTAATCAAAACAGCCTGGTACTGGCATAAGAACAGACACATAGATCAATGGAACAGAACAGAGAGGCCAGAAATAAACCCAAGTCTCTATGGTCCATTAATATTTGACAAAGGAGGCAGCAGCATAAAATAGAGTAAAAATAGCCTCTTCAACAAATGGTGTTGGGATATCTGGACAGCTACGTGCAAAAAAATGAAACTCGATCACCAACTTACACCATACACAAAAGTAAATTCAAGGTGGGTGAAAGACTGAAATATAAGTCACGATGCCATAAAAGTCCTAGAGGAAAACATTGGCAGGAAAATCTCAGACATTCCACGTAGCAATATTTCACCAATATGTCCCCTAAAGCAAGGGACATAAAGGAAAGAATAAACAAATGGGACCTCATCAAAATAAAAAGCTTCTGCATGGCTAAAGAAAACAGCATTAAAATGAAAAGAGAACCAACTGTATGGGAAAACATATTTGCCAACGATACCTTGGAGAAGGGTTTGGTTTCCAAAATGGAGGGAACAAATGTGCGTAACTAAGTGAAAAAAGCTAGTCTAAAAAGGCTTATAACACTATGATTCCAACTTTCTGGAAAAGACAAGCTATGGAGCCAGTAAATGATTAGTAGTTACCATGAGTCAGAGGGGAGAGAACAAGGAAGAGACAAAGCACGAAGGATTTTTAGGACAGTGAAGTTATTCTGTATAATACAATAGTGGTGGATACATATCAGTACACATTTGCGAGGCCCATCCAATATAAGACCCAAAAGTGAGTGTTAAAGTAAACTACAGAACTGTGCTGATAACAATGTGTCAGTATAGATTCATCAATTACAAAAACATGCAGCACTGACGCAGGGCATGGACAGCAGGCAGGTCTGCGCGTGCACAGGGGACATACGGGGACTCTGGACTTCCTGCTCAGTCGTGCTGTTTACCTAAAACTGCTCTAAAGAATAAAGGTTATTAATTTAAAAAAAACCAATACTTAGGCTCCCTGGAAAAGCTTTTCGTGTTGTGTTATAAAGTAAAAGGCTTGGTGAAATACTCAGCAATATCTGAAACCTGCATTTTCTAGCTACATCTTAGCCCTTTACATCTTAGTGAAGACACAACCACAAAGGAGGTGGAGGGAAATATAACGTGAACTGATTTTCACCCCATCTACCAATGTAAAACTCTTTTTATCCCCAATGTAAAACTCTTACAGTCTCAGCCACAACATAATGTTATCCAGGGGTATCCAGATTGTTGGCGTCTCTGGGCCACACTGGAAGGAGAGTTGTGTGGGACCACACATTAAATACACAAACACTAATGAACTGATGAGAAAGAAAAAAGGTTTTAAGTAAATTTACGATTTTGTGTTGGGCCACATTCACAGTCATCCTGGGCCATATGCAGGCCGCGGGTTGGAC
This sequence comes from Desmodus rotundus, assembly GCF_022682495.2. Lineage (NCBI taxonomy): Eukaryota > Metazoa > Chordata > Mammalia > Chiroptera > Phyllostomidae > Desmodus > Desmodus rotundus. The sequence goes on from NC_071392.1 coordinate 37,063,886, forward strand.
ACCCCTGAAAGTTGCCTCAAATCAAAATGAGTCCCATTTGTACTCTATGCTGCGGGAGGTTACCACTTCTCTGATACAAAAGTCCACACTGGCTTCTGAGTCACCTATATGTACCCATGACAGCATTAAATATTAAATCCCAAGTTAAATAACCTTAGCAATTACTTTTTCCTCTGGCTTTTACACTCAAAAAAAGTATCATAACTCTGAGAGACAGTTACCTAAGTTCACTAGGCCTTCAACTGAATTAATCTATTTTTTTCTTTATATAATGCCTTAGAGAATTTAATCTTTATTTAACTTACTAAAGCGGTGATTTTTTTCTGGGTGTTATTTCAGAGAAGAACTTTCCTGTCAAAGAAAAAAGAGCCTTAAATCTTAAGAACTTAACAGGGAAAATTATATTTTTGACTTTAGTTTCTTGCAGTTATGAAGTTATTTCCAGGTTCTCTCTGAAACCACATACTAACACATGTTCACTTATATGAGTACATGAACTAATTTTAAACTGAAAATTGGTAAATTTGCAATTGTTTTTCAAAATGTTCAGTTAAAAAGGTGTAATGATTTTAAATGACAGGGTTGAGGGTGTTTGAAGCAGGGATTTTAAGTCCTATTATTAACATCTTATATTAGCAGGGTTCATTTGTTACAATTAATAAGTCCATATTGATGCATTATTCTTAACTAAAGGTCATAACTTACTGCTATCCTTTGTTTTTACATAATGTCCCTTTTTATTCCAAAATCCCACCCATGATGCTACATTATATTTAGTCACAGAGGGGAAGAGCGTCACATTATTCAATAGGTTTTGTAGATTTATCCAAGTTGAAAAGTGCAGCTGTCTAGTTCAGATATTTTAACCTCTATTACATTTGTATATCAATGTTACAAAATGTATTTAGGTATTCGAACATTAATGGATAGTGAGATTACTGCTAACATTTCAAAACTGCAACAATGTCTCTGTGTACAGTTGTGAGAGTTTCCCAGCAAATAGGCAGGGTGGGGAGAAAATAGCCTTCAGTTGTACATATGTAAAATAGTTTATTTTTGTATTATTATTGACTAGTTGTTATATTATATTCCATACAAAAACCTGACAAACTACTTTTGTTTCACTTTGTATATAAAAATAGAATTTGCTAGGCCATAGAGTGTATGCATTTTTCTGTTTGCTACTTTTTTCTTCCAGAGAGATTGTATAAAGTTATGCTTTATAAAAACAATAGTGTATAAGGACCTTGCTCTTCATACTTGCCATCATTTGGTTTTGTAAGATTTTAACATTATTGGCATGTTGATGGATGTGTCTACCTTGGAGTAGAATTCTGGCCCATGGGGAATTCTAATCTTCAAAATACTGGGGATCATCAGAGTGTTTTCTATAGTGCTTGTAACGATACACTCACCCACCTTCATTCTATGAGCATTTCCACCTATCCCCGCCAACACTAGGTATTCCAGACTTTTAATTTTACGCTAACTGGAAGATATATATCTACCAAGTTGTATCTCCTTGTGATTTTAATGTGTATTTTCCTAATTACTAATGAGGTTTGATATATTTTTATGGGTTTGTGTGTCATTCATCTCTCACCAATGAGGAGCTGTTTACTAATTGCAATGGTACGTTCATACCATCAGTTGAAAAAGTTAGTTCACTTTCTTCAGTAAGAAAAACTGAAGGAGGATGAAGTTCCTGGAGGCCCGTTTAACCTTTTGTGAAATTATGAGGAAAATTTGTACAGCTCTGTTATGTGAAACATTTCCAAATACATTCCTGCTCTTACTTGTTGAACATCACAACTCATCTTAATGAAGTGTAATTTAATCTTCCTTGAATAATCTTACCTTTGCTGTGTTTAAAAACATAGCATCGGTGAAGCTTTTCCAAGCTGATACCACAAACTGGAAATATAAAGAAGGTTCTTGCATAAAGTTTCTGTTGTTATTGTCGTGTTTTTAAGGCATGTTTATTAAAGCTGGAGACAATGAAACAATGAAGGGCTTAGGATAGAAGAAGCAACAGGAGAGAGACTAGGCAGGGTTGTTTTGGCTCCCTAGAAACTGTAGAAACATTATGGGAAAGAAGTGAGCCAAGGTGGGGCTCTTAGCTGCTCACTAGAGAGTCAGAGAAAAGGGGGTCTTAGAGACAGGTTCAGAGAGAGAGCCCAGGACTGCTGCTGCTGCCCATTGCTTCCCTGGTTGCAAGTCACATGGGGTCCCTTAGAGTTTAGGAAATGATGATGGTGGGCAAAGAAAAGGGGAAGGGATAAGCGTGGGCTTTCTTCTGGGAGGGAGAGTGTACCCTGCAAAAAGCTTTGATGACCAAGACCAAAATGGCATAGTACAAATGAATGTATTTATAACAAAGTTGCCACTGAATTTACATATTGTTATGGGGACAAAGAATAAAATTATTTATTCATATCTCCTCTAATTTTACTGGGTTTTATCCATATATTCTATATCTTAGATTTTTATGTAATGTCTAGTATGTTACCAAACCCTAGTTTCCAGCAGATTTTCTGGTTTATCTTTTATTCTTCTAATCTCACCTAGTTGTTTCAAATTATGACATGGCCAAAGGCAAGATAACAAGTTTAGACAGTATGTACATGTTTTATTATTATATGACACATATTTTAATTATAACTATAGAAAAGAAATCTAAGAGAAGACATAATGAGAAAAAGTGCATAGCTTCTAAAATAATATTTTTTGTTTTAGTTATTTATCTTTTATAAAAGAAAATATTATTATATACAAGATAATTTCTCACATATTAAGTTAGTTCATCTTTTTTAGTTCTAGTTCACTTAAAGATTAACTATTTCCTAAGTCAGACAAAGGTTTGATTATCATGTGTGAACTGAAAATGGGAAACCAAAGGTTACAGCAATATCATTTAAATTAAATATGAAGTAAATACGAGAATGAAGGTATTCTACCAGTACTGAGAAAAAAAAAAATTTTAAGAGAGCCAAATTATAGCTGATAAAAGCTTTTAGGATATTTTCTTTCTTGGTGCTTTTTCTTTAAAAAGCCATACAAATATCTGAATTGACAGCATAATGCTGTGCTTGGAAACCCATAATTAAATTTCCATCAGCCCTTATTCAAGCACTGCCCTATTAGGGATTTCTGCTCTTTCTGTATTGTCTCAATGCAGGCACTGAATCCCTGTTCTTGCCTCAGTAGATCTGCTCGTTCTTTAGTCATTCTGGTTTTACGTTGTCCAATGATCTTCCTATAACTTGATGCCATGCCAGAGTCCAACTTCGTACATTTCAATCATAATGATTTTGTGTGTGGGGTTTTCATATTTCCTAAAGTTCACACGTTAGGTTCAGTGTCTCTATCTACCATACATGCATTTCCAACATACTCTGTAAATTGTAAATTGCTGCTACATCTCTTTCAAAGAAAGGTTTTTCTCTCAGTGCTTAATTTAGGTATAAATGTTACCTGAATTGTACCCCTTCACCCCATCATCATATGTTACTATTTCAGACTGCTGAATGCCTCCCTGCACTATTTCAACCTAGAGTTTTGTAGTTCATTTTATGCATACTTATATGTGGCTTGCACCAAAGTAAAGAATGTTGTATATAGTTATCACAAAAATGGATAAATATGCATTAAGTATACTAGACAATTAAACAAGTGATATACTACTCTAAGCTTATTCTGTACCCCTGACTTATTGATTACCTTCTTGAAAGCGATACCTATAACAAATGTTAATGTTGCTGACTATTCTTATTGCCAATGCAGGAATGCAGAAATGTGAGTTACAAAATAAATTCTGACATGGCAAAGTCTTCAGTTGGAAGTTATTCAGTTAGAATAAATTCAAGATCAAGCCATTTCATACTCTTTCAAAAAATGCATTCCTGAAAAGAGCTACAAATCAAATAATAAAAACTTTCTATAGACTTACATTACATTTGGAAGATTCCATTTTTAGATAGTTTTTTTAAAAGATTATAAAATTCATTGACTATGAGGACATGAAAAACTAGTGACATTTGAATAATGCCAGTGCATTGTACCAATGTCAATTTCCTGGTTTAATTTTTTTTAGTAAAGTATTGCAAATGTTACCATTATGGGAAACTGAATAAAGAATGTATTGAATTTCTCTGTACTATTTCGTGCAACAGCATGTAAATATAAAAGTATCTCAAAATAAAAATCCATTAAATTTACCTCCTTCTTTAGACACCATTTATGATTATATATCTTGAATATTTTGTGCCTATATGTCATCTTGGGTAGTTTATTAAAAATCAATAAGTTGACTGGTTACATCAAGTTAAATGCAATTGATAGTCAAAGATTCACTTTTTAAAAAATACTTAACTCTTTCTACTTTAATTTTATTATATTCATTTAATGAGATTTACTGTTTTTAATACTAGTGACAGCACTTATTTTTCTATATTACTTTCATTTTATAAAAACTAAAAAAAGCATATAAATTAAAATATTTATATCATTAAGCTAGAAGATGTAAAGTGGTCTTGTAGAGATGATGACACCATAAAAAGTTCTTGGATTGCAGGAAATATCAACAGGAAGTAGCTCAAACTGTCACAAATCCGCGTGCAGTAGTTTGAATTTGGTGCAGGAAAGCCAGTCAGCGCCGTCAGTGGGCAACTCTCTGAATCCGTGTATGAAACGTGGGTATGTGGAATGATGCATGGTCTAAAGGGTGGGGGGAACTTACAAAATCTTAGTTGTACAAAAGAAACATAATCTAAGAAGTTTTTACTAAGGAGAATTTGTTGCTTTAAAGTTTAGAAATTAAGGAAATTACAATGTCATTTAGCACAAGGTCAGTATTTAACTTTGACCAGCCACCTCGCTGGCTCAGCTGACCAGCTACGGGCCACGCCCCTCACCCTGGCTTCACCACCAGCAGCAGCACTCCCTGTTACTCACAGAGAAAACAGATGTCTCCCATAAAATTGTGCCCACATAGTCACCATTTCCATCTTGTGGCACATGACTAAAAGTGTCTCTCATTATTTTAGGCGAATGCATCCAGCTGTGTTTCAAAATTATGAACTTCTTCTGAGATTTTTTCTAATAATATGAATTATTCTCTTTTACTGATACCATCCATCTAACCCTTTGGATGGACTAATCCTTGGCTGCTGCTTGCTCAGATCCCTTCCATCAAAAAACAGAAATACTTGCCTTGAACATATGTCCTCTTCCAAACATTACCTTCCTTTGATTTCTAAGAAATGGGCATAAAATTGAGATGCCTTAAGCATATGGTTAAATTAGCAAACTTAATTATCTTTTTAAAATAATGTCCACTCATTAGTTACAATTAAGATTTATTTTCAGAAAATAATCTTTTTTTCTTTTTTTTTTCAAAAGCTACATTTAGATATAATTCACATACCATGCAGTTAAACATGAAATTTTAAGTGATAAATAAGACAGAAGTACTCAGTTTTCTGTCTATAAAATACCCTATCCTAACACATTCAGTAGGACACTCAAATTCTGCTATCAAGGATTATTTTCATATATCCAAAAGAACTCAGAATAAGTTTAAAAAAATCTCCCAGTAATAGCAGAATTGCAATGAACCAGACAAGGGATTTTTTTCTAGAGAAGGAAAATAATACTGTCTACCACCACTACCATTTTCCTCTTCCTTAATGTGCCCATTGGTGCTACGGAGCAGCCCTGGGCAGTTGGAGCCTGTCTACAGACCTAACTGAGGTTAATGACATACACACCTGTGCCAGCTCCTATCAAGCTCAGCTCACTCCCTAAGCAGCTGAGAAATTCCTCAGGAATCAATCAGTGTTTATCTGAGGCCCTGAGGGCTGCTGGCCTGCACTGGTGAGGGAGGCTCTTTGCTCAAGTAGATCTATGAGAGAGAACCCGGTAGTGGTGAAAAGGGCCCTCGCCCCCCACCCCCACTCCCGCCCCACCGACATTATTTTTCAGACTTTGTTTTGCCAAGCTATGCATTCTAAAAGAGTGAACAATACTATTTACCTCATTACTTCTTAAAGCTGTCAAAATCATCTTAGTCCTTTAAAAGCAACTATTTTATTTTTTAACATGACTTCCTGAAAATAAGTATTACGTTGGATCTCTATTTCACTCTATACATAATTAAGAGGAAAATGTTTATAAGTTTATGAGCCCTTCAAGAGGTTTTTTCTGAGCTTTCCTTAAGATTTTCTAGGCTTAAGCTACACAGGTGCAGCCTTTGAGCAGCTGTCATTAGAGATGGCTCACACATTTGCCAGTGAACAATTCCGGTGCTTGGTGGTTTGCAATAGCACCACTGGTCTCTGCCCAGTCTCTTATTCACCTTCCAGTGATTTCTGTTTCGCAGTTGCCTCCTTTTGGGCCCCAGCAGCCCTGAAGGACAGCACGTGATTCACCTCAGGGAAGGTTTAGGCTTATGTCTCTTTGCCCTTTTCCAACACTTTACTAAAACTTCCAGCTTTCTCTTCTTTGCCGCCATCTTCAGTGTATTCCCTGGGCCATGACAAAGATGACAGGTAAGAGTTAGATACTAAATCATTCATCCTGGCAAGTGACCCTTCAGGGGTCTCTAAGCAACAACTACTTCCAGAAGACTAAAAAGCTTCATCGGAGGCTTTTATTTTTTTTTTTCCTGAAGTATTTAAGAGAAAACTTGTAGACAGCATTTTTCTTTACCTCTAAACACTGCAGCTTGTAATATCTAAGAACAACATTCTTTCACTAATCTATAATTTTCAAATTCAAGAAAGTGAACATTGATAAAATATCATTATCTAAAATACTTTCTTCGTTCAGTTTTTGACAGATGTCCCAAAAATATCATTTACGACATTTTCCCCTGGTCCATATCCAGTTCAAACTCCTATAAGACCTTTGGTCGCCATGTTGTTTTAGCCTCCTTTAATCTGGGACAGTTCTACAACCTTTCTTTGTCTCCCACAACCATTGATATTTGTGAAGTACAGGCCTGCTGTTTTGTAGAAGTTTTTATCATCATTTTATTTATTCCTATTGTCGTCATTAATATCTCTTCCTCCACATCAGCCATTAATCCTGGTGAAACTAGCCCCAGGTGCTTTCACCCAACCCCCACCCAAACTGATTAAAATATCTTTCCTTCTTCCGTTTCTACATCAGTATCAATAACTAAACAAAGTTTGTGAGGGTAAAGGTTGCACAGGGTGGGGGTGTGGGGTTGCTCTGTCTAGGTAAACATATGTGAGCCCAGATTTAACCTAGTTCCAGACTCCTTATCTATTAATCCTCTGGACTGTGAATTCTCACCAGGTTACCCAACCTGATCCTATATGGACACGCTTTATCTTTGCCTTCTGTTAAGAATTTTCAAGTGAGGCAACTTTCATGCCACGAGGCTTGCAAGTTACCAGTGCTTGTGTCATGGCCCATATGTGGGAGGGTGCTGTCCCACGATACAGAAGCCAAGCTTTTCCTGCCCTCACTGGGTGAGAAGTCTATCACCTTTTGTCAGACGTTCTCACGAATGTCCCGAGACATTGGAACTACGGGATAATCCAGATGAGGGTTAGCTAAATGTCTGAGTTTGGGTGGTTGTTCTGCTACATGATGTAATGCTGACTTGAAGTCATAAGCTCACACCCCTCAACAATTAGTCTTGCAGAGGTCACAAGCAATGACATATGGTCAGCAGGTGTTAGCCTAGCTTTGTGTCATTTCCCAGGACTGAAGTCAGAGAGACAATGTGTGATGCCAACCTACTCCTCTTTGCAATGCCTGCTGCAACCCTCTTGTCTGTAGCTCCTCCCTCGCAGTTATGTTCCCATTTTACTTTCCTTCCCAGTCTCAGCCCAAGTGACCTCCAGTTATCTCTTATGCTGTAGGTAGAGTGGGTGAATCTTCATTTTCTTTCTAATTTGACTATTTTTATGAACTCTATGTCCTGCTTTCTTTTACCCTTCCTTTGATACACAGAGACCTTATTTTTTAAGAAAAAGGGGAATTTTACTTTTCCTTTTTTTTCTGCCTATACTAGTGCTACTTTTCTCTCAGTCAATGTGAAGGCCGTAACTAATTTGAAGAAGTATCATATGTAATAAAATTAGGAAATAAAAGTGCAAAGATTAAAATCTTATCTTGCTACATGAGAAAGTCACTAAAAATTGATACTAAAGTACTCTATTGCTGGTTTTATATGAAGGTTGAAAGAATTCAATAATAATTTTGAGATGTCAACTTATGTATTTAAGAAACTTACTGCATTTTAAAAAACAAAAACACAAAAATGGAGTATCAGCTTCAGGGAAATTAATGACTAATTTGGAATTGCTGAGGTTGAGTTATCAGGGCTCATGCCATACCAACATGGATAATTCTAGCCCCTGTTTGGAAATAGGTTTCTGGAATTTAGAAGAGTTGTTGTCCTGGAAATGTATTTGGCATGAATCTACACAAGATGATAGATATAGATAATAGGGTAAATATTTTAACATAGTAAAGGGATTGGAGACAAACGAAGATAAAGCCAAGAATAGAAGCTTGAGCATATCTACATTTAGGGCAAAGAAAGGAAGGAAACCTATGAAGTCACAAATGAAAAAAGGCACAGTGAGAGAACTAGAAAAGATTTATAACAATGATAGCCAATATGTCAAGGAAGAAGCCCTCCTGAAAGAGGTGGTGTAAAATATCACAGAAACTGAGCTCAAAGTATTTGAGGGCTGGGACCAAAGCGCACTATAAGGGGGAAGCTGGTGTTCTTTTTGAGTTTGTGGCAATAGGCAAGAGGAGATAAAAGTAAAGCTGAACAGGGAAAAGAAAATTCAAGAGGAAATAGCCCTTTGTGCCCTTTGACATTGGGAGGAAGGAGAGAGTTTTAATGACTACATGAAGAAGTAGAAGATTCGAGGGAATGCATTTTGATGTAGAGCTCAGTTAAGCATGAATGAAATGTAGTAAGCAAACATCCAAGGAAGAGAAAAGATTTGAAGATTATGAAAGAGTTGTGATGATTAATGAATTAAACTCAAATTAAATGAACAAGCAGGGACTCAGTATATTAATAGTTCTTGAATCTTAATAAGAAGAGCTTTTTAAAAAAGGGGGCGGTGTTGAAGTGAAGAAGAAAAATGTTAAAACTTTGAATGACCTCAATTTCTACAGTGTAGAAAATGAGATATGTTATCTGCTTTAGCAAAGGTGGGGCTTAATTATGGAAGATAAAAATGATCTAAAACACAGTTGGTAATTCTTTCAATCATCAGCTTTGAAACCTTTGGAGGATTTATTCCAAGCAGCCCAAAATTAGCAACACAGAAAATAGTGCAGAGATAATCAAAGTTTTGATTTGGGTAAAGTGTGAAGAAAATAAGAGACTCTTAAGGTTCAAGCAATGCCATTGTTGAAATAGGTGATCATAATAGAAACATGTGATTCTGTAAGAGCTCTAAAAAGCGTAGTGAAAGAGAGGCTAAATAGACACAGAGGAGCCACATGGTAGCAGAAATCAGACTCAAGGGAATGGAGGGAGTGAGCAATGTGAAAAGGAGGAGGACATTGATTAAGTTGCAAAGACACAGATGGGTAATCAAAGCTGTTTGGCTGTGCGATGATCTGAAAATGGTGGTAGAAAGAGTGAAATATACTTATTTCATGTCAATATATGAACTACAGAAATGGAAGGTGTCTGAGTTTTCCCATTTTAAATAACTAGGCCTTATTTAAATCAGTAATGAGGAGATTATTATTGTTTTTTGCTTTTCGGGTTTTTTAACAGGAGATGTACACTGGAGCTTGCTGCCATTTAAAGGCAGATTTGAAAGAATGAGGTAGAAAGTAAGTGGTATGCTGGCACAATGGTTGTTGGGAAAAAAATGATCAACAGGAATAAGGGATTTAGAAATAGGCTGGAACAGACATGTTAATTTAGTAGAGGGGAAATTCTAAATGTTAAATATGTAAAAGTTTTTTATTGGAAGATTATATGTAATCATATGCAGTGTTCTATTTGAAATGCTAGCAAAATAAAATAGTTGAGCAATAATGCTTTTATTAAAAGTAATTTTATTAAAAACAATGACCATTTTTGTGAATAAGATCCAATGGGGTAGATCTGTTACTGGACAGCGACTGGGAGTGGGTCTGCCTCAGGCCAGCTTGAGGGTTCTTGACATTGTGCAGGAAAGATTTCACAATGCTAGTTCAGATGACTTTGAGAGTACATTTATTAAAGATGGGGGCAGTGAAACAAGAAAGGGCTTAGGCAGAAGGAGCAGCAGGAGTGAGCCTAGGTGGAGCTGCTTTGCATCACTGAGAAGTCAGAGAAAAGGGGGCCTTGGAAACAGGTTCAAGTGGTGAGCCAGAAGGAGCTGTTATTGCCTATTGTTCCCCTGGTTGCAAGTCTGGGATCCCTTAGAGTTTAGGAGATGCACATATGTGGGGGAAGAAAAGGAGGGAGAAGCGAGGGAGTGCTCCTGGGAGGGAGAGCACAGTGAGTCCTCTGCTTTGAGGGTTTTTAAGGGCTGTGAGTTTAAGGAAGGTCTTAGGGGCAGATCTCAAAACAATATTCACCAGCTTTATTAAGCTGATGCATCAAAATGAGATTGATTCCCTTAACTTCTGTCCTTGGGTGGTGTTGGCAAATAGCACTAATTGGATTTTTGCTTTCTATGTCCTTAAGTAGGGTGATTTAAGCTATTTGCCCTCTCTTTGGGGAGGAGAACTGTTAACCTATTCTTAAGGGGCCTTGGTTTGGGGAAGACAGGATTTACTAGATGGCTGTAAATTGCTTGGTCATTTAACTGTCTCAGTTTCCCTATTCCACTTGTCGTGGCTTACCAGCCTGCCTCAGATCTACTCGCAGTGAATATTCTTGTTGAATATGAAAAATATTTCATATGATTTTATTGAACCAAAATATTCAGATACTTGGGGAGAATTTTTAAAACCTACCATTTAATCAAGACACTTATTTAATAATGCTGCATTTAAATATATTTGAAAATTATTTTGTATATTTTGAGAGTGAAATGGCAAAATCTTCCCAGGACAAATAAATTATCACATAAACTAATGTTTTTAAAATATTTTAATCTTAGACTTAAGATTTTATGTGATTTCAAGATTTCTGAAGTACAGTGACATTTTCGTTTTAATAACATGGAAAAGCTCTAGTCTATAACTGAGCATGTCCTCTTATAGTGAGTAATGCTTTGATAACAAATTAATGCAATGGAAATAAGAAATGTAGTTTTCAAAGAAAAGTTGAGGTTTTTTAATTTTATTTAGAAAATAAACTATTATACATGAAAAAGCATGGATACAACTACAGGGATTCTTTTCTTACCTTATGGAAATCTTACAGAGTATATTGTGGCCAACAAGGCTTTGTATAAACTAAACAACGCAGTTGTCCTGTAAGTATATCAACATGGTAAATAAATAGGTCACAAGACACTGGCTAGGGTTAGTTTGTTGTTGTTTGCCTCAGCCTAGATCAGTGAGTTACGAAGCAGGCATATGACTCTCTCTTCACCCTTATAATTCTTCCATCTCCACTTTCATAAAAAGAAAAAAGATATCACAAAATGGCAGTTTTTCAAATGGCAAAAAAAAAAAGAAAAATAGAGGAAATAAAATGAAAAATCCGAAGCATAAAGATCATTACGCCCTCTTGAAAAACAATTTTCCAAAACACGGGGATGATCAAAGAAAGAATAGAATCAAGAGCTCGCATAAAGAAAGAACAGAATTTCAACTCTGCGGCCTAGAAGGCATCAGAACAGGTTTCTGATGAGATTTCCAGCTCTTACACTAGAAGTAAACATTAGACCACTGTGTACCAGAAGATTGTTATCGAGTCACACAGGTCTTTCCATTGATGGACAGAGAGATAGATAGATAATTTGATTTCTGGTTTATTCCATTTTTGAATAAACATACTGCTTATTTGATTACAAATACCTGATCAAAAAATAAATAGTTCATCTTTCAGAAAATTGATATTCAGTATAGAAAAATATCTGATTGATTCTTTCCCTCTTTTTTATTTGAACATATTGAAATTATTTAGCTACAACCTTGTAACATACAGAATATGCGCTGAATTTTCATTAGCAAATGTTTGACAAGAAGCACAAAAATAGAAACCCCAAAATATCAAACAGCCTGACAAATATATTAGAAGCTCAAAGCTGTAAAAGAAAGTAGTCACAGTTTTAAGTGAGAATTGTGTTGCTGTCATGCAGAAAATTTATAAAAAGTACAATATAATATCACCCCATGACTAATTTAACACATTATAATAGCAAATATGAGAAACTAATGTTTTCCTATTTCTCTATGCCTAGTTAATGACTGTGAAGATTAATGAGAAAGTCAAGAACAATTCTTAATTTATAAATTATTTGATTCACATATTACTGCCAATGTTAATATTTGTTTTGTGTGACTTACCTTAAAAATATAATATTAATAAGAATCTGAGAGAAATTGCATTTGTAAGTAATAGGGTCTTACTTTAAAACTTTTCTTCTTTCTTGTGAAAGAAAAAACTTCTTTCACAAGAACTCTAACTTATGAAACTCTACATATATTTGTTTTCTACTAAAGGGCTATAGCGTTTTCAACTGTAGACTTCACATTACACACGTTCATACACGTGTTACATATATTTCAAATTAAGTGTCACGTGGACAATGTTTTGCAGAGAGCGACGTGGCCATCTTTATTGTGTTCCAACATTCTCAGCCCTAATCCTTGTACTTAATAGACGAAACCTTTACAATTTTATAGAAAGATTTCCTAGCAGGATACTTTGCAGTAAAAGATATAAATACAAATGATAAAAAGAGTCAATTAACTCAATATCATTTTTCAAAATATAAAACGTAGAAAAGTATTGCAATGATGGTTTTTATGATTCTATTTTGTTTTCATTTGAAAGAGCACAAAGGTTATGTGTTTAAGGTGCACGCCTTGCAAGGAATCACGGGGTTTTTTCATTTGCTATCAGTGATGTCTATCTAGATAAATCTTTAGAGTACCATAAATTTCCAAAATATAAACTCAGTAAAAGGTGACATGGCACGTACTTTGAAAACATCTGCCCTCACTGTCTATATTTCTATATCAAAAAGACCATGTTTAACCTTCACTTTAAATAATACTAATTAATTTGATGCAAATCTTTGGCTTAGGGTACAAAGATTTTTCTTGGATATGAACAGAAAAAATAATCAGTATCTCAGGCTTTCAATGTTGAAACTGGAAAACTGCCTTTCCCTTCATATAATCAAGTCATCAAAGCCAACCATGAGTTCAAAATCCTTTTAATGCCACAACTACCACAAAACCTGTAAATATGCTCTCTGGGCTCTATCCACAACCACAGAAATGGAAGGAATATTTACTATAATTTATATTTTAATATATATTTAAGTGAACAAAGAGAGGTCACCAAGTATGCAGTAACTTTGTCATTTGAGAAGAATGTGAAATAGTTTTATAGAAACTATGGATACTGAATTGTCTCTGGAATGAAGTTTAAAAAAATTCCAAGTTTTTACAGTTTTCACCTGCAATATGAACTAGACATTTTAATTTGTCAAACCTAAAAAAAATTGAGTTAGTATATCTTAAACTTTTTGAAACTGAACTCTTGAGCCTACTTCTAAAAAAAATAAATAAAAGCTTTATGTTTAATATAGTCAGATAAATTCGAGCTGGTAAAGAAAATTTACCATAGAGAAAGTGAATAAAATATGAAAGCCATGGAATTTTAAACAGATTTAATCTTGTAAAGAAACGTATTGATATTGCATTGGAGAAAAACACAGGAATTTAAGGGGAGGAGCTAAATAATAATTTTAAAAATATATGATGAAAGAGAAACCATAAATATAATTTAAGAAAAATTTCTATTGTTTTTAAAAAAAAACTAATACAATGTGGAAGCTTCATAGTCCTCGTGTGTAGTTTTATACTTGCATTGTATTTGTACAGTATAGTAGTTCAACTTTCAAGGCAATATAGTTAATATTTTCTTAAGAAATTGTTTGCAGTATAAAATCATTAAAGCAATTTTTACTTGTTTAGAAATGTACACTAACCTGAAAGTCTTAAAATATGCCAATAGAACATGCTTAGGATATTCAAGGAAAAAACTATAATGAGAAATACATTTCGATTTAGCATAAATGTACTGATTTTTGATGTTTCTTTGTGACTTTAGTGAAATATTGTTTTTCACAATATTTATTTCACAATGCATATGATAACTTCACAGTTATAAATTTCAGACAAAGTCAAGGTAACATAATTTTTTAAATGTAGCTTTTAAAAATGTAAGACCTATTACATTTTTGTAAAATGTAATATGTAAAAATTTAATAATAGGTCTGTGTGTTCAATCTAAATAAGCCACTGACTACAGTAGGCTTTGGGGCACTTAAGGCTTCCGCTCCACTGTACTTACGGATACAACCGGTTACAGAAAATCTTTTGAAAAATTATTCAAAAGATAATGTATGTTCAAGTAAATATAATTTAAAATTAGAGTATAGCCTTAAAAGCAAAATGTTTCCCACTTAACTTGTCCTTGATTCCAGAGTCTCCTTCTAAGATGTATGAAATATTTGTATTTCCTTGCATAGCTTTAGTTCTGCAACTGTGTATATATATATATAAATAACTCTCTCTGATCATGTTGCTTATGATAAAAATGTAGATTAGCCCTATTTCAATATCAGTACTTATAGATCTCCCAATTTTGTTTAATATCTACATATATTAAAATTTATATAATCATTCACTTAGACATGAACCTTTAATTCACCTCCAGTTTTTCTTACTACTTGAATGCTGAAATAAAAATCCTAGAATACATATACTATTGTAAATTATTAAAGTATATTAGTAGGATAAATTTTTAGAAATAGCATGGTGATGACCAGAGGGGAAGGGGTGCAGGGGATGGCTGGAGGCATGCAAAGGAGGGAAAAGGCGAAATATCTGTAATAGTGTCAACAATAAAAATAAAGTTTATAAACAGAATTAATTTAAATACTATTTTATTATCATGGTTTTGTAAAAAGAACAAAACTTTAGTTTTATGTTTGACATAGAAGAACCTGTTAACATTTAATTACTTGGTGTTTGAAATTAAAAAAACAATAAAATTGTTGTCAAATATTGATTATAAAATTAAATTTGATTAATGGCATCTGCAAATCAGATTTACTCAATCCAGTCTGAAAATGTATGCAATTGCTAGTTTTTAAAAAATAAAAACAACTAAAAAAGTAAGTAGTTCCTATTAATATTGGTGTTAAAACTGAATGTTTGTGTCCCCTCCAAAATTCATATATTAAAGAAACTAAACAGACTGTATTTGGAGATGGGGCCTCTAAGAAAGTAATTAGTTAAGTGAGGTCATAAGGGAGGCCCTATTCCAATAGGATTGTCCCTATAAGAAGATACAGCAAGCAAAGAGCTCACTCACTCTCTGTTCGGACACACGCAGAGGAAAGGCCACACAGAACGTAGACATAGTGAGAAGGCAGCTGCCTACAAGCCAGAAAGAGTGCGGTCATCAGAAAGCAACCCTGCTGACACTTTAATCTCAGACTTCTACCCTCCAGAACTGTAAAAGATAAATTTCTGTTCTTTAAGCCAGGGGTCCCAACCTCCCTCCTCCCGGTCTAGACGCTGCTTGCTTTACTGCCTGAGCTCCACCTCCTGTCTCCAACCCTCCACCCCAGTCTGTGGAAAAACTGTCTTCCACGAAACCAGTCTCTGGTGCCAGAAAGGTTGGGGACTGCTGGTTTAAGCCACCCAGTTTGCGTTTTATTACTGTGGTCCGAGCAGGCTAAGATAATTGGTGTCACAATTTTTCTGTCAATTGGATAGAATAATTGCCTAAATAAAAATTGCTGATACTTACACAGGAAAAACTTCTAAACTTTCAATTTGGCTGGATATGACTTGTTAATAGCCAATTTAATGGATGTTTAAGTAAAAACTATAAATATACACATATTGAAGACATAAAGATTGGAAAACAGATTCATGTTTCAGGAAATGTAATTCATGACTTGTTCTTAGAAAACATTTGTTGTTTTAGAAAATCTTCATACTGAAATTAAAACAGTGTTTATAACAAGTAAGAAATAAGGGGTTTTTAAAATATAGTAAATAAATAAATAAATAAAACCATAGTATAAAGGAAGAATTATTAAATGTATATGTTTCTACAGTCACATATATATTTTATTGAATGTCTATTCTTCAGCAAATTATATTCCAGCATCTGTGTGGGGTAGAAATCATTATTCATAACGTTGAACATTTTTGAAATAAACTTCATGTATCCATCCATTATATACTTACTCTTCTACCACCCCCCAAATAAAAACCACAACACTGTAAGACTGGAGAAGTACTCGTACTGAAACTTTACACATTAGAAAACTCAGCCTCAGGAAAATTAGGAAATGCATTCATTGAAGGTCTCAAAACCAGGAAGTTATGCCATAAAGACATGCAGCAAGATTTCATGAGTATCAAACTTATGTCTTTTCACCCGCAATGCACTCTATTCTTTCTTAACACCTTCAAATGTGTGTTGAAGAAACTCTAATGAGCATCCATTCTACATTAGCACTGTGTTAGAAGTAAATGACAGAGAGGCACCATGTTGCGGAATCAGAGAAGCAAATGGTTGGTGGAAGCAGGGTAATAAATGCTCCAATAGAAGCAGGCCCAGGGAATCAGTCTGGGGAATGTCAAAGAAGGTTCCCAGAGAGTGAGGCTTGGACTGGCATTAAAGGAGCCATGAGAATTATGCAGATCAACAAGGGAATGAGGATTTTAAAACACTGCGTGTTAGACTTCAGTGTTCAGTATTGTGAAAAATGGAAGCTAGTTTACTGCTCCAAGGCCCTCTCCAGGAGAAAAACATACATAGGTTAGTATGTGTGCACTCACATTAGTTACATTGATATTTACACACTTGCAGTTATATTCATTTCTATATCTGTGATTACATTGGTATTTATACACATTACATTTAAATTCATTTCTATATCTATAGGTTTTGAAATCTTTGAGTTCACATCCTACTTGCAATCACATCATAGGGTTCATTTTAGTTTTCTCCATTTCCATGGTAGTACCTTCCTTTCTCACAGTAGGAAACCTGAATCCCTTTAGTATTCTTAATTTATTAACATATTTGATTCACCTCTGTACTAACCAGTCCTCATTATCATGGCTGCCCACTTTTGGACTCACCCACCCTTGGACTAGAAAAATCACCATCTTCACCTCAATCAGTTTTAACATCCCACAGTCATTTTCCCCACGGATTGACATCCTCCCCCTTTACTTGGGTATTGAAACCCCCAGAGGGATGTTCCCAGCTTCTGCTAGGTCTCTGATGTCCCACAGCAGTCCAGCCTACACCCTTCATGGGGATGACTTGCTATTCTGCTTTGGCTCTTAACATCCCTCCCAGGCCACACCTCTAAGTATGCTCATATTTTGCTTACTGTACTCTGCCTCACCTAAATACCTAAAGATTGTGGGGCTCAATAGTTCAGGAAGAGAAAGAGGAAAGGGAAGGGAAAGGAGAAAAGGAAAGAGGAAGAGTCACAAATAGCAAATCTCAGCTTGTTCTGATTCCACTGAAAAATCAAGAGCAGCGATTCTCAAAAAGGAAATGCCACAGATTCTGTGGTTTGCAAAGCAAGCCAGTATATAATTTTGTATTTGGAATAGGAAACAAATATATTGTTTCATAATACAAACTACTCAAAATGAAGCTGGACAAAATCTTCTTGGCTGAGGATAGGATCTAGTGGTGAGAATGAAAGGAAGTGAGATTTTTGTATTTATCAAAATGAATAATGGGTTTAAAAATATTGCCACAGAGGATAGACATCTTGCCTTTAGGGAATATAGTAGTCCCCCTTTATCTGCAGTGGGTACATTTCAAGACCCCCAGTAAATGTATGAAACCTCAGATAATATATTATGTGAACCCTACGTATATTATGTGTTTTCTATACATACCTACTTATGATAGTTTAATTTGTAAATTAGGGCTAGTAAGAGGTTAACAATAACCAATAACAAAAATAGAACAATTATAATAATATATTGCAGTAATAGTTATGTAAGTGTGGTCTTCACCTCTCTGGCTCTCAGAATATCTTATTGCACTGTACCCTCCCTTCTTGTGATGATGTGAGATAATACAAAGCCTACGTGATGGGTTGGTGTGAGGTGAATGATGAAGGCAATGTGACATAGCATTAGGCTACTATTGACCTGCTGCCAATACTTAACAAGTACTTTACCGACTTGTCGGCATATCTCGATTGCTGGCATCATTACCCTTGCACTTTGGGGGCATTATTAAGTAAAATAAGGACTGCTTGAACACAAGCATTGGATGCTGAGGCAGTTAATCTGACAACCAAGTTGGCTACTAAGTGACCATCCAGTGGGAAGAGTATATATGTTGTATGGAGATGCTGGGCAAATAGATGATTCAGCTGCTGGCTACACAGCACAAGATTTCTTCACACTCCTCAGAAGGATGCACAATTTAAAACTTAAGAATTCTTTATTTCTGGAGTTTCCCTTTAAATATTTTTTGGACTGTTGTTGACTATTAGGTAACTAAAACCTCACATAAGGGGATGCTACTGAACCTATTTTACTGGCTTTACTCACATCGATATTTATTACCATTCAGAGTAAATGATAGTTAGGTGACCCTTACATAATTCAATGCCAGGAAATCCTGAATTCTCTTAAATTCTAACTAATTTTATATATTTATATATAATGGTTTAAAATCATTATATATAAGTAATGTCTACAAGTATATATATGTAGTGTTTAATGTCATTAGATATAATGTTTTATATCACTATATATGTAATGTTTAATAGAAAACTTCCTTCATGCCCTGAACAGGTAGCTCAGTTGGTTGGAGTGTCGTCCTCTACACCAAGAGGTTGCAGGTTCAATCCCAGGTCAGGACACATACCTAAATTGTGAGTTTGGTCACAGATTAGGGTGTGCACAAGAGACAACAAATTGATGTTTATTTCACACATGGATGTTTCTCTCTCTCCCGCTATCTCTCTTTCCCCTTTCCTTTCTCTCTAAAAATCAATAAAACATATCCTGGGTGAAGATTTTTAAAAAATGCTTTTTCACAGTGAATGTATTAGGCTATTTGCATGAAAATCTATGATTGGCAGGGACTTCTGGTCAAGATGGCAGCATAGGTAAACACAGGTCACCTCCTCCTACAAGCACATCAAAATTCCAACTGAATTATAGGACAACCATCACTCAGAGTCATCAGAAACCAAGTTGAATGGAAGTCTGACAACTACAATATTAAAGAAACCACATCTATACAGACTGGTAGGAGGGGCAGAGACAAGGAACTGGCTGGTCCCAAAGCCACGTATGTGTGTGGATAAAAATTTGGGAGGGATATCTCAGGACTGAGGAGTCCCAGCCCCATATGAGGTCCACCAGCCCAGGTTCCAGTGCCAGGAAGATAAATCCCCATAATTTCTGGCTGCAAAAAAAAAAAAAAGAGGGGACTGAGTAAGTGGAAGAAACCCCTGGAGTCCAAAGCAGCTCCTCTTAGAGAAGCCACACATGGACTTACTCATATTCACTCCCTCTGAGCTCCAGCACTGGGGTAGCAGCTTAAAAGGCAACAGTGGCATACAGAGAGGAACTGAAGTGTCTGGCATCAAGGTGAGAGCCGGGGGAGAGCTTTCTTCCAGAGAGACAAGTGGGCAGAGGCCATTGTCCCTTCTCTGAACTCTCCCCCAACAGAGCCACAAAGCCGGCATGCTGGTACCGTACCTGAGACCAATCAACCTGGCTAACATTGTTTGACCCACCTTGGAGATCCCCTGAGGCCTTGTCCCATCCAAATTGTGGGCCCATCCAAGCTGTTAACAGTGGCTTTTTCAAACAAATGGCTGGTTTTAGCTTATGCTTCACATCTCCCTTAATCCTCTCAAACAAGCAACAGTTGGTCTCATTGAGCCCCCAGACCCTAGACCTCTTGCCAAGCAACCCCAGGCCTGGCACTAGCAGAGGCCAGCCTAGATTCACGGCATGGCTTTGCCTAGGAATCTCTAAGCCCAGCATGAGTAGCAGCCATCTCAGATTGCTTTATAGCTCAGGCAGGGTTGACTCAGGCTAAAAAAAAAGGTGGGGGCTGACCTTGGCCTACACTACCCAGAAAAACCTGGGGCCTATATACCCAGTGGACAGATAAAAACCACTATCGCACCACCACCCTGCCCCTGCACAACAGATCTTCCACAGAGGGTGGAGGTTGGTGGTCGGTGGTCACAGCCAATCCTTGCAGCTGACTGGCCTGGGTAAATCTCTCTGATTGACTTGACAAAGCAGTCAAGGCTCAACTACAAGAAGTGGGTGTACTCAGCACCCATGAAAGTCACAGCCCAAATACCCAGCTTGGGTGATAGGGGAGGCCTGGCCTCCCCAACGGGACACCTACTACATTAGGCCACACTACCAAGACAGGGAGTCAAAACAGGTCTACCTAATACATAGAAACAAACACAGGGAGGCTGCCAAAATGAGGAGACAAAGAAACATGGACCAAATGAAAGAACAGATCAAAACTCCGGAAAAAGAGCTAAAGGAAATGGAGATAAGCAATCTATCAGATGCAGAGTTCAAAACACTGGCTATAAGGATGCTCAAGTAGCTTAGTGAGGACCCCACCACATAAGAAAGATTCAGTCAGAAACAAAGGATTCACTATTTGAAATTAAGAATAATTTACAGGGAAACAATAGTAGAGTGCATGAAGCCTAGAACTAATTCAATGATTTGGAACATAAAGAAGCAAAAAATCAACCAATCAGAACAAGAAGAAACAGGTATCCAGAAAAACAGGAATAGTGTAAGCAGCCTCTGGGACAACTTCAAGAGGTCCAACATTCACATCATAAAGGTGCCAGGAGGAGAAGAGAAAGAGCAGATATTGGAAATCTATTTGAAAATATAATGAAAGAAAACTTCCTTAATTTGGTGAAGGAAATAGTCATGCAAGTCCAGGAAGCACAGAGAGTCCCAAAGAAGATAAATGCATAGAGGCCCAGTCTAAGACACATCATAATGAAAATGTCAGTTTCAAAAGAGAGAATCTTAAAAGCAGCAAGAAAAAAGCAGTTAGCTAGCTACAGGGGAGTTCCCATAAGACTGTCAGCTGATTTCTCAAAATAAACTTTGCAGGCTAGAAGGGATTGCCAAGAAATACTCAAAATCATGAAAAGCAGGTTCCTACAGCCAAGATTCCTGTACCCAGCAATGCTATGATTTAGAATCAAAGGGCAGATAAGGAACTTCCCAGACTAGAAAAAACTAAAGCATGTCATCATCATCAAACCATTATATGAAATGTTAAAGGGACTCATTTAAGAAAAAGAAGCTCAAAACTATGAACAATAAAATGGCAATAAATACATATCTATGAACAATTGACTCTAAAAACAAACTAAGCAAATAAGAAGAACAGAGACACAGTCATGGATACGGAGAACGTTTTGATGGTTGCCAGATGGGAGGAGGATGTAGGTGAATGGGTGAAGAGGTGAGGGGATTAAGAAGTACAAATAGCTAGTTACAGAATAGCCATGGGGATGTAAAGTACAGTATAGGAAATGGAGTAACCAAAGAACTTATATGCATGACCCATGGACATGGACAACAGTGGGGGGATTGCCTGAGGGAGTGTGGGCTGCGTGGAGGGGGACAAAAGTGGGGAAAACAGGACAACTGTAATAGCATAATCAATAAAATATAATTAAAAAAACAATCTGAATTAGACTTTGATTGTGGAACAATTGTTTTATGTATTTTTGAGTGAAAATTAGGTATGTACCAGTATACATGAACATAACTTTATATTAAAAACAAATTACTATGTATTATACATTTGTGCAAATGTACATAGAAAATTTCTGATTGGGTATGGTTAAAAATACCATTATGTACTTGAAGTTACCACTGGTTTTAATTTTTTGTTGTTTTCTTCCAAAATTATTTTTTTTCTGTTCATTTATTCAACAACTACTTACGAACTCTATCTTTCCTGGTTTAGAGAAAAAATTACATTCTTTCCTTTAAATATAGTATATCAATACCTTAATATTATTTCTAGCTGAGTATACATGTCCCATCTCTTCATATTTATAATAATCTAAAAAGACACCCACCTGAAAGAAATACCCTGGAGGACTTCAAGTTATATCCTGAGTGCTTTAAGTCTTGGAAAATGTTACTATTAAACTTACCACAAAGCAAGTCTCTTGAATTTGACCTTTAAAAATGAGATAATTTAGGGAAATAATAAAAAGAGAAACTATTTCTGAGCATATATAAAAATTCTTTGTTCAAGAAATTGTGGATGTGTTAGCTTGAGCTGTGGGTACACAGTAAATGATTCAGAAAGTCAGTATCTCACTTTACGCATCACGGTAAAACCTAAAAAGTAAAATGTTTATATCTGATTTCCAGCATGAAAAAATCTGATTACTAGAACAATTTTATTCTACCTAGATTGTTCAGTTTGAAACACACAGTGAATTAGACTGACTACGTCTACTTCTAAGTTTACTTCGTGTGATCAAGTAAATTAATTTGAAATATTAATGTAACAATTACTGACTAGGAAAATGATTACAAACTATAGGATAATAGTCTTTTGTTTTAATGTTTCTTGTAAACACAAAGAATTTCAACACCAGTAGCTCCTGTACCATTTCATTTCTATACATTGGTTTAGGTGTTTGTGTTATAAACAGTAAGACATTTTCAAAAGGATTTAAGGATATTGGAGTAACTTACAAGCCAAGAAGTGTGACTTCATGAAAAGCAACTATATCCTCTTTATATTAGATCCAGAGTACTAAGCAGCCTAATCAGACCTGAATGTTATTTGTATTGTTTACTTTCTTATTGTTCTCTAAATCTGGAAAACAGTTAATAAACATTAGCTAAGTTAAACAATTAGTGTTTTTCTGGTGTATATTACATTTCTTTGCATTTTTCTCAAATACATTCTCCTGAATTACTACTTTTGGATTATAAGATCAACATGGCAGACACTTCTCTATAGCGTGGACTATGACCATGGAATTTTCTTGTAGGATGCTGTGCATCTCTGCAACACAAAACCGTGAGGTCTACTTGTGAATGTTACCCTCCCCCCAAGAGTAATGTTGGGATGTCATCGTATTATGCCACTTTCTGTGACACAGTTCAACCACTGCAAGCTTGCACAATTCATCCTCCCATCTAAAGAGGACATAGGAGCCTTTTCAACCTCCTTTCTCTTTTACATACAGCAGTTTGACTTATGCCGATTCAGATACAAACGCAGGTATTGATGCTGCTGCCATTGTGGATGACCAGCCTCCCCTGTGCAACACTGTGTATGCAAACTGGAGATAAACAAAATCCCTCTAGTTCCACTGGTTATATGTTAGGGGGAAGAAAAGGCCAATGCTTTGTATAAAGGTCATTTGCCCCTTGTATTACAGACACAGAAACTCATGTTCTACATTTATTAGTTGTAGGGATCTTTTTGCATTATGCTGTAGTTGAAAATGTAAATTTGAGAATTTAGTAAGATGTGATTTTAAATATAACAGTTACCTGAGGCGTAATGAGGGGCTGTCATATCAATTGCTAGTTACAGTTGGACATTGATTACTTTTTATATAAAATGAATTTCATTTTATTCATGTTCTTATCATACTGAAACAAAAACCAGAGAAAGCAGAACTATTTTAGAAAGTTTACATTATAAGGCCCAAAGCCTGAATGAGAGCTCAAAGTCTGTTGCATATCCATCAGGAGGCAGTTTTTGGAATGGCTCAAGAAGACTGAAGCCTTTCCTTACGCAGTCTTGCAGCAGAGACGGCTAACTGTCCATCAGTATCTTTGTCCTTCCATACGCCGTGCAGAGTTGTCACTGGAAAGTACTGTGCAGCCTCATTGCACCGAGAAGGGGATATGTGA
Organism: Desmodus rotundus; assembly: GCF_022682495.2. Taxonomy (NCBI): domain Eukaryota; kingdom Metazoa; phylum Chordata; class Mammalia; order Chiroptera; family Phyllostomidae; genus Desmodus; species Desmodus rotundus. Next base: position 37,087,991 of record NC_071392.1, read on the forward strand.
CGGCTAGTCCTAATGGGCACGAGCAGAATCGACGTGTGCTACTCATGGGTCAAAGCATTTAAGAAGTGTGTGTCATCTCCACTTTTTTTGTTTCCCTCCCCCAGCCGCATGCATAAAACTGCAGGCTCTAGGGATAAGAGTCACAAGAAAGAAGCAGCCTGATTCTCCTAATGTCCTCATGGAATGAACTTGCTCACAGACCAGAAACAACTACACCAGGCTGATTACTATATGGGTGAAAATTAATTGTATTAAGGAATGGAAATTTGGGAATTATTTAAGAAATTAACATTACTCTAATAATACAGTTTTCTATAATATTCAAATAATGATTTGGGGCAGGGGAAAAGATAAGGAAAAATGAGGAGAAGGAATAAGCATAAACGTGACTGGGGTTTTGTTAAAATGTAAACAAAATTATATACTAAACAGTGATATAGCTAATGCTGGATTAACGTTTAAAATAGGCATATCCTGGTGCCCCATCTGTCACTTAATTTAGGCAAATTCATTGTCACTTTATGCTAGTTTTCTGGGCCTCAGTTTTCTTACTTGCGACATAAGGAATTCCACTAGATGGACTCTGCAATTACTTTCACTTGTAACATTCCCATTCCATATTTCCACCAGGACATGAAGCGATGCATTTGCAGTGACAAGGTGAACTTGCATTTATCCAGGAAGAAGAATTGTGCCATAAAGAAGTGACAGCCCTAGGCGGCACCTACCAGGCTTCCAGGGTTTGCTTCACCTCTAGATGGCTGCAGGTATTTAGAAAAGTTATTTAAATTATCTGGACTTCAGTTCTCTCTCCTATAAAGTAAAAACAATGGTAAAATCATCTCTGGATTTCCTTTAACCTCTTAGAGTCAGCAATTCCATAAATAGTCCAGCTCGTGTGAAAAGGAAGAGCACTCATATCCTTCTGTTCAATGAAAGACAGCTTTCTTTGTAAAGTACTATCAAGAAGTTAGGCAAAAATCTGTTAACCTGTAAATAATTTTTAAGAGACCTTGACATTTCCTCTATCTCTTTCCTGGCTTATCATGGTAGTATAAGGAAATGATCTCTAGACAGAATGGCAGAAGCAGCAGAAGGACAAATTTATAGTTGCTGCCAGCCCCTAGGCCAGGGTCACATTCCTCACTGGTGATGTACTCAGTGCAGGCGCTCTGCGATAGCCCAAGATGCAGCGAGCACAGTGTCGTCATTTCTGTTGGGCAGAGAGGACGATTGCTTATGCCTTGATTAGTCAAGGATAGGAAGAGAAAATTTTTCTCAAATTAAGTTTTGAAAGCATCAATTTATTCTGTACATATCTTTATAACAGCTCAGATCCTCCATACACACAGAAGAGTGAATCTCCTGAATTTATCTTTAAAAAAATAGTCAGTGGAAAGGGGGGGAAAAAAAGGAAAATAATGACAAGTCAATTTAATCTATAGCCATTAGCGTGTGCACACACACACACATGCGTATGTATGTGGGGAGGAAAGATTATTAGTATTATTAGTATATGCATTCCATTGGAAACGTTAGTTTCTACCTATTCCAAACACCCACCTTAGGTAATTTTTTCCCATTAAAGTCATTTAAAATTTAAATACAAAATTCCAATTTTATCTTTAGCTACTTAGAAAGGAGCTTTGTTTAAATAAAATGTCAACTCACTGTCAAAAGTATAAACATAAGGAAATGTTTAGCTTCTCACGGGGTGAAAGTGGTAGCAAAATAAATTTGAGAGATAAAGACTTTCAGATGTGGGGTTTTTTTTTTTTTGGTTTCTTGTAAGGGTGTGTATTCTAAAAATGAGAATACATATTAGGATAATTGGACTAGTAATGCACACATCTTGAGAATGGGATTTCTAAACCTTACTGAAACCTTCAGATGTTTTATTATCTGTGATGAATATCATTTTTGTCTCTGTATCTTGCCTTCAGAAAAGACTTACTTGGTGGCTATTCACCTAGACCATGATGAATCTCATGGCATACAATAATGTAATTTGAAATTCTATAATTATATAATGTGGCTTTTATAAAAGTATCTGACATTCAGTCAATGCTATTATTTCTGTACTTTTTGTGCTATTTATAACGTTAATCGCTAAGCTCACTTTAAAATAGATTTCCCCTCCTACTTGTTTCTACAGATACCTATAACATTATTTGACATTTTGCAAGAGACATCTTATTTGTCTGTATTTGGGTATACATTTCATGTGAGTGACCCTACCAAGAGGAATCGAGCTACTACATACATAGCTACCTGTTTTATATTTACTTAAATGTTGAGAGCACTAAACATAATAAACTTGTTGGCGACTACCAAATGAAAACATCAAGTACATCAGACAAAAATGTGTTCATATCCTGGTCAGTATGTGAACTTTGGCACGAAATCTGTCCTCTGAAGGCTTCGTTTTCTCAGCTTTACAATGAGGGTATGTTGGAGTCTTAATCTTTAAAATGATGCAACTTCTACTTAAAACAATAGAATGTTACCTACATTTCCACTTTATCTCCTTTTGCATTTTAGTCTGAGTTTTAATCATATTTTTTTCTGAGTTGATTTTTACTCTTATTTTTCTCTCTCCCTAACAGGGACATCTACTGCCCAAAGTCAGATTGTCTGGTTGACAATGGACAGTTTAAACATGGACTCATCATTCCTTCTCTTATGGTCCACTGGGACCCGTGCTAGTTCTGTCTCTTACTCAGCTGAGGTCATGATAGCTGAGAGCAGGTCTGCTTGAAATAATCTGAGGGCAAGACCCTACAGACTCCCCCATTGCTTTTCTACCTGACCCTGACCTTTCTAAAATAAAAGTGCAGTTTGCTGCTCTGACGTCACCACTCAGATCCAGTTTTGACTTCTGTGTCCTACAGTTTGTGCAACACGATTCTCTGGAATCGGGTCCTGGCCCCTCTGACCTGAACCAACCGATTGTAGCATGGGTTTCAGCAGTCACTCTGGTTCCATCAAAGAAGCAGAGCACTCCTCTCATTCCCTGTCAGCACCATCTTCACAGCCGTCTCTCAAACAGCACTGTCTCTCTATCAGGGGGAAATGAAACACGTTTGAAGTCTGTAGTCTTCTCTAGATGTTACAAAGTCCATAAACAACCTATTATCTTTTCAATTCCTTCTACCAATAAGATGACACAAATAAGGCAGGTACTGCTGTTATCCTAACTTTATACACAAGAAAGTTAAAACCCAGAGAGGTAAAACAAGTTGCCCAAAGCTATACAGTAAGCAAGGCACAGAACTCCGATATAATCTCAGGCTTTTTGAATCAGAAGCTGGGTTTGTTTTTTTTAATTTTTTATTTTCACCCAATGACTGATTTGAGCCATTCATAAAGTGTGAATCAAAATAAGGTAGGGCAGAATACCAATGAATATTTTTTTGCTTATCTTTCGGGGAAGAGTGAGGCCAGAAATAACAACAATAAATTGAATGAAAATGTATGAAGGGAGCATTGCTTAGAAAGAAAAAATGAACCCTGAAACTCTGCCACCCATATGTATTTTTTATTGAATCGTTTCTAGGCTGACTTGTTGATATAACCCAAGAAACCACAGTGTGACTAAAAGAGTGAATTGTTTCGGTCCATAGCCACAACACATGGTGGCCAGATCTGACTCAGAAGATCTAGGACATGTTCACAGATGTTAATGTGAAGAATATAACACCTGAAAGTATACGATAACGCAGAGTGAATTTAAAACATAAAAGTGCTGATTTTATATTACAAAAGTTAGAAGCACACAAATGTATTGGGGGGCCTACTGATGATTTGCTAATGACTATCAGATAACATATTTAAGCCTTATTGATTTCAAATTCCCTATTGGCAAAATCAGAATAATAGTAATGAAAAAACCCTGAGCCAATTGTGAAAGACTTTAAATGTGTTCTTTCTTTCTTTTTATATGAATAATTTATCATTCAACATACTTTACAGTAATTTTTATTTCTTTCTCTTCCATAAATTTCCTTTGAGATGATTAAACCATATTGCTAGGTATAATATATTACATACATAATTTTGGGATTATGAAAATCTTTCACCGGTATCATTATTTAGCCACCAGTAAGCATATATTTTGATCACATTCACACCAGTGAAAAACTTCTACAGTCTGGAAGTGTTCCTGTGAGTGCATGCTTGTGTGTGGGTGCATGTATCGACTAACTTTTTAAAGAATGTTCTATAAAAACAGATATTTTAATCTAACTAACTTACTAGATGCATTACATCTATGAAATAAATTGGACTCACATGTGATTACTATAGGATACAGAATAACTGTGGAATTGTTAATGTATGGTTGAGCAAACCAAAGTCATCCATCCTATATTAATGGACGAATATGTAACAGGTATGAATTAAGTACTTCAAATACGAAAATGATTAAATTATGACCAGTGGGCACTCTTTGGTCTAATTCATTGAACCCATTATCAGAGTAGCCAATGTAACCAATTCTGCTATTCTCTAGTAGGAACCTCTTCACGCCCCAAAGTTCTCCTAGGTTTCTTCCCCCCCACCCCGCTTCTGATTCTAGTGAGTAATGCGCATTCTTTTTCTCTGGCAGCTGCCACTACAAATTTTTCCCCTACGCTTCTCCACCACCAAGCCTGAGTGTACAGAGGGTGTGGTTTTCTAAGGGATGTGTAGCCCTTGCTTGCTACCACTCAAGATGTGAACGTGGGCCGTATTCTATGTAATAGTTCTGTTAACCATGATTAAGAAGCAGGGAGATTTTCCAAAATGAGTACATAGACAATTTGACTCTCTTATGTATTCTACTGTTCAATTTCAAGTGTGTTTCCAAATCACTTGGGGAGTATATTAAAAACATATCCCAGAGCCCACCCAGGAACTATTGGATCAAATATATGTTCATTGGGACCTAGAAATTCCCATATTTTAAACAAGCTTCCTAAGTGATAAGAATTGCTTTGAAATCTCATAATTGCAGATAAATACAATTAGAGGACATTAGTCTCCAAAGCAGGTAAACAACCCTGGCTTGCGAATGACAGAAAAACAATATCTCAACTTTTATGCATACTAATCTTTATCTAAAATAACCGGACAAGTAAAATACTTCCTGTTAAATCTCAGAATGAAGATTTTACTAAGAATGCAAACAAACCAAAAAAAAAAAAAAAAAACAGAGGCAGAGCTGAAATATCTATCCCAAGTATAAACTCTTTGAATTACACATCATGAAGTAAAATCAATGATGATCTTATCAGATATGCCAAAAAATCATATAAAATATCCAAAGGTTTCAAGACTATTTAAAATATGTACTCATATCAAAAATAGTTAATGATATATTTTTAATAAAGTAGTAAAAATACATGGAATGTTGTTTATTTAATAGTTATCATCTCCTTAATTCTTATTCTATGAATGTTTTATAATGTGAATAATGTTAGTACCATAGTGAATATGTACCATTTATAAATAAAATAAATATACATTATTGGGATATATTAACATAGCTTTTACTTGGAGTTACGCATTAAGAAAAGTCTAGAGACCGAGCCATATAATGCCGTGAATGTTACAACTGACCACTGAAAATGGTGAGATGATGGAGTTCCAGTAGTAAGTGGTAACAATAGTAATATAATGACAGCTTTACAGAAAGCCCTGTGCTCAAAGTTCATCTGAAGCACTTACTATCTCCATGTATCATGAAGAAACACTTCTATTACAAAAAACTTAATTTCTGGACAGAGTCATAACAAGCTTCGTAAGAGATAACGTTTTTACTGGTTCTTGACAAATAAAAGGGTGTTTGCTTAGGCAGCACGTGGCAAAGAAAACTCCTGGGAAAAGAACCACCACGACAACAGAGTTCTCACATAGTGGTTCCTGGCAGTCACAACACTCCCATTCACACCCTCTATTTTACTGGCTAAGTATTACACTTCTTTATGACATTGACATCTCTCTTACTTATCAGTCTTCCTTCTCTATTGAATTAAGTGTCCCAGAACATATACCTTACTGTCTCATTTAATTATTTGTCTGCAATCCCCTAACATTATTTTCACTAGACTAGAAGATCTGTGAAAGCAAGGACCATATCTTTCTCACTCATCTTTATCTTTCCAGAGTCTAGGAGTATGTAAACATATAGTAGGTACTGAATAAATATTTAATGAATGAATGACTGGATATATTAGTCTGACTTGATAACAGGCATAGGCAACTATCACCTACTGGTATCTAGACAAAGTAAAAATAAATACTAGTTCGACCTAAGTTTTGAAAGCCTCTAAGTAAGTTGAACTCATAGCACTGTAGCTAAAGAATTATAGATGACTGGAGGAGAATAAAAAGGTGGATATCCGATCAATCAAATTGGTCCTGAATCGAAGATGCTCCAGATTACTTGCTCAGTGATATTACTCTATGCTTCCAAGTTTTGGTGTCCCTTTTTCTGGTATGTGAATAACAATGATTCCTATTTCATAGGGTCCTTTACATAGTTAGATGTCACGTGAATCAAATAAAGCTTAGGCTTCAAGGCTTGTGATTTGCACAGGCACCTTTCGAAGCCCCAGTTAACAAGTGTAGGACAGTTGATAGCAGTCGCTGTTTACTGGTAAGGAAAATCTGAAATGTCCTGAAACCTTACGGCTTCTGTACGTACTAGACTTTATATACACTGTAGAATTTCTGGCAAATTTGACAACAATTCTAAATTTTTATATGACCTTGGCTGTAACAAGTTATAAAGCTAAAAAGACCTTTCCTAAATTAACAGTGATAAAATAAACATTTTAAATTACCTTGGTAGAAAAAAGACTGATTTTTTTCTTATTCTTTCTGTTGGAAAAAATATTACAAAATTATTTTCATATGTACAGCCCAAAAAAGGATCACAGGGAAGTGTATAATATATATGGTCTGATTAGTCCTATAATGCTTGATTCGGGGTTATGTGTAGATATAACCACTTAAACCATCATTATAATAGATGTTAAATTAGAAGAATTAGAGGAATAATCATCTCACTCTCACAAGACTAAAATTAAATAACATCTTTCTTTTACTCGACATTTGTTTCTTCTTTTCCCTAACAAATGATACTAGAGAAGCCCCTCTAAATACAATGAATAAAACAGTACAAATATCTGATTATAAAATGTGTAAAACTTAAGCATGATGACCAGTGTTGGAATGTGGAAACAGTCTTGTTGTTATCAATCCAAACACTGAATTAGTGATTTTACTCTAAAGAGTGAATCACATTTGTTGGAGGAAGTAAGTACCAACTAACCAAAACAATATGTATATTCTATTACTCTTCCCATTCGATGTTTCACAAAATAAATGGTACCTACCCAAGCCACAATATCAGATTATGTATCCAACTGGATTTTGTTTATTTGAATCAATACACAGGACTGTGCACGTTTATGGGTTTCTATTACCACAGCCACAGATGGTAGCCACTGAACGTATGACATTTTCAGATAGATGCACATGTTTTCAATGATGCTAATCTTAATAATTTATGTATTTTTTATATAGCCCATGAGACTGAAAGGCAGCCAAAGAGAGCCACATCTAGAAATGTTGCTGATGTAAACTAAATTAAATTTAGCATAATGTTGCGCAAACAAAATGAAAATTAAAAATAAAAACACATGTCTCAAATGCACTTTTCGTACTAATCAAATACTGTGGGTCACAAAGGTTAGAGACATCATGCACTTATATTAAGTGATAAAAGGAGACCAGCTTCTGTTGAATGTCCGGAATACAGTAGCCTCTTGCCTTCTTAACTGATTACATAGCACTGAAGAGAAGAACCCCCTTTGTCCAACTGTGAAGAAATACGACTGTGGCAGATGGAGGGAAACTATTCCCAATAATTAGAAAATAGTTCCTTTGAAATTCAGAATTTAAAAGGTGACTATAAAAAAAGAACACATGCTTTAGGATTACAATAATAAAAACTCTTACCTGAAACTTCCTAGAAAGGAGGGTTTTTTTTTTCCCTTACAATTGTCATTGTTAATATTTAGCTACCCTGATAACATATAAATGAAGTGGCTTACATTGGGATTTAGCAGACTATACTTTTAAGGGAATTTTAACTGTTCAAGTTCAATATCTCTTTGGGTGCTTTTAGCATTTATAGAAATTGTTCAACTGTCTGGTAAAATATTTTCACATGTTACTGTTGTGAATACAAATACTTTTTAATTCTCAATATGTGTGTTTATAAAGTAAGCACACTATGTTTATTAGTTAACTGCTTCCTGATAAAATAGGCTGCAAGGGAGACAATGACCCTAACTGGTGTGTCCAACATATGACATTGAGTACTTTTTTAAAATTTTAACTTTATTGTTGTTCAAGTACCGTTTTCTGCATTTCTCCCCTTCCTCTCCCCCCCACCCCAGCTATCCCTACCTCCCTCCCCTGATTCCACCCCACCTTGGTTTTGTCCATGTGTCCTTTATAGATGTTCCTGAAAACCCTTCACCCTTTCCTCCCCCTCATTACCCATTCCCACCTCCCCTCTTGGTTACTTTTAAAATCAGTACTATACATTGCTTAACATCTGGAAAAACTGGCCTTGTAATAACATTAATATTAAAATCCCTAAATGCATTCTAATATATCTTGTTATAAATTGATCATTTATAGCTTCTAGGATAAATCTGCAAGAATAGAAAACTGTTCTTTTAATATTTAACAAAATAAGCTTTCTTATGGATAGATAAAATTGAGGCAAGTCTATGATTCTGTGTAATGCACTGTAGAAAACATTATACGTGAAGTTCCATTTAATAGATGTTGCCTGAAATGCAATAAAATGGTATAAAGTTGCCATAAACTAAGTGGAAATTAAAAATATATATTTAAAAATAAATAATAAACAGTGCATGTTTTGAGAGTAAGAATATAAATTAGGAAATTAGATTTTTAAAGAAAACCTTTTTACCAAAGCTAAAGGGTTTTTTCCCCCTAATCCTTACTTGATTTTTTTTATTGATTTTTAGAAAGAGAGGAAGGGAGAAAGAGAGAGAGATAAAGAGAGAGAGACTAAGAGAGAGAGAGAGAGAGAGAAACAGCGAAGTGAGAGAGAAACATTGGTTGCCTTTCATATGCACCCCCCCTTCCACCACTGGGGATGAACCCGCAACCTTTTGTACAGGACAAGGCTCCGGCCAACTGAACCACCTGGCCAGGGCACCAAAGCTCAAGTTTTAATATCAAAAAAGTTACCTCTGATAAATCATTGAACAAAGGTTAACTTAGTCCAACTGTATAAAATTTTGACAGTAAAAGGAGAAACATTTTTCAAAGATCTAATTACAAAAACACATCTATACAGGGACAGGTACACACACACACAATTCATAAACAGGCTTACTTTTTTTGAACCTAAGCCTATATCAAAGCTGAAAAGTGGAAGAGGCCACACAAGCACCATAGTTCTCAGAAAAAAACTTCTAGCCCGGTCTGCTTCAGGGAAAACACTGGTTTAATGGGCACACACTACTGTTCTGAGGCTGGGAGTTTTCCAGGAAACACAAGTTTTGGTCTGTTGAAATGCTTTGAAGTTAAGAATCAAAGTAGTGTGTGAAAGAAAATGCTCAGGCTTTCTATCTTCCTCTAAAGATATTTACTGCACGAATCCTCTCTAAAACGATACCAGTAAAGAAAAAGACAAGGGGAAAATTGCAGATTCAGTCTGGGAAAGGCCTTCAGCAGAGATTAGCAAGCCGCAGAGGAGAATTAAATAAAAACAGAGTTAACACATGTTTAGAATTCATCTCTCTTTGTATTGTTCACTCATTTTTAGGAACTCAAATTAGTGGCTCAATTTTTCAGAAATTCCTTAGACTTGCTTTAAAGCCTATTCGACCTCCTTGGTTAAACAACATTGATGATTGCAGTGTGTGTGCGAGACCTGAGCTAAGACAGTAAATAATCAAGAAACCCCCTGCTTAATCTTTCACAGCACCATGAATCCTGCTTCTCAACTTATCACGGTTTCAATTCTACATTTTTTGAGAGTTAATTTAATTGTATCTGTCTCTCAATGAAACCATACGTTAAGAGACTCCATTCACCATTTACGTCTAGCTTCTGCAGCACTATCTGACTCATAGCGGGCATTCAATGTATTTAATGAATGAATAAATAAATAAAAGCGAAGTTGATTATAACGAAATCCTTTGTCCTGATCCTACTGCAGACCATAGTAAACAATAAGCTTAATAGCTCTTTAGATCTTAAATTGATTCATATCGTACACTATTTGCAGATCAAACAGATTAGATGGAGCAGTGCTTGGCGCACGTTAGCACGGCAGCATTCGCCTTTCGCCCTCTGCCGCTCTCGAACAGATGAAACGTTTTCATCACTAAATATGGTCTCTTTCAAAAGAATCCTTAATCCTATTGAATGTTTGTTTTTATATCTATTTTGAATGTGCTAATTAAGTCTTTGAACTGGTTACTAATGTAAAAGAAAGTATAATCCATCATACACAGTAATTTTCTTTATTTCAAACCTATTTACTTAGACTCTCTCATCATTTACCTCTCTTTTGTGAAACCCTAATGATCCTAAAATGTTAATGCACATATGGATAATTTCCACTAACTTTTGAGTGTCAAATAATTGTGATTTGAGAAATTCACTAAAAACATTAAGTGAAAAAGGAGTAAACTTTTTTTGTATAAAGTAGTTTAAAATAACTTTTTATTTTTAAGAAATCATTTGTGTTATAACGACATAGTGATTAACTGATGTTTTGATAGGGAAGAGGCAAAAATAATAAATAAATTATTTCTCCAAGTTTGGAAATGTATATTTTGTTATATAAAGGAAGGTTTCTAATATTACTTTATTTGCATCTGCTGAGAGGCAGTGGTATGTAACAGAATAATCATTAAATTGATCCTAGTTCAGGATCTCCCAATTAGCTAATGGTGTGACCTTAGGCAAGCAATTCTGACCCACAGTTTACTCATTGGTAAATAAGAAGGTAGGGGCAGTAAATTCTAACCTAAAGTTCTACAATTTTCTATGATAGGCTCAGGGGTTATCATTTCATTTCTAATGTTATGGCAAATTTTTGAATGGAGAGTTTGAATACATTGTAAATAGTGTACCAGGTTTAATAACCAAGATGAAGATTTAGAATTGCAACAAAAAGTAGTTTTAGGATGCTGTTTTCTTTTTAAAACATATTTTAGTTGACCTTGATAAGAATTAAATATGTAGATACCATATGTAAAATGTTTAGAGCCTAAATGCTCAGGAACTGATCGATCATTTACTATTGAATAATCTTAATTATGGAATTGAACAGCTTGACTGTTTGGTACTGGTTGGTAGTTTAACATATAAATGTATTTGGGAGAAGAAAGGAATGAATCATTAGAAACTGTCAAGAAAAGGTGGGGATTAGGGGCATACAATGGAGAGAAAGGGAAACGATCAATAAAGAATAATCGTTCTTTTTATTCTTGAAAGCTTTGAGATAATTGGTTGGTGGAAAACAGAGCCTCTACTCAGTGGGCATGCACTGTGATATGTTCCTCTCTCCCTGCTCCCCATCCCTCCTCCTTTCAGGGGCATCCTCCTGACCCTCCAATGGCTAGTATCCACACAGGGGACCAGGGGGTATACGTAAACTGTGAAGACTTTAATTTGCACAAAGCTTTAGTATTATTATACTTGCATGTATGTGATATTATATCTAAGTTCTACACTTTTATATACTACAAAAATAAGTGGTCTCGTAGCTTCAGTTTTGCCATCAATCACATCAGTAGATACATTTTGAGTTTGTTCTATTAGAGCAATTTCATGCTCAAACTACTCTATATTATACTAGCTTTGTTTAACACATTTTAGTATTTCTACTTATTAACACATGGGCAGTGTTAATCTGGTGTTAAATAAGACTAATGAGGTGTAAGTAAGTCTGATGGAGTTAAATAAGAGTAGTGGAGTGTAAAAAACCAATTGCTCTTGGCTGCATTCGTTTGGAATATTCACATATCTTGTACTTGTCATTCCTCAGAGGTACCTCTCTCCAAGTCTGAAACAAAGTTTCCCTCTTTCAATGAACATATGTAGATTACTTGAAATGACAGGTGGGTTTTCTTTGCTGTTTAAAGCTATATGTAAATGTGTGTCAGAGAGGGAGAAAGCTTATAAGTGCTGTGGCTTACTTACTTTCTTTGCCTCTATTCTCTTCTCTCATTTCCTTCCAGTCATGTAGGGTGAGACCTGATGGGATAGGTCAGAGTGAGGGAAGCTTATCATATTTGCAAAGTTACCACTGCTGCTTCTCCAGGCTCAGATTTCTAATTTTTTAAAAAATTGTATAAAGAATATGTTGAGTTTATATTTTTAGTTGATTTTTTAGAGAGAGAGCAAGGGAGAAAGAAAGATAGAGAGAAAGATCAATCTGTTGTTAAACTTATTTATGCCTTCATTGACTGATTCTTGTACCTGCCCTGACTGGGGGTCAAACCTGCAAACATGACGTATCAAGACAAAACCCACTGAGCTCCCGGCCAGGGCCTGAATTTATATTTGGGAAAATAACAAATGCAAGTTTGAATCTGACTAAATTAAGGTTAATTGAGCATATTATTTAAGTAAATGAAATTTAAATTTTGGAAAGTGGATGCTCACCGTCTCCTGAGGTCAGTGAAAGAAACAAGATATTTTCGCCAAACTCTGTCAGAAGGCACTGTAGACGCTGGTGCTGTAACTAATTTATTAGCTATTTTTCCTGTTATACGAAATGACCAACATTAAGACCTATCTCTATGTTAGCTCCGGAACTTTAGGACTGGTAAAGATAAAGTTACATTAAGTCAAAACACAAATTAAATAATTTTTAAGGATTAGAGAAAATATTTATTGAATATTTTCACACAATCAACATGATTGTTTTAACTTATTTTTATTTATATTTGCATGTCCGGGCTGCTTCTCAAAATCACTTAAAAATTTTAATCCTTGGATCTAGAGATGTGATGACAGATCAATGTAATTGGCGTGCAAGATACCAGTAAATAACGTTTCTGAATTACCACCTGGATCTCCACTCTCATTAGTATAGACTGGTTTTCAATATCTTCCCTGGAGTGGAATGATTAGTAGAGTCTTCACAGCAGGTAACATAAGGAACATTTGCACTCTGAAAGAATATCATTTTGATTTCTTCTACAGCTGGCTTTGGCAAACTACTTTCTCTGCAAGCAATCATTGGATGTTATTAAGTATACTTTATCTGAAAAGTACCACATTAAGATATTTGTTGAAGCATCATTTTCAACATGAGAGCTGCTATTCTACTTTGTTGGAACTTCTTGCATAAATAAATACCATGGCAGTTATAAAACCTTTCTTCTTGTATGGAATTTGGCTGAAGGAGAATGATGAAAACACCCACTTATTTTCTGATTATGGCCAGTATTTCTGTCACATGTGACTTTAACCATTTTTAAAACATATAACTAAAAAGTATTAAAAAAACATTTTGAGATGGTGATTTCTTAATTAATCATCAACCTTCACTGTGTCTGTTCTATTGTGTATGACAATTGTATAAAAACTACTCAATTTCCACACTATAAATCCTGTTACTTTTGTAAGATCAAAAGAGCTGTTAGTAAAGTAATAAAGCAGAAACAATGTATTTGATATGAGGACAATCTATTGATCATGGAATCATTGATACTGGAAAGGTTCAGACACAGCAACAATAGTGTGGGGGCAGGCATCTGGCAAATGGCATGTTTAAGTCAAATGCTGAGTCTGTAACTAGACCTTAATGACAACATAGTATACCCAGTCTTTCCTCCCCCACTTAGGTCAGAGTCAAGACTCACTCACATTCTGTTGAGAAAATGCCATGTAGATGACATTTTGGATATTTTCTCCCAAAGTAGTGATATAACTATATTTTTCCATGTATAATGCACACTTTCCCACCCCAAAATTTGTGAGGGAAAAATAAGGATGTGCACTATACATGGGTAGTACTAAGTCCGTATCTATATAAATGTTTTAAATTCTTTTTAAAATTTCTCGTATTTTGTATCTGTTCTGGTGTTTTATAAATATTTGTTACATAAACATTTCATGTACCATAATATGTTCAAAAATAAATGCTAAAATCCCTTTATAATATAAAAGACAAATATCTAAATATAAATAATTAAATAATTGAATTAAAAAATTAAAACGAAGTAATTTTTTTCCTGAAAGCTTGGGCCAAAAAACCTGGGTGTTCATTACACACAGCAAATATGGTGTTTTCAGCTTTTGCATATTTCACTTTTATGTTTAAACCCTAGAGCTAAAGAGACATAGCTAAGAGCTAGAGAGACTGCAAGGAAGGTCGGGATGTCAGAGCAAAAACCTCTGCACTGATTGCTGCAGTGAAGATTGCCTGAGCTGTGGCCACATGGACACAGAAGGCAGGTCTCTGAGTGTTCTCTAGAACCAGTGAGGGCTGAGGTCAGCCCGAGACAGTCATGAAATGCTACTGAGCCAGTGGACATCTCAAGTCACCACTTGCCACAATCGTGAACTTTGCTGAGGAAGCCAACAGGGCAAGCATCACCCTGCTGGGATATGGTCTGGAGGACAGAAAAAGCCAAAGACGTCCCAATTCATGACCCTGGCGCTTCCATGCTGTTATGAGGCTACAGAAGCACCAAGCCATGATTTTAGGGAAGGAAACAAAGGGAAAAAAAAGTCTGAGAGTTTGATCACTAATTTATCCAAAAGAAATGGAACACAACTGAAAAAGAGAGCTTCAATTATTGATTTTAGCTAAGTGAAGGCAAAGGAGAACAGGGGGATGGAAGGGGACACAGATGGGAAAGAAAAAAAAAATTACAAACTGTTTTTTTGTTTTAATTTCCTTGGTTACTGATGTTACAAATATCTTTTGAGTTTATTTCAGGGTTTGGAGAGTACCAAGAAAAGCAGAAATAGTGAATGTGTTGGAGTTCTTCCTGGGTTGGGAACGAATGAAACCAGGAATGCTGAGAGAAAAAGAAGGATGAAAGAAGGTCAGTTCCTAAGGCCAGAGGAAGAAAGTGAGACTGGAAAACGGCAGTTCCAGTGATCTTACTGCCAAAGCCTCTATTCAGGACTCTCAGCCTCCTCTTCGCCTCCCCCCTGTACAAGAAGCCTCTACTCCCCGGTCATATTAACGATCGACAACATGGAAAGGAGCAAGTCCCCATACCCGCCACTACTAGGAGTGCTCTCACCATCCCACATTGAAAGAACTAAATGTATCTTCTCCATAGAATTACATAGTGAGCTTAGGCTGTATTGTACTGGCTTAGCTCTGGGTGCTGTTTCTAGGGAGAAAAAAAATAACCTCTAAGGCTAATCAAATCAATAAATGACTTTGGAAGGCTATTTTTAAGTGGCCGAGGACAGTCTGTTTTTACCATGTTAGATCAATAGCTGCTGTTTGAAAGGTCTATTCATTCAAGTGCTGGGGAGTAATGCTGAGTCAGTTTCAAAGGCCCTCAGCAAGCTGGAAAAGTCACTGCCCTGGGATGACTAAAGTGGAAAAGGTCAATTAGTAATCGCCCACTCTGCTGTGCCAGTTCTCATCCCTGTCAGTGCCAAAGCTCAAAGCTTTTCAAAATGTTCTTTATGATGACTTTGTAATATAAAAGAGAAGGATTTATATCAAAAGCTACTTTCTCTGTTTAATATAGGTTACATAGGATGGGTAATTTCCAACTATTTCTCACACCTCAACATTCCCCTGATTCTGTGGGACATTCCTGGAGTTCAGATCCTTCTTACTTTAGAATATTGTAATAATTTCTTAGAAGGATTTCTTGCTTCTGATTTCTCTCTCTTCTAATGTGCTATCGGCAGGCAAGGCTTAAAGTGAGGAGCACTGTTAACACTACTGCATTCAAGGTTGGGGTTATTTGTTTAGTTTTGCTTAATCTCTCTCTCTTGGTAAGTTTGTAAAGTCCTAGCTTCTTAATCAGGCATCTTCAATCTTCTATGGTATCTCGCACATCTACTTTTTCAGTCTCCTTTCCTACTTTTTATAAAGCCTCATTTCAAGAATATTGACATTTTCATATCCCTCTTAACACGGTGCCCATATCCCCCCATCCGCAGTGTATTCACATGGTTTTCTAATGAGGTAGCCTCACCTTGCAGCCCCTCCACTCAAACTCCACACTTCCCAGGTACTGAGGAGGTCTATCCGGAAAAAGTCCAGCCATTACTAGAATAATGAGAACAATTTGCATGATATCCACGTAGCCTGGCAGCAAAGGCAAGTGGACTGGAATGTGCATGCGTGAACAATGACGACTTCACTGTACTAGTCAGTGGGGGTGGTAGATGCCATGGAGTGAGCATGTGTACTGTGTGGCCATCTCATGCAGTGTTTTTTGGTGAAACATCAAATCACGCAGATGGCTCAGCCCCTCTACAGCCTAGATTTGTCACCTTCATGCTTTTGGCTTTTCTCAAAACTAAAATCGACTTTGAAAGGGAAGAGGTCCCAGACGGTTGATGGGATTCAGGAAAATACAACAGGGCAGCTCATGGCGATTGGGAGAACTGTGAGGTCCCAAGGTGCCCACTTTGAAGGGGACTGAGGCGTCATGGTCCTGTGTACAATGTTTCTTGTATCTAGTATCTTCTGCAATAAATATCTCTATTTTTCATATTCCTGGCTGGATACTTTCTGGACAGCCCTCACATATTCTGTTCACCCTGCAGGACTTTGTTCTGAAGCCACCATAACTGAAGTCTATCCATACACTCAATAATCTCTTCCGTACAACCTCGGGTTATGTCTTTTTCTCTCCAAACTCCAATTTAGTCATTTTGAAATACCCCTTCCTGTCTTCAAAATATATGTCAAAACTACAATTCTGATTAAATCCAATACTTTGTGTAATCAGCCATTAACATTTGCCGCTAAATATGTAACATGTTATATGACTATATTCATATTTCTGAAATATGTGAAGATAAAGACACACAAACATGCTGATGTCCTTCCTAGTACAGCCCCACTCTTCTGAAAGTCTATCGCACACGTCTGCTCTCTCCTCATTAACTGTGCTCCAATCTTTACTGCAGCTGCTGGTCTTACTCCTACATTGCTAAGGGAATAAAGGCAGTAAGCAGAGAACTTCCAGAAGCTCACGCCAAAATATCTACCTATTGACCCGCTTCTAGTGCACATACCTCTGCCCTCCCTCATTTTACCACAGACAAATGGTCCTTGCTATTCATTAAGTGTAACTTTTCAACTTGAGTGCTTGATCTCATCTTCATTTTCCTATGCAAGAATATCATTCCAGAAGTTCTCTCCTAATTCTCCAGAATCATATATCTTCCTATCTCTACCTATATCATTCATAAGTCTAAAAAACCAAATATAATTGTTTTTATGGAAAAAAGAAAAATCTGGGTTTCTGTAGAATAATGGCAACCACCTGTGTCAGAATTTCTCCCCACAGCCTCTAATGCCCGAAACAGAACAAGAAGGAACACACGTGAACCCACTCAACTCATGCCTAGAGCTTAACTAGGAGACAGAAACAGCACAATCCTTATTGTATAGGTGAGTAAGGAAATTAGCAACCCAAAATGAATAGGGCCAGATCTGACACCTACACTGGAGCTAAGGAAGGAGAGGGTGGTAAGACCTAGCAAGGACAAAAAACATAAAATGACCCACGAAAGAATGAGCCCCACACTTGGTTTCTGAGAAGAGGTCACAGCATGGAATGCTGGGGAATTATCAAGAAGGAACTTAGCCTAGGCTGGTGTGGTTCTGTTGGTTGGAACATCATCCCATATGCCAAAATGTCGGGGGTTCGTTTCCCAGTCAGGGCACATACCTAGGCTGTGGGTTCAACCAATGCAAACCATTGGTTGCATATGGGTGGCAACCAATTGATTTTTCTCTCTCACGTCAAAAATTGTTTTCTCTTTCTCTCTCAATTTCTTTCTCACCCCTTCCGCTCTCTCTAAAAATCAATAAACATATTAATTTTTTAAAATATAAGGAAGTGTGTAAGATCGAAGCTAACAATTTTAGAAGAGTACAGCTTCTGAAGCAGATGAAAGCATTCCTTAGGGGACTGGTACTGGTGGGAAAGAATGGAGCAAATGGTGGGAATAAGCTTTCTATGGAAACTAAAGAGAATTGCGAAATCAGAAGACTTACTAATCCTCGCCTCCCCTGAAATGAAAAGAGGCATCTGTGAATAAAACTACCTCTTACTATATCAAAAGAAGCGGGTGTTCTAGACCTTAGAATCTTAAATTTAAGAATTCATGTACTCAAGTGCTCATTAAGAATTGCCTGTTATTGCTGGTCTAGGAAAATCTGTTTTTTTCAGTGGAACAGAAATCAGCAAAAAAATACATCTGTAACTCAGTGAAAAGAAAGCAGAAAAAGAGAACCAAAATATTGTAGCTGATGAAAATCAGTCACATTCAAACTAAACAGTATCAAAAGAAAAAGGTAAATAAAAGAAAACCAAATGATATGAAGAAAAATTATTAAAATACTTTTATATTTACAGTACATAGAGAACAAAGTAATATGACCGAGTTATGTCAAAATAAATTAGTCATAGTAAGTGTAATTGTCTTAACCTACCTATTAAATGTAAACATTTTAAAACTGGTTCACAAAGTAAAAGGCAATTATATGCTTCTTTCATGGGATAAGCCTAAAATGATGTTAGTCAGAAAACTAAAACTAAAAGGATGTGTAAAGATGTATCAAAAAATGTCATAAGAAAGATTGGGTTGCAATGCTGACTATAGACAAGGTGGAACAGGTGAAAAAGTATTAAAAGGGACAGTTTATAATACAAAAGACCACAATATACAATGAAGATGTTATGGTTATCTATGAACCTTATCTCAAAACAACTACCTTTATAGAGTAAAAACTAAGATGATGAGAAAGAATTAGGCAACAAACCACTAAAAGTAGGAAACCAGCACCACTCTCAGCACAATAGAAATTAAGTGGATGGAAAAAATAAGGTTAAAGAAGAATTAAGCACATAGAGGAGAGACCTTATGGAAATATGTAGATAATGGAAAAAAGTGACTTCATCTCAAGTGCACAAAAAATAGCCATGAAAATTTATCATATATTTGGTCCCTTATATTTCCCAAACATCTGTAAAGTAGAAGTATTACAAACAACATTTTCTTTCAGGATACGATAAACTTAGAAAATAATACAATTTAAAACTTAGTAATAACTACAAAAACATTATCTCTTGTTCTTGGAACTAAAAATAAAGCTTTATTAATTCATCAAAGAAATAGAAAATAAGAAATAAAATTGTAGAATTTCTGAAAAGTAATAATTAAAACACTTTATCCCAGGCACTATTAGCTATAACTAAAGCAGAATTAGAAAAATATATAGATTTATGTATATATTAATAGAAACCAAAAGAATGAAGTAATTGACATAATTCCCAAAACAAAAGTTAAAAAAAAAGCCTTAAAAAAACAGCAGGAAAATGGCAGCATAGGTAAACATGAACCACCTCCTTTCAACCACATCAAAATTGCAGCTGAACTATAGAATAACCAAGACTCAGAACCATCAGGAACCAAGTTGAATGGAAGTCTGACAACTATAGAATTAAGGAAACCACACCCATCCAGACTAGTCAGAGGGCAGAGATGCAGAACGGTTTGGTCCCGCATCCAGGTGTCCCAGCCCAGGGATCTGGTGCCAGGAATATATGTCCTCTTAACTTCTGACTGAGAAACCAGTGGGAATTGAATTGGTGGAAGAAACTCCTAGAGTCCCAAGCAGTTCCCCTTAAAGAACCCACACACGGACTTACTCAGACTCACTCCCTCTGAGCTCCAGCACTGGGGTAGCAGCTTGAAAGACACCAGTGGCATACAGGGAGGAACTGAAGTGTCTGGCATCAAGGCAAGAGCTGGAGCACAGGTTTCTTGGAGACAGAAATGTGGGCAGAGGCCATTGTCCTTTTTCTGAATCTTTTACTACAGAGCTTCAGAGCCGGCATGCGGGTGCCATATCTGAGACTCCATCAACCTGGCTAAAACTGGTTGCCCTGCCCAATTTATATGCCCACACCAGGTGTTAACAGGGACTTTTCCATATGAATGACTGGTCTTGGCTCATGCTTCACAACTTCCTAAAATCTCTCAAATTAGCAACTGTTGGCCTCAATAAATCCTTAACTCCATACTTTTTGCTAAGTGGCCCCAGGTCCAGCAATAGCAGCAGCCAGCCTAGATTCACAGCTTGGCTTTGCCTGGGAATCTCCAAGCCCAGCACAAGAAGCAGTCATGTCAGATCAGGCAGGGTGGCCCTGGGCAGACACAGGTGGGGGGTGACCTCAACATGCACCACCTAGGAAACCCCAGAGACTGTGCACCCAGTAGGCAGCTACAGATCATGTTGGAGCACCATCACCCTGCCTCTGCACAGGTGATACTCCACAGAGGGTGGAGGTTGGTGGTAAGAGATCACATCCAGGACTTGCAGCTGACTGGCCTGGGTAAATCCCTCCCATTAACCTTACAGAAACAATCAAGGTTCAACTACAAGAGGAGGGTGTACTCAAGCCACACAAATGGTGCACCTCAAGTACCCAGTTTGGGGGACAGGGGAGGCTGTACCACTGGACCCTACAGGACACCTAACTATACTAGACCACCCTACCAAGACAGGAAGTCATAGCAGCTCTACCTAATACATAGAAACAAACACAGGGAGGCTGCCAAAACGAGGACACAAAAAAACATGGACCAAATGAAAGAATGGATCAAAACTCCAGAAACAGATCTAAACAAAATGTAGATAAGCAATCTATCAGATGCAGAGTTCAAAACACTGGTTATAAGGATGCTCAGGGAACTTAGTGAGGACCTTAACAGCATAAAAAGATCCAGTCAGAAATGAAGGATACACTAATTGAAATAAAGAAAATTTACAGGGAAACAACAGTAGAGTGGATGAAACCAAGAATAAAATCAATGATTTGGTATATACGGAAGCAAAAACCAACCAATCATAACAACAAGAAGAAAAAAGAATCCTCCCAAAAAACATGAGGATAGAATAAGCAACCTCTGGAACAACTTCAAGAGGTTCAACATTAGTGTCATGGAATTGCCAGAAGGAGAACAGAAAGAGCAAGAAATTGGAAATCTATTTGAAAATATAATGAAAGAAAACTTCCCTAACTTGATGAAGGAAATAGTCATGCAAGTCCAGGAAGCAGAGAGAGTCCCAAACAGGGTGGATGCAAAGAGGCCCACTCCAAGACACACCATAATTAAAATACCAAAGCTTAAAGATAAAAAGAGAATGTTAAAAGCAGCAAGAGAAAAGAAGTTACCTACAGGAGAGTTCCCATAAAACTGTCAGCTGATTTCTCAGAAGAAACTTTGCATGCTAGAAGGGATGGCAAGAAATATTCAGAGTCATGAGAAGCAAGGAGCTACAGCCAAGATTGCTCTACCCAGCAAAGCCACCATTTAGAATTGAAGAGCAGATTAAGATTTTCCCTGACAAGGAAAAGCTAAAGGAGTTCATCATCACCAAACCATTATTATATGAAATGTTAAATGGACTTATTTTAGAAAAAGATCAAAACTATGAATAATAAAATGCCAAAAAAATACATATCTTTCAACAATTGGATCTAAAAAACAAATGAAGCAAGCAAGAACACAGAGACAGAATCATGGATATAGAGAGTGTTTTGATGGTTGACAGATGGGAGGGGAGTTTGGGGAAGTGGGTGAACAGGTGAGGGAATTAAAAATTACAAATAAGTAGTTACAGAATAGTCATGGGGATGTAAGTTACAACATAGAAATGGAGTATCCACGGACGTTATGCACATGACTCATGGACATGAACGATGGTGTGGGAACTGTCTGTGGGAGTGGGGGTGCTGAGGAGAGGAGGCAAAGGTGGAAAAATTGGGCCAACTGTAATAGCATAATCAATAAAAAGATAATAAAAACAGCAGGAAGAAAATAATACACAGCACAAAATTATTAACGTTAAAGCAGAAAAGAGTAAAACTAATAAATAAGATTTAAAAAAAATCAAAATAATTCCTAGCTTACCTTAATCAAAACCAAATAAACACACAAAAAGAAAACATAAACATAATAGGAAATTACAACTGGTAAGAATCATTGAAAAAAAGGAAAAATAAGGTTAAGTAACTATTTGCTCAACTCTATGCAAATTAATTTGTAAACCTAAATGAAATAGATAATGTTATAGTAAAATATAATTATATTTATCTCTAGAGATACAAAGGTTAAATTTCTATAGAGAAAAAGACAAAGTTTTCCACTGAACTTTCATAGATCAGATAATAAAAATTAAATTATAATATTCATGAATAATTCAAAAGAATCCATAATGAAAGTAAGAAAATGATAAAATAATTACAAAATAAGCAGAATATAAAATTGATATATAGAAATAATAGCTTCTATATATAAAGAATATATAGTTAGAAGATATAATTAAAAACAAACCTCATTTATAATATCAGCAATAACAATATATTTAGGAGTAATAAAAATAAATGAAAAATACCTGTATGAGAAAAGATTTTAAAACATTATGGAAAGACATAAAAGGAAACTTGAACAAATGGAATAAAGTTCTTTGTTACTGGTTTGATAGAGTCAAGATTATAAGGTCAGTTCTTCTAATTTTGTATGTTTATTTTCTATATGAATTTTAGAATCAACTTGTTTACCTCCAGAAAAAAAATTAACTATGGATAATACTATGTAGGTCTGTTTTCTTTTACTATTGACTTTCTAAAATTCATGTACATTGATGGTATAGTTGTAATTTATTTATTTTTATTGCTGTATAACTTCCCATTTGTATGAATTGTCCACAATATATTATGTGTTTTGTTATTAAGGATTGTTTGTATGGTTTCCAACGTGAGGCTATTTCAAATAATTTTGCCATGAACATGATTGTGTATTTATTTTGATGAACATACCTATATATTTTTCTTGGGCTCTACCTATACATATAACTGCTGGTAATAGTGCACACATATATTTAGTATTTAGTACATAATGCTTAAGAGTTTTCCAAAGTGTTTGTAAACACTTAACACTGACATCGACAGTGTATGGGAGTTCTGTTCCATCCTTAACAATTATTGGCATTTTGTCATTTTCATTTTAATCATTTTGGTGGGTATGTCATGAAATTGCATTGTAGTTTTTTTTAAAGTATATTTTATTGATTATGCTATTACAGTTGTCCCATTTTTTTTCTCCCCTTTATTTCCTTCCACCCTGCACCCCACCTGACACCAACATTTCCCACTCCTGGCCTTAGTTCATGTCCATGTGTCCTACTTATAAGTTCTTTGGCTTCTCCATTTCCCATACTATTCTTAACCTCCCCCTGTCTATTTTATACTTGCCATTTGTGCTACTTATTCCCTGTACCTTTTCCT
Organism: Desmodus rotundus; assembly: GCF_022682495.2. Taxonomy (NCBI): domain Eukaryota; kingdom Metazoa; phylum Chordata; class Mammalia; order Chiroptera; family Phyllostomidae; genus Desmodus; species Desmodus rotundus. The sequence goes on from NC_071392.1 coordinate 37,111,561, forward strand.
CCATCCCTCCCCCTCCCCACTGATAACCCTCCATGTGATTTCCATTTCTGTGATTCTGTTCCTGTTCTAGTTGTTTGCTTAGTTTGTTTTTGTTTTTATTTTGGTTTTAGGTTTGGTTGTTGATAGTTGTGAGTTTGTTGTGGTTTTACTGTTCATATTTTTGATCATCTTCTTTTTCTTAGGTAAGTTCCTTTAACATTTCATATAATAAGGGCTGGGTGATAATGAACTCCTTTAACTTGACCTTATCTGGGAAGCACTTTATCTTCCCTTCCATTCTAAATGATAGCTTTGCTGGATAGAGTCGTCTTGGATGCCAATCCTTGCCTTTCATGACTTTGAATACTTCTTTCCAGCCCCTCCTTGCCTTCAAGGTTTCTTTTGAGAAAGCAGCTGATAGTCTTATGGGAACTCTACTGTAGGTAATTATCTCCTTTCCTCTTGCTGCTTTTAAGATTCTCTCTTTTTCTTTAATTTTGGTAATATAATTATGATGTGCCTTGGTGTGTGCTTCCTTGGGTCCAACTTCATTTGGACTCTCTGAGCTTTCTGGACCTAGTGGAAGTCTACTTCCTTTGCCAGACTGGGGAAGTTCTCCTTCATTATGTTTTCAAATAAGTTTTCAATTTCTTGCTCTTCCTCTTCTCCTTCTGGCACCCCTATGATTCAGATGTTGGAAGGTTTAAAGTTGTCCAAGAAGTTCCTAAGCCTCTCCTCATTTTTTTGAATTCTTGTTTCTTCATTCTTTCCAGTTGAATATTTATTTCTTCTCTCTCCTCCAAGTCATTGATTTGACTCCCAGTTTCCCCCCCTTCACTGTTGGTTCACTGTTGTTTCCTTTTTTTTTTTTTTTAATTTTACTTTGCATAGCCTTCACTTTTTCCTCTATTTTGCAACTATACTCAACCATTTCTGTGAGCATTCTGATTACCAGTGTTTTGAGCTCTGCATCTGATAGGTTGGCTATTTCTTCATTGCTTAGTTCTATTTTTGGAGCTTTGATCTGTTCTTTCACTTGGGCCATATGTCTTTGTATCAAGGTACCTGTAACATAGTAAGGGGTGGAGCCTTATGTATTCTCCAGGGTGGGGCAACCCATGTTGCTGCATTGTGTCACTGTTTGTGGAGAAGGGGTCTGAGGAGGAACAATGCCACTTGCTTGGCTGGCTTTCAGTTACTTCCCACACTACTCACAAACAAATTGGGCCCTTCTGGTGCTGATTCCTGGGTGGATGGGTTTGTGTTCTAGGGCCTTGTGGGTCTCCCCAACGAACTCTCCTGGGAGGCTAGGAGTTTCTCCTGCCACTATAACCCCCACAGTTTTACAGCCAGAAGTTTTGAGGCTCTCTTTCCCTACACTGGAACCCCGGGTTGTGCGGTCTATCTTGCTTCCCAGTTGTTCCTCCCAGTGTATCAGCACACAAACATGGGACCGCCTGGTCCTGCAGCTACCACCTTGCTGTGCATCCTCTCCTACCTGGCCACCCTTCTCTGCCCCTCCTACCAGTCTGAATGAATGTTTCTTCTTTAACTCCTTGGTTGTCAGACTTCCATATAGTTCAATTCTGGTTATTTTTTCTTTTTAAATTTGTTGTCCTTCTTTTGGCAGTTCAAGGAGGCAAAGCATATATACCTATGCTCCTATCTTGTCCGGAAGTCCTGTGTTGTGGTTTTGATTTGTATTTCCTTGATGGCTATAGCTATTATTAGCCCTTCTAATATCCATTTTTATGAAGACTACTCTGGTGTTTCAACCATTTTTCTATTGGATTTTTTTCTCATTTATTTGAATAATTCCTTTACATATTCTGGAAATGAGACCTTGAAAATGTAGATTGTGTGCATCTTCTTTCACCCCATAGCTTGGCATTTTGACTTATTAATGGTGCCTTTTGATGATCAAAAATTCTTAACCTAATACAGTCTGATTTATCAAGTTCTTTCTTTGTGGTTAGCAGTTTTGTGCACTGTTCAAGTTATCTTTGTCTACTCCCACGTTGCCTTCTAAGAGATTTATTGTTTTACCTTTCATTTTTAGATCTGAAATGCACCAGTAATTGTTGTATAGATATGAAGTAAGATTCTGGATTCATTTCTATTTTATTTTATTTTATTTTTCAAAAGATTTTATTATTTATTTTTAGAGAAGGGGGGAGGGAAGGAGAAAGAGAAAAGAAACATCAATGTATGTTTGCCTCTTGTGTGCCCCCTATTGGGGACCCGGCCTGCAGCCCAGGCATATGACCTGACTGGGAATCAAACTGACAGCCCGTTGGTTCACAGGCCCACACTCAATCCACTGAGATACACCAGCCAGGGCTGGATTCATTTCTATTTTAATGCTGAATCTCCAATTTTTGTAGAACCTGTTCATTCACTTTTACATTCAAAACATTAATGAATGCAGTCTATTTCATTCATGGTGGAATACTATATGTGAAAGATTGCATTGAATTTTCCCAATATTTAATTAATAATTATACTCTAATAATTATTGTCTTCGTCTCTAAGTTGAAATATCATCATTGATTTTATATAAAATATATTTTGAAGATAACATTTTGAGGGTACAAATATTTTTATCTCAGCGGTTCCTAGGTGCTTCAGCACCTAGTCATCGAGTCACTGGTGTCCCATGTCCTATTGGGTCATAACTGAAAGGAAGACCTAAAAGAATGTAAGGAAAAAAAGTCAACTTTCAGCTTTAAGATTTCCAAGTTGATTTCTTAAAACTTCTAGCAGGATTTCAAAAGGCAGGGCTTTATATTTGCACAAAAAGTCTGTTTTTAAGTTTGTAAATCCTGAGTATTAAAGCATATGCCATAAATAAGAGGTAAGAAAGAGAATATATGAAATATCAGGTTATCCTTACTCAGGGACTATACGAAGTTCAACCATTCTGGGAGGTTTATATTGAAAAATTCTAATTTTCTTAATAGAAGTTAGTAATGAATTCCTAACTTCTAGCACCTCAGAATATGACTATTTAGAGACAGAGCCTTTAAAAAAAATAAGATAAAATGAGGTGGGCCCTATTCCAGTATGGCGGATGCCTACAAAAGGAGATTAGGATTTATACATACGCAGAAAGGAAAGAGCATGTGGAGACACCAGAGGATGTGGCCACCTACGGACTGAGGAAACAAGGAGAGAGTCCTTAGAAGAAACCGGCCCTGCCCGCACATCCATCTCAGATGTCTAACTTCCAGAAGCATAAGAAAATGATTTTCTATTGTGTAAGCCACCCAACCTGTGGTACTTCTTGTGGCAGCCCTAGCAAACTAATATAGCTTCTTTCGACTACTAGATTTATTTAAGCCCCTTAGAATTTAAGTACTACCATTTAGAGAGAGTAAAGAACAGCAGAACTCTAAAATTTAATGTTATTAGAATTTTAAATGATTGAGAAGTCACTAATGTACTGAGTTTACCTGAAAACAACTAATTTAAATTTTCTGCTTTCCAGTAAAAATGAGAGCTTGTGCTGCTTATTTACCTGTTATCTCTCAACCCCGCATCTGACTACTAGACACTGTCTGGGCCTGCGAGTCTGAAAATTACATCTTGTACTACTTTGCCATCTGGCCCTTGGTTATATTTAGTCAAGAGAAGACATTTGCAAAAGATGAGGCAAGAGAAAAAGAAATGCTTAATGCTTCTGGCTCCCAGAGTGAGGCAGATGCTGGTGGCTCCTGGTAGTTGCAGGTGGATAGGTAGTGGGGTCGAGGTGTTTCTAACTCCAGCATTGCAGAGATAACACCTTTCCGCAGCCCAGTCCTGGTCACGGCTGTGCGCCTCAGTAAAGCGGTATGCACCGGAACATCATACCCCGCAGTGCAGCAGCTGGTGGACTTAGCGACTTCCAGTCTTGGGGCTTTCATAGTATCTGACCTCTGAGTATCATTCTTCTTTGTACTCTTTCAGATCCCCTCTGTTTCTCTCTTCTGTTACTCCTTTTAATCTTTTCGTCTAGTTCCCTATATTGACATACATGGATAGGTTTCTGCATTCAATTCTGGTTCATAAAGAGGTGAGACAGCCTTGGGTAATAGACAAATAAGGTGACATAGACAAGCATGCCCATGCAGCAGTGATTGTAATAGCAAAATATTGGAAATAATTCAACTGGCCATTATTAGGAGAATGCATAACTCATATATTGCACAATGATATAATTGAAAGCAATCAAAGTGAAGAAAATAACCTCATACACAATAGGAACAATGAATCAGTGTTGAGTAAAGAAAGTCACAGAAAATTACTATTTTTATGAAGCTGATACTATTTGTATGTAGCTAATAACAATAAAACATCATGCAATATATTGTTTAGAGCCATACACATATGTGGGGATAAAAGGAAGAGAAAATAAGCACTAAATTCAAAATATTTTTTACTTCTATGTGGTAAGCAAAGAGATAGAATCAAGGAAGAACATAAAGATATCTTCAAAGATACTCATAACATTCTAATTCTTAATTTGGATAGTGTATTCTTGAGTGTGAATCATATTTTAGTGTGTATATATGTGTTTGTGAGTGTATGTTATTTTTTTTGTATTTCAAGTGCTAGAGAAAGGTAATTTTCAGAAAAAAAAGGCATTATTGTCCATTCAACTTTGGAGCCAGAAAACCAACTTCCCGTTATATAAGTGAATTGTAATATGTATCTAAATCTGCTTTCTGGACTTCTATTTTTTTAAATTATTTGGTTATCTGGAATACTACTTTCCATAAGAAAGAAGGAAGTTTTACCTGTTGTACAGCATGGGTGGACCTGCAGAGTATTACACTAAGTGAAATAAGCCAGTCAGAGAAAGACAAGCGCCATGTGATTTCACTCATATGTGCGATCTAATGAACAAAATAAAGTAACAAACAAAAGAGAAACAGACTCACAGATACAGAGATCAGACTGAGGCTTCACAGAGGGTAGGAGGGTAAGAGAGCTAGCTGAAAAAGATGAAGGGATTGAGCAAAAAAAAAAAAATCGTACACAGACAACAATAGTATGGTAATTACCAGAGGAAGACAGAGGTGGAGAGAGCAGGAGAGGGTGATGGGGTGGGGGAGTAAATGGTGACAGGAGACTTGATTTGGGGCAGTGAAAACACAATAAAATGTACAGATGATGTGTTGCAAAATCGTACCCTTGAAACTTATATGATTTTATTAACCAATGTCACCCCAATACATTCAATTAAAATAATAAATAATAAATAAATATGTAGTTATCTATTCATTACCCAGTACATCACTATTTCAATATCATAAATTTAAAATGTTTTAATAGCTTTTATCAGCACATTACCATTTTTAACATTGGACATGCCATTAAAAATAATAATACGGACTTTCAAAATTATGAACATGTATCTTTATTCTTAATTAGTGAAATGTTCATTTAATTTCCTGATACATTTTTAAATAGCCATGATTTTATCTTTTAAAGTTAGCTCTATTCTTAGAATTGGAAGCTTTAAATATAATAATGTTGGAGACAATTTTTAAAATATAAGTATTATCATAGACTTATAATATGGTTATTCTTTTGGCAAACCCATGGATAAAATTTAGGAAGGAAAATTTTGTTTGACATAGGAAAAGATAATTTTATTGAAGTGTCAAGTAGAAAGAGAATGTAATTTGCTAATAGTATTATAGTAGTGATTAATTATATTCACTAAATTTAAAGTAAATAGAATAAAAAATCTGGAGCTGTTTTATGAATGCTCTTTGAAAATGATAACTCTAGTGAACATATATCTGTGCATCGAGGGCAGAATAATCACTGACCCAAATCTTTAAAAGAATCATTTCTAGAAGCGTTTTGTTTGAAGTTGTAACTTAGAAAAACAATAGCTCCAGGTGTTAAATTTAGCACTTTGAAAATTAGATTTATTTTTTCGGATATGTTAGATACAATTTGGTCTAGTTCAGCAGCAACATGCTAAAGTAAAGGCGTGGATTAGGAAATGGCACACTGGCCCACTCCACACACAAGCAGATCTAGTCAAATGGACGATGCGTGACTTAAGTCACTTAAGGTTTAGTTGCTTTGTATATAAAAAATAATAATATTACTCAAAGTAATTATTACTATAATGGGTTCGGATAAAGAATTTAGCAAACTGGACTGTCTTAATTAAACCTTTGACGTTCACTTACTTACTGAGTTATTTACATCGTAGTTACCTGCAAGTCCTTCTCTTTATCAGCAGAGGTCATTTCCCACTAAATCCATCTCGTCTCCACTTTGCTGTTTTAAGAAAACAGGGTAGGCATTTTTTGTGGTGTCACACAACTAGGTTTGCACATCATAGGATGTAACATATTTGTTATATCCTCATTCCTAGTAAACTGGGGAGAGGGAAGAGAAAAAAAATATGTACAGAATTAAAATCAGTATTCTCTTAACTGCTTTATTATGTATCTTGCTTCTTTTAATGGAAAAAATAAGCATCATGCCACCGTGAAAGAAATAGTAGAGACGCAAATACAGTAAAAAAGGAAATCGTGAATTTTCTCCTGTTTGTAGAAACTGATGGTTTAAGTCTGTCCAAAACAAACCTTGCTATTTAGGAAAGAAATTCTATCTAATGCATTTCTTTGGAAGGTATTTTTATGATATCTATAAGAATCTGTGGGATATTTTGGACAATCTCCCCCTGTTTCTACGGTACTGATTTCACTGTGGCTAAGCAGCTGCCTATGGCCTTGAACAAAGCAGAAGCATTGGAATGCCTTCCTGCTGTCTGCACGGACCTGCTCTCTCCAGTTACTGCACAAAGGAATAGTTGAATTCCACTCGGAATATAGGTATGTTTGAGTTTCAGGAAATAATAGAGCACTGTTGATTCATTGTGAACTAGAACAAATAAGCCACAAGAGGGCATATTTTTCTTGGTTTCATCACCCTTGTACAAATAAGGCTTGCCTCAATTAGGTATCAAAGGAATCCCTCCTCCTCCCCTATTCTCTTAGATGAATGCTCTGTATCTAAAATGTGCTCTAAGGGTGGAGTGGTGTTGGTATGTGGTATTAGAGAAAAGCAAACTTTAAAAAAATGGTATTTTTTTCTCATGTGATGTATAGGAAAGTTGTTTATTTTTCCTTAAAATACTTCCTTGGGGATCATTTGTTGATATAAGAACATTGTGTTTTTTAAAAAGTCATTTATTTGACTTTAAACTCCCCATTCTGCAATAGCTATGTGGACTCCTATATCAGGAACAGAAAGCCTTTCCAACCTCAAGTGAATGTTCGTAGACAAGGAGGTTTTCTTTTCTGAGGTCTCAGGACTTGGGCCAAAGGGGTTGGGTTGTGTTTTTATTTTTATTTTGAAGTGCATTCTGGCTGAATTTAATTATTCACCACACCCCAACCCAGCTAAGTAAATATAACCTTAAGATTCTGGCTTGGAAAGGTTTTGAAAAATAGCTGATTTTTTTTTCTCTCCAAGAAGAGGTTCTATAGCTGGGTGCTGTATTGTCGAGGGCACTGAGGAAGGAGTCAGAGGAGCTGGGTGATTATCGTCTTAGCCCTGGTTTCCTTCTGTACGGCATGAGGGTGAGAAGGTCCTGAGGCTTCTCTTAACTCTGCGTGTTTATGATTATTTATGATGTTATAAAAGTTTAAAACTCAGAGACATTAGTAAAGTTCTGACAGTTTTACATTTTGCTTAACTAACCATAAACTATTTTGTCTTTATTTGATGATGAGAAACAGAGATACATTTATGAGAGTTCTATATACACGTAATTAATATTGAAATAAAGACAAGAGTCAGATGTGTTCTTTCCATCACTAACCATGATCTAATAATCTTAATATGTAACTACCTAATGATCCGGTGATGAATGGATTGCCATGATCAAATGCAACAGATGAAAAAAAGTACCTGCCGTTTATAAAGGGAAAATAAATACCTAATAAAGGATTAGGTGAGCTCCTTTCAACTCATGCCATCACTTGTTCCAATTAGACATTAACATATATCTCAGTTTTCTCATATGAGTATAACATGTATCTGTCAGTACTGACATGTTAGCATGTGGGAAAACATTCATAAAGAGTATTTATTATAAGGCAGAGAAGTTTTTTTAAAAGATTTTATTTATTTCAGAGAGGGGAAGGGAGGAAAAGAGGGAAACATCAATGTGTGGTTGCCTCTTGCACGCCCCCTACTGGTGACCTGGCCCACAACCCAGGCATGTGCCCTGACTGGAAAATGAACCAGCAACCCTTTGATTCACAGGCGGGCTCTGAATCCACTGAGCCACACCAGCCAGGGCAGAAGATTTATGTGTGACCAACATGTGACTAGTTTTATAGAAATGGCTTGGGTTTTAGCTCCATTTCCTTGCCTCTGTGCATAGAACTTTGCAATCTCTTTTATCTATCCACATTTTTCTTTGAGTTCACCCAATTTCCATTTGTTTGTGAATAGAAGACTGTACAGAGAGAAGTTGCACTACAGATTCTGTTGGAAAAGAACTGCAGGCTATTACCTTCTGCAGAAAGTGTAGCCAGATCCCCTGAGATTTTGCTAGATTTAAGTCCTGGACCCAGTAATTATCTTTCTTGTTTGCAGGGCAGATGTGGAATTGGAGAAGCCTAGAATATACCCATTCTGCTCTTACCTATTCCTGCTGCCTTCCCCTATGGCTCCCTACATAGATTGATGATTCCTGAAATTGTACAACTCAAACTTTATTATTTGGCTTCATTCAATATTGAAATGCAATGGTTTGAGAAATAGTGTATTTCACATTATCTAACACATATCTACTACCACGTAGTAAGCATAACTTACATTCTGTGAGTCCTAATGGAGATGGGTGAGAAGTGGTATGTCACAGAGGAAGCCTGGACCCTTAAGAGAAGTTTACTTATTCAACAATTATTGCAAGCACCTGAAAAATACATTGTTTTCTTTTTCCTTTCCTTTCTTCTCCTCCCCGCCACCCCAACACTGAAACAGCATAGCAGCATTAGGTAGTCCTGATAATATGGACATCTCTTTCAATGTAAAAGTTTCACTTGTTGAATCCTAAATAGCCAATCTTGGAGATAAACTAAACTGTATAATGTATTTTGTTTTACCAAAACTTAATGTAAATAGACTTTTCTCACTGGATGTTATTGCAAGGACTCAGAGGATATTAGCCCTACAGGAGAGATTACCAATTCTTTTGGTGACAGTAAATCTCAAATTCTTACAAAGGGTCGTAAAATCATGCTAGGGGGATCCCAGAGAGTTAGTAGAAAATCAGAAATAAATTCAGTGGCTGATTATCATCATCATATCCATTGTTTTCATTAACTCATTTAATCCTCAAATACTTCTTAAATACCTACCATATGCAAGACACTCTGAGAAGTACCCTGAGAACTGAAAAGCCGTGGACACAGCTGAGGCCATTCATCACAACCCTGGGCCGTGCAGTTGATTTTGTCTGCTGCGTGCTCAGAGTAATTAAAAGGGTGGGAAGCACAGAACCCCGTTTCCAGATGTTGTCTTCTCATGGAATGCTCAGGATGCCGAAGCAAAGACAGCCTAAATGTGAAATCAGGGTACTTCAAACTAAATCAGTTCAATACAAATTCACAGGCTTTGTTTTAAGGGCAGGGGAAATGAAAACCCCAAATAGCCCACACTCTGGTATGAGATAAAGACACATGTGTAAGTATACGATATACCATGAAAAGGGCTTATAATAGTAGTGAAATCAAAGTGCTTTGGAAGATAGGAATGAGTGATTAATTCTGTAGGGGCTTCGTGGAAAAGGTTAAAATAGTAGCAAAAGGGAGATGTCGTTTAGTTTGAGTATATTAAGCTACTATTGAGACAGGAGGGACACAGGGGAAATCCAGAGTTAACCACAATTCTAGTTAAACACAATATTCTGGCCAATAAAGTGACAAAATTACTAGAAAATTAATAAATGGAAGGTTTTAGAAAATAAAAATACTACTTGTGAACCCACCATGTGCAAAACCCTAAGCAGTGCTGTGGGAGACAAAAGAGGTGTGTTGTCCTTCCAATGAGTTTACAGTTTGGACTGAGGAGCAATGCCATTTATAAAATATATATATATATATATGTATATATATATATATAAAATGCAAAAAACACACTAAGGGCATGATTAATTACAAAATGAGTAATACAACATTGAATATAAAGCACTCAGAACAAAGGTTGCTATGGATTAAGGTAGCCTATAGAAAGTTAACTTTTCCTGTACCTGGAGAGGTAAATTATGGGGTTGGCTGGCTGACAGTCAAAACCAAGGTGATAGAGATGGGGCAGCATGAGGCATAGGAAAGAACCTTGGTTGGAGTTCGGAAACCTGTCGCCCTCCTACCCTGGCTCTGACCCCAAACATCTGTGACTTACAATGTCTCATTTAGCTTCTGTGGCCCAAAGCTCTCTGCTGTTGAGGGAAGGATGAATGAAGAGCCTCCTTCCCCTTTTCACTTCTTCCGTTGTTGCCATTGTCTGCCCACTACCCCAAACCAAAACACCCCTTGTCGTTTTTTGTCAAGGGGGCTCTGGGACCTTACAAGCTATGCCCTTAAATCAAGCTGACAAATGCAGGACCCCAAAGCTGTTCCCCGCCACCCCAGGGTTCTACCCCAAGTCAGTTTTATGTTTGTGGGTAATAAGCACGAGGTATGTGACTGTAGACCTAGTTCCCATCACAGAAGGATTTATAATGCAGCTAATAAGGCCCAAGCTTCAAGGCTCAACACTTGCAGGGGCCCTTTCCATGTCCTCGAGGGCAGTGCCACAATAAATACGGTCATGATTTTGCAAAATCTGTAGAATTAAACGATTCCTGCATTAGTTTTCTTAGAGGGTCCCACCTCCAAATTGTGTAAGTTCCAGTCTTCTGAAAATGTGGATCTACTCCTTGTCCCCATGTACTTCCAATTTTCCTATTGCATGACTAAGATGTGTACAAATCAACGAAGGAAACCTCCTAAAACAGGAATAGGTGACATTACCCTGTTGGCCTGGTATGAGGTAAAGGAGAGAGAAGATTTACATCTTTGGGTTTGTTTGTTTCCTTTACCTTGGTCTTTCCTAGATGCTATCTCCTTAATGGGGGACTGATCTCTGTCGCTCATCCCCATTCTTGCTCTTTTAGGGCTAGTGACAGTGGGCCGGGGTTTTCACATATGGACTCAGGTACTATTTTGGAGGCTTAGAATTTCTAGGACAATCTCTGTTCTGTTTCTTCTACAGGAGGTCCTTAGAGACTTTACGGTATTGCATAAACAGGTACCAAGTCTCGTGTGAGCGCGGGCTCCAACATCAGAGGTTGCTTTACAGAGCGCCCTGTCCAGAAAAAAAAACACATCTCAGAGCGACCAGAGCTACATTTAATTCACGCTGCTGACAGCTTGCGCGCGGGCAGGGATGGACTTCTGACTCTGGGGAGTACTGGCGTGCGCAGAGGGAGGGGGAGCCAAGGGCGGGGGGAGGAGATCGGAAGGGGAGAGGTAATCCCCGTAGTTTTGAGCATCCCCTTTTTAGAAAGATTGAGTCTCTCCCAGGACAGCTGCTGCGGTCACACCACAAACTTAAAAGCCGTCCTCCCGCTCGCAGCGTGCCTCTCCTCCCCAAAGCTCCAGCTGGTGCCTGGCTCTCCGCCGGTCCGGCACGGTGCTCGGGAGCCAGCAGCGCCCCCTGCCTCCCCGCCCGGCTTCTGCGGCCGCAGCCTCTGCGCTCCGCCAGGGCCGCCGGCGGCTCTGCGGCTCCGAGGAGCTCACGCCGGGGCCCCTGGTCACCACCTCACATGCCCTCAGCCTGCATCCTCTCCCTCTCTCCCTGAAGGGACATCGGGCAAAGACAGAGGGCGGGAAGCGTTCGCGGCAGGTAAGGCTGCTTTTGGGTCACCTGCTACTCCAGTGGGAGGGAGCGCTAGGGACCGCGGTGTTAAGCAGGGGTGACCGTATTTGGGGGTGGCTGTGGATCCAAAGTGAGGATGCGGAGCGGCGGGGAGACAAGGACTTGTCCTGGGAAAGAAAAAGCGCTGGGAGCAGAATGGGAGTTGGTGCGCGGGAGAACGGACGGCGAGTCTGTGCACTACGGAGCAGACGGCCTTTGCACGCCGAGCTGGAGACTGCGTGGCGGCGGGGCGAGTCCCGTCTCTCCGCTGCCCCAGCCTCCGCCGGCGGCCAGCACCGCGCAAACTTTTCCTCCCGAGGCGCGCCCAGTAACTTCTCGCCTTCCTCCTGGTTTCCTGGCCCCCTCCCTGGCCACCGAGGAAGGGAGAGCGTTTGAACGTGCCCGGTGTCTTTCACCGGCTGCAGGTTCTTTTGGAGACGCGTTGGTGGGGACTGGCTGGGGAGGACTTGACCAAGATCCTCTGAGCCCTCGCGCGCTCCTTTTCCCATTGGGCTGGGGGGAGGGAGGAGGAGACCGTGGTGATTGTTTTTGTTATGGTGCTTTTGGGGAGTGATGGACGCCTCTTCCCTTGCAAGGGAATCGCGACGCTCCGTCTGATAGAAACTTGCATCCTTCTGGACCCAGAGGGGAAAGTTGGAATGAGAGCCCAGCCCCAAAGCTGGCTGCCTAGGAAATGCCGTGGCTGCAAACGCACTTTTGCTGGAGCAGGTCAGCCCTGGGTAGCCCTCGGCTGGGCTCGATCCCGAAAGCCCCGGATTTGACTCCAGCTGGGAATGTAACCCAGTGAATTATCCCTTCTCCCCGGGTGTTCCCTCCCGGCTCCCTACCGACCCGCCCAGAGTTGACGCGTTAATTAGCTGCCCTGGCAGCGTCCGCGCCGTTTTCAACACTGGACGATTCCCCTTCATTCTTGACTTATGTTCAACCTCGTGTGTTGAATTACTCTGCTTTGGTCCCAGCGCGCGGAGGGCACTTGGCAGGAGGAGGAGACGCCACGCTCTCGCCCGCAGACTGGAACCGAGGGGACTGGACCGGAACTGCACGCCCAACAGCGGGGGCGGCTGAGGTCCCGAATTCGGTGTTACAGAGATCGGATTTAAATGGGCGAACTTTTCGAACTTTTCGCCGTTTAGACACGAGTGAAGCCGTAATTAAAAGCAAGTGCCTCTACGAGGACTCCTCTTTCTCCGCCAAACCTTTCATTCTTCCTTAGCTACTCAGTGCTGTTTGCACAAGCAAAATAAGCGCGGAGAGGGGAGGGATTTAAAATCACCCGTTTAGCAGGAAAAGGTTCTGCTCTTGACTCTGTGTGTGTGGGGGGGGGGGATCGTGGGGGAGGCAGAGGGCATGGGACCCTCCCGGGTCTGGTGCTGCTATTCTGTAACCCTGGCAACCGCCAAGGCAAGAGCGGTCAGAGCCTTCCGGGTTCTGCACGTGGAAAGAAAAATGTGAAGGGTGGGGAAGGGAGAGAGCCGCATGTCATCACTCCAGTGATGCCTTGCTTCTCCCGCTTCTCCCAGGCCAGACAGCAAGGACAATGAGTCGGAAGGGTTGGGTTTGGAATACAGCAGCCCCAGGCGGGAATTGCTGTAACTCTCTCCAGCTTTGGAATCACTGAGGTGCAGCTCAAGCTGGTCCGAGGAGCCATCACTGACAAAGTGATGGTCCCGGTCGGGGAGATGGGAACAGACCTTGGCCCTTGGAAGAGAAAGGCCAGGAAATACAGGAAGGTGATGTGGGAAGAGATAAGAACGGGGTCAAGAGGTAACTGAGAGACAATAAAACAGCTCTGATCTGGACTGGCAACATTTCAAATGGAACTTGCCCATTTATGGAATGGAAAATTAGTGGAGAAGGAAAGGGACATTTATCAAGCACTTACTGCATCTCAGGTGCTTTGTATATTATCATGATTATTACTTCTACCAAAACTACAAAAGGTGTCATTATTCATTCTCTCTCTCTCTCTTTCTCTCGCATGAAAAAAAAAGCAGAGCCCTGGCTAGTGTGGCTCAATGGATTGACTGCCTGCCTGCTAACCAAAGGGTCACTGGTTCCATTCCCATTCAGGGCACATGCCTGGGTTGAGGGCCAGGTCCCCAGTAGGGGGTATGTGAGAGGTAACCAGACATTGATGTCTGTCTCCCTCTCTTTCTCCCTCCCCTTCTCTAAAAATAAATAAATAAAATATTTAAAGATTAAAAAAAAGAAAAAGAAAACAAGCAGATACAGGGTTGGAAATGGGTGATGCCCCATTTTGGCTCTTTGAATCTTAAAGAATCATAATTATTAAAAATGATGTTGTTGGTTAGGGGAATAGACAAAGCAGTTATTCTCATTTTAGAGATAAGAACAATGAGATGTAAAGGTGTTAATTGATGTGTCCAAATATAAGCTAGTAGGGGGCTGAGCTGAGTCTGGAACTGTTTTCAGGCATCTTTCCAGGACCCCACTTAAAAGAAGGACCTTTCTAAGATCAATTTGCCTTTGTATCTGTATATTATAATTTACGAGGGAAGAACATCCGAGTAATGCATTAAACGGAGTCCATGGTTGAAGATTTATGTAGAGGCCACATCAAGTCTGCAGGCCAAGAATCATATATACATGATACTTCTAATCTATATTTATCCAGATCTTATTGTAGCTCATATGAATTATTAGTGGCTTTAATAATGTTTGTAAAGGATAATTAAAAAATACATATTTTGTCAAGTAGTAACCCCATGTTCATGCTGAGAACGTTTCCTGAGATGAATGAAGTTTTCTTTGGTCTATTTATTGCCTTCATGACTTGAGTACCTAAAACCTTACTTCATATTTCAGCACCGTTGGTTCATCTTTGTTAACAGTCTGTTACCAATGCACTTAGGGGGAGCAATGGTTTGACTTCTGTTACCTTCCTTTCTGAGAAAAATGTCTGGCAATGCAAAATGTCTTGGAATTATCAGGAAGCTATTATCGACACAGAAGGAAGTAAAAGTAAACAAGAGAGAAATAATTATGTGGTTTTTCTTTTGCCTTCTTGCATAATTGCCTTCATAGGTATGTCTTAGTTAATTAATTTGCTTTGTATTTTTGCATGGGAAAAATGCACAAAGATAAACTGAATTTTTAATCTATTTGTGTGGAGGGGCTGGTGAGGTTGGGAGTGAGAATTATTTTTGGTGTCAAGGAAGGTCTAGAATGTAAACAATTATGAAGGCAGAGGAAGTACATGTAGTATTTCCAATGACAGACTAACATGTCAACTACATGTTTGAACTTGTCATTGAGCTAAATTACTCTGAATTCTTTTCCTAAACTAGAAAAGTATACTGTTTGGGGTAGGAATGAAATTGAGGTAGGAAGCTTCATGGTGCCCATTTCTCATCCTTCATACTGTATTTGTACTCCATTGCACGGGCATTTGTTAACTATTAAGAGGTTTATCACAGACCTCAGGCTTAAAGTGTCTCTGAAGATGTCTTCTGGAATTGGCAGGTATTTCTGGGGCCTGGTATTTGTTTACTGCTTGTATAAAGTTACTAGATTGTCACCACATTTTTATGAAGAACTTGGACTATCAACTTCATAGTCTCAAGGGGAAAACATTCCCGTTGTGCTGGTTTAATGATCATTAATTAGGATATCTTCAGATTAGTTGTTTTAGCTTCATTATTTGGGAAAAACAAATGTGACTGAATTTTACTGTTCTCTGTGGAATTATAAAGCTTTGAAGATGCATGTTCCTTGGGAAGCATTCTTGTCAATTAATAAATGATTTATCTCATAAACAAGAGTAACCATAGCTCTATTTTGAAAAGTTATTATTCTTTCCATAAATACTTGGAGCTATATAGACTACAAAAGTGAAGTGATAAGTATTTCAACATACTTGTTGAAATAACATACTTCTTGAAAGGAAAAAGAGATATTCACGTTTAAAATAAGCAGTTATAACAATAATAATAGCAATGCAACACCTTTTAAATTATTTTGAAATTTAAGTATTGATGTTACACTTCAATTATTAAACATGAATAAATACAAATTATTAAGAACAGATGAATAGTTAAATGCTTCCCAAAACTAGAATTTATAATGAAGTATACCATTCACACTTAGATTTGAAATGATTTTGCTGATTTTAATCTACATCAATATTTGATCCTTTATCTCCATGTTAATATTTAATAATGCCTAATAGTCATAAATCAGGATATCATTAACCAGCTTGTTAATCTTCCACTGTAAATTTAGATTCTTTGCTCATTTTTTTTGCAAAGCTCAATAAGCTACTCGTATTACCCTTCCATAGACATGTATAAAATATACCAAAACTAAGTGACCAAGGGAGTGTAGATATGCCTGCGTGTTCCTGAATCCATCTGCCCTTTAAAGATGTGGCGTCCTCTGCTTCAGAAACTGGGGCTTACTTTCTGCCCCTCGTTTTTTCTCAGGGCTTTTAACATAACTTCAACCGTTATGTTTTTAAGCTGGTGGTTAATAGTATTTTGGTTAGTGAGGTTTACTAGCAAATCACAAGAAAATGGGAATATTTGCTATGTTTTTCTAATTAAACATAGTTAAGAATCATTAAGTGAGACTATTACTACTGAGAGCACAGTAAGTAAAATAAGAAAAAAGTCTAAATTATTGAACATCTTAAAAAAACTATAGTACTATTGCTTTCATGAGAAATATAATGATATGGGTATATGAAGGTGACATCATTAATCTATCACCAGATAAATGTTCAATTTGTTTTTCCTGTATTAGTTACTCATCTTACTAAGTCTTGTACTTACCTAATATCTTGCATATCTTAAATAGCTTTTAAGGATTACGATGCCGTATTTATTCTAGAAATGAACTTATATAATAAGCTGTACCTAATAACTGAGATACATTTATTATCAGTGTGTATGACTGCTTAAAAACGATGTCCAGAAAAATAGATACCATCTTAATTTCCTTAAATAGGCCAATAGGAACCTTTCTTTTCAAATATTGAGAGTTGGGCCCATGCCTAATGATGTAATAATCTCAAATTATGTCTGAATAATCTGGTTTTCTTTGATGAGATGTATAAACTCAGTGTTAGGCTTTTACTCCCCCTTGTTGTCTTTTATCTTTATTGTAAAGACCAGTCCATACATGTGAAATTAAGGCATTCTTGGGTTTTAGTATCTGTGGTTATTGCTTTTAGAGAAATATTTGCTCTTCATATCTGAAGTGATTGTTCTATGAAAGTAAGAAGTGTCTCCTAAGGTGAAAATGAACAATATTCGTATTTGGAGGAACACTTTCAATTTTGAAATATAACACATCGTTTCAAAAATAAATATTTGGAATACTCAGAATTCTGAGTTTTCTTACAATACTAAATACTAGACCAATAGAAGTTAATACTAATTTGAGTTTTCTTATCGGAATGGGTTGTGTATATTTTTTTGTAGCTCTCTCATTATTGCACTAATAATTTTCATTATAGATATAATTCATGATAATCACTGAAAACTAGAAATACAGATAAGTGCAAAATAGGGAAGTATTAGTAAAGTTTTATTCATAAATTCACTACATACAAAGATATATGTTAATTCTTAATTACACATGAAATTCATTTAAAAAATGAATTTTATATGTGACACCTAATGCCTAGATCTCTGTTTCTAATACCAAACCAGGGATCTTTGGAGAAATGGCTGACTCTAGGACTGGGGCAGGAACTATCCAAGGTGATCCTGGATCAGCTTGTAGTGCCAAAACACCTGTGCTCAAAACACCTGTGCACAAACACCACCGTCACCACAGGCACACAATGATAGAGGCGTATCAGAGACCCAGCAATTAACTTACAGAACTCCCTGACCCAAGCAGGAACAATTTAAACAACAAAAATAGTATTGATTATGATCCAAAGTTTAAAATAAATGTATATGAGACCATGAAAATATAAATACATGGGGGAAAAAAAGACAAATTTCCCATGCAGTTGAATTTAAAATAGTATGTAGTTACTCTGTCCTCAAGGAAGAGGAGCATAACTTTCTACTTCTGGTATGTGAGTTGAGCGTGGTTACTTCCTCCAAAATGTACAGCGTGGAAAGACGGGGCGGGAGTCCTTTACAGTGAATAAGCCTGTGAAGCACTAGCTCAGCCAGATGGTGGAAGTCAACATCAAAAGCTGTGAAGCAGGTTGATAGTATGTGCACTTGAGATGATGGGATGAAAATGACACTTTATTTCTGCAATCTTTCTCATAAAACTCTTAACTCCAATAACTAAGAGAAAAGTATCAGACAAATTCCAATACAGGGGACTCCGTAACATACTTGCCCATTACTCCACAAACCTGTCAAGATCATCAAAACCAAGGAAAGTCTGAGATACTATCAGAGGCAAGTGGAAGGCAAAGAAACACAAGTAAATGTAATGTGGCATCCTGGATGGGATCCATGGAAGGAAAAAGAACATTAGATAAACACCAGAGAAATCAGAATAAACTACATACTGTAGTTTAAAATATATCAGTATTGTTCTATAATGGTAGCAAATGTCCATACTAATATAAGATATAAAAATAATAAGAGAAACTAGGTGTGGAGAGTAGGGGAACTCTGTACTATCTACTCAATGTCCTGAAAAATAAAGTGTATATTTAAAAATTAGATTTCAAAACATCGAGATTAATCATGGTGAAAAATTACATAAAAGGTGAATATTTCTCTGGTCAGCAAGATTAGTATCATTCAGTTAAATGCTTACTTTAAGGGGTGACCCCAAATATCCCAGAATTTATTTATAAAAAATTGTGTATTTATTCTTACATGTTTAAAGTTGAGTCATCTTCAAAGAACTCTCCATTTGATGCAATACACCTATCGAGATGGTTTTTCCACTACTCAGAATAGTTTTGGAACTCATCGATTTTGATGCCTGTTAGTGTTGCTTCTATTTTTTGTTTCACCTCTCACATCAGCAAAACGTTTTGCTTTGAGGACTTTTTTCATCCAAGGAAACCAAAAAAGTCACTTGGGGTGAGACCAGGTGAGTAGGGAAGGTGGGGAATGGGAGTCATGCTCTTTTTGTTCAAAAACTGCTGAACACTCATCATGGCGTGGGTGGGTGTGCTCGTAAATCACTCATCATGAAATGGGGAAAGGCGTTGTGTCTTAAAAAAAAAAAAAATCACTAAAGCCAAACACAGCCTCTCACAACAATGCCAGCTGGTACACTTATACAGATGGATTCTTAGAACACTCACCTAGTGGGGGAAGCCTGTACTACAAGGTTTCCCACCCTCCAGAAGATAATTCTGACTTCTTTTGGGTCCCCCCTCATATTACCCTAGTTCAAGGTACTACTATTTTGCCATCTTTATACTGTTGATGCTAAATGTAATTAGGTATTATCATAATAAACTCATATTTTTAGTGACCTGTTCTCATAATTACTTATTTTTCTAAATGTATTATTTGGATTGCTAAAAATTTCCAGGTCACCATTATTATAGGTACTCGTGCAAAGGAAGCTATATGTTAGTCATGTCCTATAAATCAATCTTAAATATTAAAAGAGAAGGCAACATTTTTTTCTACTTCTTTCTTTGCTATTTTATTAATATTGACAAGATCTAACATCAGTACCAGATGTCTTCATGTATAGATGTTGATTATGCTTCCAAAATGTTTGCCAAAATGGCTTGGTGACTGTTTATTCTTTTCCCCCCTCTTTGAATCTCAAGGAATCTACTACAATAAGTATGTTAAAGATTATTTCCTATCATATATATGTATCATACACATATCATTGTTACTTTGAATATTCAGTTTACCTAGTAGTCCTCTACCTTCCCCCAAATTTCTAGAAGCTGTATGTTAGAGCCAAAGTAGGATGGGCAGGAGTTAAAGGCTGCCCTTTTTCTTTCTACCTATTTTATGTTTTCTAAAAGCTTTCCTTCACTCTATACAGATACTCCCTTTCTCTGTGTGTACATATGTATGTAAGTATATACAAACCAACTTTTAAATTGTTGCGTATTTTTTAAAACTTTGAGCTTTACTCTCTTTTAGTAAGCTTTTCTTACAATTGGACCAAAAGTCTTATCATTTCACCTTTTTTATCTAAACTCATACATTCTGATGTCTTATTTTTCATTGTTACCTAACATATATAATTATTTAACAGTTACCTAATTCTATACTTTGCAGTTAACTACAGTTTCTGCTGAATTTGTGTTTGACTGTGGCAATTTCCAAGAAATTGAGGCATACATTTTTTTCTTTCAGTTTTTATTTTGTAGAGTCACAGAATAAAACATCTCAAGGACTTGTTCAGGAAAATTATAGAACCTGATCCCAGAACGTGTGACTAAAAGGCTTCTTTCTGGTGATGACCCACTGAATTTCCTGAAACCATGACAATGTCTGAAAAAGACTCAGATCAGCATGACTCATATGCTCTGGACTCTCACTGGAATCTTAGATTCTGGGTTTTCTTTTTTGTTACACAAAAGAATTTAATAACTTTCTTTTTTAAACAGAGATTGTGTCTATTTAATTAACTCAATCAAAAAGAGGGATGAA